>NC_052627.1:51044253-51356814 GCF_016161935.1 Mauremys reevesii
CATCAGCTTAATAACTCCACCTCCACGAGAGGCGGTACGTAGGTACGTCAGTGGGAGAAGTTCTCCCACCGACCTAGCGCTATCTACATGGGGGGTTAAGGTCAGTATAACTATGTTGCTCAAGGGTATGGATTTTTCACACCCCTGAGTGACGTAGTTATACCGAAGTAAGTATGTAGTGTAGACCCAGCTCCTGTCTCACCCATTCCCTCTCAACTCCCCTGCTACTTAGGAAGCCCTCCCCTCTAACCAACGACTATGTTATTCTTAAAACTAACTGATATTTATTGTTAAAGCTCTCTCCCTCCCACCCCTGCACCGCTTTCCCACCCCTCTTCACCATCTCTGCAAGAAGTCTGTTTTTGCTTCATTCAGTTCCATTCCAAAGCTGACCCATGGGGAGCACAAGATGCTTCATCAGCTCTGTTGGTCTGAAGCGAATGAAGGTGATGTCCAGGCCACATCTGTACCACTTCTCCAAGGTAGAGTAGGGAAACAGCACAAAAGCCTTGACTGGAGGTGATGGGAGCTTTGCCTTAGCAATGGCTATGATCAACGGCTTCACACACAAGCTACCATGTTTTATTATTCAGTAACAGCTCTGATATTTGGGAGTCCATGTCTCCCTTTGCATCCTCACCCAGTCTATCTTTTAAACTCTGATTAAGGGATTCACTTTTTGTGGAGAGGGGGAGAAGAGAGTCCATGAGAGGGTGGGAAAGGGGGTAAGCTGTTCCCAAGAACTGGGAAGGGAAATCACTGAGAGGATCAGATTGGATGAGGTGATAAAAAGGGAGGTTGTAAGAAGTTAAAGTGACTACATTTGCTGTGGGCATACAGATGGGGACTTCTATAGACAATAGCAATTAATCCCAACACTGCCACTCCTACAGGATATATACATATCATTTATCCATCCATATTACAAATGAATAAACTGATGCAAACAGAGATGAGGCGACCTGACTAGAAGATCAGGGAAAATCAGGAAACAGAACTCAAAAAGTCCTGACTCACAATTACTTGCACAGCCCACTTTTAGTGGAAGAAGTGCAATCAGAGGAAGTTCAACATACTGCCTAACTCTC
The DNA here is from genome assembly GCF_016161935.1 of Mauremys reevesii. Taxonomy (NCBI): domain Eukaryota; kingdom Metazoa; phylum Chordata; order Testudines; family Geoemydidae; genus Mauremys; species Mauremys reevesii. The sequence continues at coordinate 51,045,342 of NC_052627.1, forward strand.
CCACTGGTGCAACTCTCCTGGGGATGGTAATAGCAGGTGCACTCATAGAACATCTGCTGGTGTTTTTACCACTATGTTATCTAACCCTTTTCTGAGCATCTCTAGAAGCCAGAGTAGCTAAAACAGGTCTAGAAACCCTGGCTACATTACTGCTCCCTCTGTTGCTACCACTGGGAGAGCGGCACAGGTAGTAGATTTCACACACAGGCTAGTATAGACAAGACCAAATACTCACCGTCACTGCTCCTCAACCTTCGGATCTTCAGAATCTGTCAGTCACACGAGATTTGTAGTACAAGACAACTTCCAAACAATGGGGAAGATACAGAAACATACCCAGAAAAATGAATTACAGAAATATAGAAATGTAATATTTACAGCAATTGTTCATGTTCTGCAGGAGTTGGTTTAGTTTCAACAAATCAAGTTTAACATTTCATGAAGTCAGGATTATCTCCCCATTCTCCCTTTGATAAAGCCAGAAACGTCTCTATTTATACCTTAGTTGTTGTTGTTGTAGTTAATTTACACAGTGCAGACCATTAGTGTACTATGTTTGTCCAATGGAAGTGCTTCTAATCATTTATATTTTATAAGGCTACTTTGTAGTGATTATTTTTGTCTAGCTGAACCTCAGTAGACTGTTATCTGGCTCTTTCTTCTGCTTTCACTGCCATAGCAGATCTCATATGCCAATGAAAAGTCGTATACGGTAATTTTAAAAAAAGTAAAATCTGATGTAGAAAGACTTTGTGCTTGCTCAGTTATCACCCACTCTAAAAGACAGGCTATAATGTTTCCTGACCTTCAGCACCACAAGCTCTGCTTTCAGTAAGAAGGAAAAGGTTCTTCCTACATTTCCCCTTCCTCTGCATCCGACACACTGCAAACATTGCACCTAGCTCAGCAGCAGATTGTAGGGAAACAACAACATACCTGTTAGCACCCTTCTGTGTCTGCCTAAGTACAGCTCTAGACTCACTCTGACATGGGGACCTGATTAAATACAGCAAAGATTTTTTTTCTTTTCCTTTTTCTCTCCCCTTTCCTTTGTAATGGGTTCATCTTCTCTCAATATTTGCTATCTCCATTCCTCCATTGCTTGTTCTTTCTTCCCCTGTTCCCTGTCTCTTGGTTTAAGTCTCACCTACTTCTGATTGTTCTTTGCACTTCAGAATATGTTTGCATGATCAATCCAAAATGAAGGCCTGGTTCCTTACAGGACTAGGCTCTCCCACAAATGGGATTATGTCAATTAAAGGGACAGAGTTAGTGCCTAAGCGCATTAATACACACACACAAATTGTTGCATAGCAGCTACAATTACTACAAAAGCACACTTGATTCAAACCCACAAAAATGAGGAAAGGAAAAGTCACCTACCACTATTTGCCCTACACTTCTCCACCCACAAACACGCACCTTGCCACTACCACATACTACAACCACACAACACAATCCATAACACTGGCTCACCTTCCAAGGGACTCAACCTTCCCCCTTTAACAACCCTTCACCAGATTTTCTCCAACACTAACACCACCCAGCACTTTTCATCAGTAGATCTCAACGTACATTACACAAGAGGTATCATTAGCAGTTGTGGATTTTTGGTGTAGTTAATTACGTTTGAAGAGATAGATTGGTAAAGGATTATGTGCAGAAGGGAAGTTAAAGGGGGTGATGGAAGTTCGGGGACTTGTCCAGCACATTATTCCAAGTAGAGGCCCTCTGGGGATTTGAACTCAGGCCATCTGGATATAAAAGCATTGTTGACCTTCAGAAGCAGATAACACCTGTAGTGTTGAAGCCTAAAATAGGCACAAAGTTCTCTAAACTACAATTAACTCTTTCATTGCCTTTCATCTTAACACCAGCATTCCAAAGACTTCACATGCTTCTGACTTGCTTCCTGTGTATTTTTTTTAATTCTGTATAATTGAATGACTATTTATAATCCAAAGAGTTTTGAACATGGCCAATGAAACAGATAATACACACTGTAATGGGATGTCATACCCCTGAATTAAAAGATTGTTTATAACATCATAATCACAAATTATTATTTTTTTCCTCTGGTGCCAATCAGTTTATTGAATGGGAGAGCTATATATTATAACAATATATCATGACTAAGTCATTTGTCTTGATTACTTCAGCGTCCTTGTTTAAAGCTCCATCACTGTAGCAGCTGGTTGAAATAGAACTGTTCATTTAACAAAGTGATTGCAGGAGCCCCAAAGTAGGAATCTGTGTCCTTCACCATCAGACCCAATATTGTTTTTCAATGTTCTTTGTGGATCTACCCATCATTTTTTCTCTCAGACCCTCATTTGTCTCCAGCTTTCTCTGATCCTCATTTTTCTCCCTTTAACTCATGACCTTTCACAATGACTCTCATTAACACACTTCCATTGTGCCACATACAACGCCTGAAGTAATTTTTAATGCTATTTAGCACTAGTTGCATACCTATAAACAAGGGTTGGTCCTAAACCAAAACACTGGATTGGCATTGTTCAAAATCTGGATCTGCATCTGAATTTTACACTTTTTTCTTTCTTTCTTTATAATGGGTCAAAATCCAGTTCCACCCCCTCCCCAAATGGAATGTTCTATTCATCTGAATTGTGATACTTAAATCTCTCTACCTATCAATCAGTACAAGTTTTGACTGTGAAAACCTTTATCTCCCATGAAAACCCAAATACTATAGGAAGTTGTGGTTAGTGGCATTCTTTCCTCTGCATCAGTATTGAACCAATTAACCCAGCATGATAGTGGGAGACACTGAGCTGTTGGAAGTGCCACCTTTCAGAAGGAATATAAAAAGAGAGGTTCTGACCAATTGTGATGAATAAAAACCTATGGTGCTTTTCTCATGAATAAAGGTCTTAACCGTCATGTGCTGACCAAATTCCAGTTTGGGTAATTGTATTCTGCCTCCTAAAAGTTTTCCTGTATTTTTACTTGAATAAATTATTATTGCCCCCTGTGTCCCAGAGTGATTACCCAATATTTGGGGCTTTGCCAGGTTGTTCCAATTTTAGGAGGAAAAATTGATTATGCATATCTTTGGTAAATCCTGTTTACCTACAGAGAATGATCAAAAACTCCTGTTTCTCTGAACACAGTAGAGGAAACAACTGGAGCTGTTTCCTTGTTCACAATTACCAAGCCTGCCCAGGCGCTCCATCTCTGCTCTTTCTCAGGGTCACTCTCTTCATTCTTCTCTCGCTGTCTGCTAGTTTTCTATCCCACAGACACACACAGCTGCAACCAAGCAATTCCCTTGCCCCTGCATTTGCAATTACAGGGAAACTCTTTAACCCACATAGCTTAGTCTGGTCTACACTTGAAAATTAGGTCAACACAGTTATGGTGCTGAGGGGTGTGAAAAATTCACACCCCTTTGAGCCACAGGTAAGCCGACCTAATCCCCAGTATAGATGCACCTAGGTTGATGGGGAATTCATCTGTTGGCCTAGCTACCGCCACTTAGCAAGGTGAATTACCTACAACAAATGGAAAAACCCCTTCCGTTGCTGTAGGAAGCATCTATACCAAGGCACTACAGCAGCATAGCTGCAGCACTGTAGCTGTGCCTCTGTAGCACCCATAGTGTAGACATGCCCTTAGCATCTGATTAGCCTTGCCATGAGGCCCATTGCCTTGGGTGGTGACTTCTTATTGTTTCCAATTGTCACTTCATAAAGGGGTATTTAATTCCGTCTTCCATCTTGCCTGAAAGAAAAGGTATTTAGCACACCCATCATCTTTAATAAGATCTTTGATTGTCTATAGATCGAAGACTTGCATGGTGGCAGCCATTAATACCTTCCAGACACTATGAATTAGTTCTTATACTAGTGATTAGTGATACTGGATGTTGTTAGTAGTTGCTGTGTTTCACCCTTGAGGGGGCCATTTTTCAATGGTGCATTAAGTGATTCCTGCATAGAGCTTGTAAAAATCACTTTGTAACACACTTGGGATTCTCCTGGATGAAAGGTGCTACACTAATGTAAGATCATTATCTTGTTCATTTCTTTCCAATCTTTAGCAAAAATTTTGCTATGGGATTTCCTTTGAATACCGTTAAGGGAGGAAACATTTGATTGTAGTTTGGGCAAACACAATTTATTATTGTCAAGCACAGACTGTTTTATTCAGTCACCTGCACTAAGGTGGTGCTACTTCCAGGATTCACAAAGATTTTGCTGCTTCAAGAGAGCTTAGGACTGGAAAGCTTCAAAGCAGCAAGTTAAAAGAAAAACTCAGTGTATTGTATAATACTATTCTTAACCCATACTTCTAACCATAAGAAGTGTATATTACTACTTATATTAAATACTTCAAAATATTTGAAAAAGAATCTGATAGGAAGTTGCTGTCCTGACAGTCTGATGCAGCGCTGGATTGAGTTTATGCTCAAATTATGCTCTTCCGCACTGGGAACCTCTCCTTATCTGCTGATGTCCTCAGGGGACAGAAAGGTATGACTACATGGCCAATGAAAGAGTAATTGCAGCACGGTAGGCATACCCACGCTAGCTTTAATCTAGCTAGCACAGGTAACAACAGGAGTGAAGACATGGCCATACAGACTTCTGCATACATTAGCCACCCAAGTACAAGCCCGGTGTGGACCTGGGGGACCTCAAATTGCTAGCCCATACAGAGATCGGTACCACCACATCTACACTGCTATCATTACCCATGCTAGGTAGTTTTAAACTAACATGGATACGGCTAGCCATGCTACAATCACACTTTATTTTGATGTGTTGATGTACCCTAACTAGCGTATCCCACAGCCCTCTTGCTCAGTTCCTGGATCCAAGTGTCCCCATATACAGTCCACCATGTCTTCAGGGAGCACTGGATTAAAACAGTCCTCAGCATGGTTTTCTGCAACAGCCAGTAAGAGCTTCTGCCTTCTCAGTCACTAGGGCATTATTCTCACCCATGATATGGCAGCAGAAATACTCTTGTAGTGGATGGCTCTGTATTGAATTAGCTGTAGAGCTGCCTCATAAATGGTAAATAGGGCACACCCTACTGTACTGTACTAAGGAGTATTGTCCAGATCAGGAGAAAGCCAGCTGGCACTGGGAGCAGGAGTAAAAACATCTACAGTTGTAGATAAGTTAGGCCTATCTGCATATAACAGTCAATTGGCAATTAGAAGAGAGTCAAACTTGGTCAGTACATTTTGACCCTAATAAAATCAGTAGCCCCGGTGGAGTCCTATTTTCTGACTTATAAAGCAGTGCACTCTGACATCAATCTGTCTCACCTCAAGCTGAAAAGACTCCTTACATATTCCTACTCTAAAAGTTAATGCTATTGACTTCTGTCTTCACATCTGAGGGTTATCAACATCAGCCTAGCTCTTGTGGCCAAAAAGCATTCATTCTCCCATGGCACTTTGATTCCATATAAGCAGGATGTCTTTATCTCACAGGCAGACTCATCTACTGTCATGCAGCTCACAGAGCCAGTGGCAAATTGATCCCATGTGTACAAACTGCAAAAGGCTAGGCATCATACTTACTGGCCCAATTGCACAAAGAGGAATGGAGTTCAAATGCATGGAGCAGAACTGAAGAGAAAACAAGAGGCTACTTGTCAAATGAAGGGTCAAGAATGAACCATTTTTTAAAGTGTACATTTTTGTAATGTCTCCCTATAATTGTAATATTTATTGGGACACTGGCAAGAAAAGGTTGATGGCCAAAGCTGCCACAGTAGTAGTATATTAGAGAGAGTATACCTAGCATGACAGTTATAAACACACTGTCTCCAGAAAAACACTTCATTTACAAAATAGATTTGACAGCTTAGGTTTGTTTGCAATGCAAAGCAGCCCTCCTCAACCCCCACATGGCCCTGTGAGCTTCGATTACTTCTTTGACGCTGGCTCTTCCACAGAGACCCCTAAAAGGGAAGTGATGAATGAGGTCCTGTCAGGCTCCATTCCCTTGGTGGCCTTGAATCTATCCTGTTATCTGTTACACTGCCAGGGCTGACAGTGATGAACACAAGCCAGGCAGCTGGTGACACCCCTATTCATTACCCAAAAAGAGAGAAAAGGCAAGAGGTATGTCTGCCACCCTTCAAAGCTTCACTCACCTCTGTCCATGCTCCCTCTAGAGGACCTGCCTGAGGAGGAGCTGAGGTGGTCTGTTTATACAATTGTACTGAATAAGAAATCCAACATCCCTCAGACCTGCTAAAACTGGGAGGGAAATGGCCCAGATGCCAGCACTTCTTTTTTTAAATTAAGTTGCTAATAAATATGTAATACAGATTTACTATAGATGGGCATGCTGATGAATCTGTCATATGTTTGAATACTATAGAACACATTTGTACATCTATATTTAACAAACCTGGCTTTTTAATTAATCAATAAAGTGATTCAATAAGGGATTAAAACTGGGAAGGAGATTATTCTTGCAGCGAAGATTTTTTTACCAGTGAAATGACTAACTATACTTGCAGTAATTATGACAATTATGACTTCTATGGAGAAGTTTTGATTTCTGGAGATGCCCTGTAATTTGTGAGCAAAGATTCTTGCAGCTGACTTGTTCCTCTTGCTTTCTTTTGCTGCTTTAGCATGTTCAGTGTTCAGTCATTCATCTGTACCAGTGTTGGCCGGAATTCTTGTGACCTCCAGTTTGACCCATATGAGCTCAAGCATAAGCTCTTTTACAGCTAAGGCTGTATGGGATATCTTTACTTGTATAACCTTTGCCCTCTTCTGAAGCTACAGACCCACAAAAGGATTAACAAGCATCAAATAAAAACATAATATTCAGAACCTGAGAAAGACAGAGAGCTCGCAAAGCTCACCGCCCTTGTCTAGCTGCTGCCTATTGCCTTCCCTCTGTGGCTGTCTCTTTTTTTCTGATCTTTCAGTTAAACCGAGTTGGATGCTTAAGTATCTCTGCAGTTACTTACCAGTTAAAACAAAATGCATACACTACTAACCAGAGAGCTGTGGGCTTCATATGGTAGGGACACAAACATGTTATCACTAGGGCTGGTTGAAAATTTTGTCGAAACTGTCTTTCAACAGAAAATTCAGTTTTTTAAACTGGATCATTTTTCTCAAAATTGTCTGTTTAATGCAGATTTTTTTTATATTTCATCAAAAAACAAATGGTGAAAACCAAAACATTTTATTTTGACATGCTGCCACAGTATCTCATAGGAATTGTAGTTTGGTTGTCTAATGTCCCCATTTTCCTGAATGGGCCAGACATCCCAACCAGACTACATCTCTCATGATACACCACACCCAGGGACTCTCTTGATGAATTACCTTCCCTGTCCAAGAGGGGCTATTGTGCTGCATTATTTGAGACTTAGTCTGACAAAGGAGCCTGGCCTATAGAAAAGAAGAAAACATATCCAACAGCAACATTTCTGAAATGAAATCATTTGGACTTTAGCCAAAATATTTCAATTTCACTGAGAAATCAAAAATTTCCTGTGGAAAGTTTAGATGAAAAATATTGTTTGTTTTCATCAACATTTTCTGAGTGGGAAAAAAACAAAACTATTTTCCGACCAGCTCTAGTTATCACAATCTCTAGTGCCTTCTTTACATTAAGTGTTCAGCCTTAGCTGAGATATAAAAGTAATCAGTAATATATTTCAAAACCACTCCTTATTTCTCACACACAAAAAGACCTAGAGCTGGTTGAAAAAAGAACACCTTTTTGTGAAAGTTCTCATGAAAATTTTGCCCCTTAATTATTTTTTAAAATGAAAATTTTTGACAAGCCCTATTAAAAAAATAAATAAAAGCAAGCCCTGAAGAACACTTTACCTGGAAAGCAACCTCTCTCCCACTCATCTTATTGTTCTAGAACAAGCAGCTGAAAAAAGCAAAAGTAAGGTGTCATAAAAGGGACTAAATGCAAAAAGTACAATTTATAGTGGGATGTTATGAACCCAAGAGCACAGGTGTTGGAACTATGGGTGCTGGGGTGCTGCAGCACCCCCGGGCTTGAAGTGGTTTCCATTATATGCAGGGTTTACAGTTTGGTTCAATGGCTGTCAGCACCTCCACTATACAAATTGTTCCAGCACCACTGCATAAGAGCGTAACTTTTCATTCTAGCTCTATGCGTTCCAATTTAAATGTATTTATTTGTTTTTATTTCTCTTTAACACATAAAATGACACACCAGGGCTCTGGTCACTCTGACAAGTAATTGGAGAAACAACCCACCCAAAGCAGCATTCACAAACTAGTGGCCACTCCTGTACAAAACATTCATCCTGATCGCTCCCCCTCCCACTACTTCCCCAAAGCACTAAATCCCATCAAATAACCCAAGTTCTGAATATATCAGTCCTTCCCAAACTCCTGTTCAAATCAATGGATTTCAAAACACATCCTAAAAGACAAAGTTGAAGACCCTTCATGGAGATCTGACTCCCAGCAGCCCCCTCTTTCATAAACAAAGGAGACTTCAACTCAAGCATGTCTACTCATCACAACTTCAGCAGTATTATATAGGACAGGGTTTCTCAAACAGGGGTCAGCCAGTACATCCCTCGGCCCGCACCACTTCCAGCAGCTCCCATTGGCCCGGAGCAGTGATCTGCGGCCACGGACGGGGCAGGTAAACAAACCAGCCCAGCCTGCCAGGGGCTTTCCCTGCACAAGTGGTGACCCCTGCTTGAGAAACCCTGATATAGGAAGATCCTGCAGCTAGGCAGGTCCCAAGCTATTTAGGGCTTTCACAGCCTGATTAGATTCTAAAATGCTGGTGTTGTGCCCACAACTACATGCCCTATTTAATATGTATCTACATTTTGCACCAGCGTCAGTTTTCACATGGATTTAAGATGAAGCCCTATGGAGAGCCCATTGTATCAGTTTAAGATGAGAATGACAACGGGTATGTCTACACTACCTGCTGGATCGGCGGGTAGTGATCAATCTATCAGGGATCGATTTATTGTGTCTCGTCTGGATGTGATAAATCAATCCCTAAATGCACTCCCCGTCAACTCCGGAACTCCACCGCTGCAAGAGGAGGAAGCGGAGTCAACGGGGGAGTGGCAGCCATCGATCTTGCGCTGCGAGGATGCGAAGTAAGTCAATCTAAGTCTATCTAAGATATGTCGACTTCAGCTACGCTATTCTCGTAGCTGAAGTTGAGTATCTTAGATCGATCCCCGCCCCCAGCGTAGACCAGGCCAAAGGCTTGGATTACAGGGGTGAAGTCTACACGATTTGTATCAGGTCTATGCTACATGCTGAATTCATCTTTGGGTTAAACAGACGCTGCTCCACTGAAGACTGGAATTGTATTTGCTTGTGTCAATAGTGACTTTGTCCCTTAGTGTACGTCTACACTACCAGCCAGATCGGCAGGTAGTGATCGATCTATCGGGGATCAATTTCTCATGTCTCATCTAGACGCAATAAATTGATCCCCAAACACACTCCCTGTTGACTCCAGAACTCCATCGCTGTGAGAGGCGGAAGTGGAGTCGATGAGAGAGCAGCGGCCATCGCTGCGCCACGAGGACGCGAAGTAAGTCAATCTAAGTCAATCTAAGATACATTGACTTCAGCTACGCTATTCTCGTAGCTGAAGTTGCATATCTTAGATCGATCCCCCACTCAGTGTAGACCAGGCCTTAGACTAGAAGCATAAGGAGTATGAAAGGAAGGAAAGTTTGACTTTTATGTTGAGCCAGAATCTAAGACAGATGGCATCATCTGCTGTGAGATATTTTACCAGGCTTTGGCAGGATTAGCAGAACCAATCTAATCCAAAGTCATTCTGTTTTCTCGTCTTAAAGATACAAATGGTTAATAAATATTTATGTCTGAATTTCCTGGAGATATTATTAAAGAAGAGAAAGTATATTAACTGAATTACAAAAAGGAATTACAACAACAGATCTTCATCTACTGAAGCAAGCATGCTGTAGACTATCAGTAGTCTGGCCAAAAAAAGGCAGCAAATGAACAAAAACACAAGGGGGAGTGAAGGGTGGGTGGGGAAATGGACTATAAACATCAGAATCACAAAAATATTTTAAGGTGCAAAATTAATTATCTTAGAAAACAAATCCAGTTTGGCCATAGGCCTTCCTGAAAATTTCCAATGTCTCTTTTGAATGGAACTGGCCTCACGCAGACTAATCAAGCCACTTGGATTCCCTGTATAGTACAGCTAAATGTACATCTTCCTCACAATCTCTGCAACCAACTTACCATCAAAAAGTATTTACTTTGTTGATTTTGGCACAGGCATAAACCGTGTTAGAATTGGACTCGGGCTGAGCCCTAGAACCTCCACAGTGGTTGATTAGAATGAACACTAGACTTCCGTTGTTTTGGCATCTGAAATCCAAACCATGAGCATGGGAGAGGCAGATAAGAACGAGAATAGCAGCACAGCATGAAGTGGTTACCAAAGTCAAATAATCTTCCTCCACACTAGCTCCATTTTTTATACTAGATGGAATTCATCCTCACCCTACAGGACATCTTGTGGGGTTGTTGTGGAACTGCATCTCCCCAAAAGGAGTGTGGGTATGACTGTGACTCAGAGCATAACCACTTCAGCAAATCAACAATGCCTTTGAGGAGTGTGCATGCTGTATCAGCCCCAAAGAAGCTGGCTCCCACCAGTCTCTTGTACCCCAACCTCCTTTGGAGAGTTTTTGTGCCCTGAGAATAGTAGGAGGAAGCTATTCCTGTGCTCTCCTAAATACAGGCACTACTTTGTGCCTATCTGGGGAGCACATATGAGACAGGTGGCTCCCTTCACCCTCCTACCCCTTCCTGCACCACCATGCTCCTGGGCAGGGACAGTGCACAATACCAACCAGACTACATCTCCTCTACAGTCCTCTTTGTCCAACAATACTGGTGAGCCCCATTCTCCTCTTGGCCAACTTCTATTTTGAATGTGACCAAATTGTTAGGTAGAACATCAAAATCTTGATAATCTAACCTATTTTATGGGCTAAGATCAAGATCATTTCTTCACAAGAGCATGGGGCAACCAAGGTGCTATTTTAGGGATGATGGACCTGAAACTGTATTAACAACATTATTTAAAAAAAAATTACATAAAACATTGTCTGTACAATGAAACCATCCATCACCTCTGATAAAACCCCGGATATTAATACATTTTTTGAATTTAAAAAATTCCATCTTGACAGAGCCTGAGACTGGAGTCCTCATTTAGATACAGAAGAGACAGCACCTTCTGAGTGTGTTGATTATTGCAGAGCAGTATGCGCATGGCTGTGGTATACAGGGTGCGATATGAGAAGAATACCAGATTACCGCAACCAATGCTGACAAGGAAAATATGCCTCTGCACAGTTTAGAGAAAAACTCTTTACCCAAACACATAAGACAGACAACAAGTTCTCATCATCCCAACCTGGATGTGGACCAAGGCCCACGTCCCCACCCCTTCTAGTCCATATGTAAGCCATTCTGGGGGTTTAACAAAAAAAGAGAAAAAATACACAAACACAGTTTGTCCTTTCACTTTCCCTTACCTCAGCTATAATTGAGGCACTAGGCAAGAGACAGAGCTCATTTTACACACCCCTTCTTGTCCTGCTCAAAAGAACCTACACTGCAGATTCCCTACCAAAAACAGGATGAAGAATATGGTACAGTTCTAATCCAATGGAGTCACTGAGTTCTGGGCTCCCTATCTCAGCCACCTACATGGAACAAACAATTGGATGTAATATACATACAGCACTATAATTTAACATTTCTCAAGATCCTCCTAAAGAAAGCAGTGGATGAAAAATGCATACATTTTCATTTATTTGCATAAATTCAGGCACAGACAATTAGAAGTATGTGACTTCTCATTTAAAAAGAGAGAGATAATGGGAGAGATAATTACATGCGGTTATGCAGAGCCTAGAGTGATGGTATCATATACTGTACATAAATAAATGAATGGATTTCCATGCCATATTTCCAATGTTGTTCTTTTTAATGGTGACAAGTATTTAGAAAGTAGGAAAATGGATGCCTATGAAAACTATTCTATCTTAAATTATCAATAATTAACCCCCAAAATATCAGAAGGAAATGCAAAAATGTCAAAACATTTTTCAAGAACTCTACTGCAATGCTTAGGAAAACTGGCAACATCATCATCTTTTATTTGTATACTGAAAAGTCATGGCTACAAACTCTGCATTCCCATTTTTCCCCACAAATGTGTTTGTTTTCAGATCCCAGGGAACAACCTGAACAATTCCAAAGTAGCAACAAGAAGTTTTTATAACAAATTTCAAACTTGAATGGGATGAAATGGGAATTCTAAGTAAAGTGAATATTAAAATAAAAAAAACAAACAAAATAGTTATTTAGATTTCTCTCTTGTGAAAGAGCACTGGGGATCTGGATAATCTAAGATCTAGGATCTGTATGATAACGTTGAGCATTTTAGCACCAGGACTATTTAACACAGTATTTGATTTTATATTCATAATCACCCCTGCACTGAACCATATACTAACACCAGGAAAAGCAGTAGACTGCAACATCTGCCAATATTCTGCTTAGTTCATAAATGGGCTTCCATCTGGGAAGTGATACAGAGACAGCCATTATGCCCCTCATGGGAATATGTAGAAGTGGAATGGGGTATACAAACTCAACACTGAGCCTCGAAATAAAGATGTTAATAATCTGTCCTGGAGATGGTGACTTAAATCGGGCCTTCCCGCAAACTCAGCAATTTCTGTTCAGAAGGGTTCATGAGAATCAGTGCAGTTTGAGTTCTTATGAGTTCACAACCCCATTTTGAATTTCAAGTTTGAACAAATCCAGAATCTCAATAACAAGTACTCTGTTTTACCTAGTTTGATTGCAAAACCATAATCCATGCTTAAAACTGGGCTTGCTTAGCCTGAAATATTTGTGGACCTTCGCCTTACCTATTTTAGTATTTTCTCCGGTACCCCTCACCGTGGCATCTGTATGTTCTCAGATACCATGGTGACGGGTGCAGTTTAAGAAGTTAAATAAATAGGGCAATTTTGAATTTGTAAAGAAATAAAACCTGGCAAGTTCTGCCTTTAGTAGCTACTTTGGGTATTGTATGAAAGTTTTGCACAGCTTTAGTGCCGATACACTAAGAGCCAGCTGTCTTATATTATAGGCTAAATTAATCCCTGATGTAACTCCACAATGGAGTTACACCAGAGATGAATTTAACCCTATGAGTTAACTGTGGATGATTGGATTCTTCATCATCTGAAAATCAAATTCCTTACTCTCAATTTCTAAGAGCCAACTGTTGCACCTCCTGCTTTTTCCTACCTACAACTACTCAAGTCTAACTAATCTGGACCCATTTCCATTGCCTTTCTATTCACTAGTGACAAATAAACTTCTTTATTTGCAACTTATCTATAGAACGTAGAATTGATGGACAAGAATTAACTGTCAGTGTTACTACTGGAGCAAAAGAATCCATCAATCCTGTTGGCACTCTCTTATTCAAGAGAATCAAAAGAGAGCAGTAACATATTAAACTCCAAGAGACTAACTCAGAAGTTCCCAGAGCTTCGCAAGAAATGATTCTGATCAATGGACCAGACTAATCAAAAAAAGGGGAAAGTTTCACAGCCTGCAGCTCAATTACAAGGGTGAGTCACTTCTGAGGGTAAGAAGCCTTAAAATGGAAATAATCCAAGCAAAGGAAAGAAGGAGCAAATCAAAGCTTTGGGGGAAGAATTTTATTAGTGCAGCAGGGAGAGAAGGCGAGTTATTTTCACTTGCTCTTATCTCCCACCCTCTAAAAATTATATTCTAATTGATACACTAATAAATAGGGGGGTAAAGTATTTAATAAATGCCATATTGTTTTACTTGCTAATAGAAGTGTTAAGCTGCTCAATTAAATAGCTTCATTGCACTGAGAAAAATGCCCTGCCCAACTATAACGATATACAACAACAGAGGAGAACCAGGGCACTCACACTCTGCACACAGTAAAGCTATGCTCCTAGAAAATGTACTGATTGAAGCTTCTTAAGCTTCTTTGCCTTTTAAAGGCTCTGGGCTGTTTCATCAGCCAGGCAATGAGCTGCCTTTGTTGCTGGGCTCACTGGGGGCTTTCAAAGTTGAAATGTGTTGGGTTTTTTTTTAAATCTCTGTAAAGTAAGTTTTGGAGACTAATCGGAAATGCTAAACTAGCATCCTGCTTTGCTCCCTTCCAATTTCCTGGAGTTCCTCTGTATGAGAGTGTTCATCTCCACTTGTCTTCAAACCTCACTCTCTTCTGGTTCTGACTGCCACTTTGCCTAAGAGAGATCTCTCTTGTGTGCTTAACTGGTGTGGCCCTGCTGAGGAAGTTCGCCCATAACCAAATAAAAAGGAAAGCTAGAGCCAGAACAAAGCATTTGTTTAACTTGAAGTCAAAAGTATCTTTCTTCTCTCAGATACTGGGCTATTGTTACCTTTTATCAGAGGAACAAATATTCCAGGAATGACTTGAAAGTTACAAACGTGATGATTGATGGCCAGTCAAAAGAAACATCCAGAAAGCAATAAGCTGTAAAAAGGGGAATGTGTTGAGCCTGGTTCAAGATTGCCTAGCTGTGCCTTTCAAATTTCTTTCATCACATCTGTGACTGTAAGCACTATAGGGTGAGAACAAGCCAGGACTTTGTGGAATATTTGGAGCTGCTGATATGTAAGCCGTATTGCCACTGATAGCAACCTGAGGATAAAAGATTTAAAGAAATGAAAACACAAGAACTGGTTTTGTGAAAGAAAGAGAGAGAACAGTGAGATTTATGGAAACCCATTGGGAGTGCACTGGAAATCTCTTTGATGAAAGATTGAGATTGCTTTGAAATAGACTTTATTGAAGCAAAAAGTAAGTGTTGTGCACAGGGACTGAGGTTGGCAGGGCCACTTATCAGTCTTGCCTGACTTTCCCTTTCCTTTTTTCTTCTACATTTTTCACATGCTAAGTGAGTCCCTGGCTCCCCAAATATTTCTCTGAGTTAAAACATCACATGGAAGAGGGAAGTTTTTGGAAAGTTAATGACTTGTGCTGCAGTTAGTGTTAAAACCCATGGTGGCACTTGGGAGTGGGGGGAGAATAATATAACATATCTGAATGATCCTATCTGGGGAATACACTCACAAACATCACTTACAACAAAGATCTTGTGCTGAGGATAATTCCACTGATCTAATTAGGTGACTGGGATGTTAGATGTGATCAAATTCCACTAGGATAACATTTGGACTATAAAGTCACCCCTCCCCCGCATTTCAATTAAATACAGTATTCTTCATTTTCTATTCTGAACTCTTGTGCGATGTTGCAGGGATCTGTTATACAGCGGGCTCATTCCAACAGGTGGCTGGATGCATTTCAGTGGAAGTCATTTCTGATTTAATAGGACTCTGCGTCTCAGACACACTAGGAGGAAGTCTACCTCCCCTGTTGCTTTCCGGCACACCGTGACCCATGGGCAGCAATAATCCAAACCCAAGGATGGCATGACTGGAAACAAGAAGGCTAAGTCGATATAAGCCATTAGTATTATTTCTTTGTGAGCTATTCCAAATAATAGATTTGGTCTAGTGGGAAGAGACAGAAAATGTTCTCTACCACAGGTAATAGTGATTTTAAAATATGGTGCATAGGCCAAACTGTTTTTAAACAGCCTCTAATTTTGTCTATGGCATTTTGCACTCACAATCTGTCAGGAGTGCACTATTGCAGATTAAGTCAATCATAGATGCAAATTACAGGATTTAAATATCTAACTCTTGGATTTCTGACTACAAAGATTATTTGTGCCTGAAAACCAGACAACGAGACAGCTATATTCTGTCACTTGTGCCTGAATTGACCACATTTTTGATTGATTGTGGAACAGAATTACAGGTAAAAAATTTGGATGCCATTTACAGCCCCTTTTAAAATTTGGATATGAATATGAAGAAAGAATTTTGAACTACATTCCACCCTCAGTTACCCCAGGCAACCCCACTTATTAACAGAGGGAAAAATCTGATCCAATACCTGTATGTGTGAGGAATATTGCATTATATGTAATTTGTTCAGTTTAAATTGAGAATTAAGAAGCAGCATTTAATATACATAGTTGAAGGGAGTATACAAAGTATGATTTTATATGTATTGACTACACCTAATACTGTTTGCCCTCTAGTAATTTTCTTTGTATCCGCAACAACCTTCATCAAGAGCAATGGTGACAGGTTCGGTGCTAATACTATTGGTATTGTGTATTTAATGCCGATTATATGCATGGTGCTTTACAAATTAAAAACACAGCCTAAGACAGTGTCTATTCCAAAGACCTTACAATCTAGATTTATTTGCTTACAGTTAGAATGAGATGAGCCAGGACTTTGCCCAGATACCAACCAGGTGTGGAATAAGAGACTGCTTTTGTGAGTTTTTGTCTGTCCTCTGTTGGGTGGGTTGCCAGTCTCTTCTGAAGAGTGTGCCATGTATCCTTCGAACGGCAGCAGCCAACAGAATATATAAACTCTAATATCACTAGCCCCGGCCAGCATGAATGTTTCACAGGTTACTAGGCTACTAGTAGTAATGGCTAGTTCTGGTACATGCTAACTTTTTGGTTTGCTAATCAAGGTACCTGCTATAAGGAAGTAAAAGTGTTTTGAGTTTGCTTGCTTTTTTGAAGCACCAAGAATAAGGTTTTTGATGCTGACAGCCTGGTATTTCTGAATTTGAACATTGGAAATATGCCTCCTGAAGACAATTACTTTTGACATTCTTGGTTTACTGTGGAAACCGGAGGAGAGTGAATTTTTGTTCCATTAGAGTTCTTATAATTGTGGGTCATTGTACCGTGTAGGCAACCTGAGTCCATTTCTCTGTGCTAGTCTTTTACTCCTTGCTCTAGCAAGGATTGGGGGCACTGTGTGATGCAGTAATATTTTGATAGCAAACCTTTGCCTTTTGCTGCCAGCAGTTTGGGGAATCTCTCTCTCTCTCTCTCTCAGTGCTACAGACGATGAGGCGTCCCTACCCGTACAGTACGTGATCTAGTAAAAAGTTACACCAATGTCAAAATTATGATAATAAAATTGTGATCAAAGTTACCTGGCACTCAGAGGAAATGTGATCCCATAGTTGTACTGATATTTACTGATAAGCCTAAGGAAGGAGAAGCTGCCCAGTTTCCTTCTTGCCTGCTGCAGTGAAACTTGCACTAGGTTTGTGGGACTGAATGTCATGCTGAGCACATCTTAGAATATAGTATAAATTGAAGGTAGTTCTTTCCATGGTGAGTACCAGAACCTGCTGCCTCTAGTACATTATGCCCAGAGGGGTGCATAGACCTCTGTAAGTCACACTGAGAAGTGGGTAATCTTTCAGCAAAACTTGATCACGATAATGAAGAACGTGCAGTTACAGTTACTGATCATTATAACACTGAACAGGAGGGGGTGACTTGCATTAGGGTGGCTGTAACAACATAAAATAGCACAGACTGAATCCAGCTGAAGTTTAAGCATCATATTTGTTAGAATATGTCAACGGAAAGTAAAACCCACTTGTGTAAGATACAGCATATGATCATAATTTTTTCCCACACCACTGAGAGAAGCTTATCTGCACATCAGTAAGCCTGTGCATATAAGGGTATGTTTAAAAAGAATTAGAACTTCCTTATATAGAATTTGAATGGCAGACAAGTGTTGCTAGCACTGAAGTTTGTTTAGCTGTTGTTTATGTAGCGTTATCTATCTAGTGATGAAATAGGACATATTCCCCTGCTGTTTACCTTCAATTCCCGCATCAGCGCCAGCCTGTTATAGGTCTAAGTCATCAACTGACTGTGCACTGCAAGAGGAAATCTTGGAAAGTTCTTGTTCACTGCCACATATCTCATTAAATATAATAAATGTAAAATATTCTTCTGACTTACTGCAAAAGAAAATAAAAAATAAAAATATTAAATAAAAAATAAAAAGGCCTCCACCTTGCATGGTCCCTTTAAATGTGTTAACTTCTTATGCTAAACAATCTGTTCCACCTTGTATTTAGCTGTGACATTCTGAGTAAGTTCTCAGACCTGAAGAAGAGCTCTGTGTAAGCTCAAAAGCTTGTCTCTCCCACCAATACAAGTTGATCCAATAAAAGATATTACCTCACTCACCTTTGTGACACTGCCTTCTAAGAAGTGCTGATCACAACTGCAATCCTGGTCTCACTGAAGTCAGTAGCAAGACTCAGTAGAAAGAGTAAAATATATTGGTACTAGTAATAACATTAATCATGGGAAATATATGTAATATGGGTGAAATTTCTCAGTTGCACCCATGTGGCCCCACTGCAATCTAGTCAGGTCCCATTGAAGAGATTTCAGTGGAGCTGCACTTGTGCAACTGAAAGAAGAAGAATTTGCTACATGATCTGAAAAGATGCTGTCACAGGAATCATACACACTAAGATCCTCATATTGTCCAAATGGTAACCCAGGGAAACAAATTAATTGAGCAGAAAATTCTCACACTGCCGTGAATTTCTTCATTTCAGTTCAGATGGGGGTTTTCCCCCGTCTACCTGATGCAGGCTGAAAAATTAGAGCTGTGCCCACTGCTAGGCCCAGATCACATGCTTTCTGACTGAGCCCCCTTCCTGCATGAAGAAGCAGAAAACCCCCTGACAATTTAAAGTAGGACATCACAATTTAACACAGTTTTCAAAACACACCACAGTAGGCTGTTTGTCCCCTCCTTCCCTGCAGTAAGGAGTGAACAACCTGTTCTGCCTGTCCAAGTGGAAGGAGCAGATTGCTTGCCAGCTGTGCACAAGGAGCAGCCCTGGCAAACATACCCTCAACCCACCCAGCAATATTGTTAATCTATCCAGCTATACAATTAGGACAGACTCTTCTGCTGAGCTATCTCAGGGACTCTCTTTCTGTCCCACCGCCCCCACGAACACAATACAGTTCTGCAGTGACCTGAAAGCCTACTTTCACCATCTCCGCCTCAAGGAATATTTCTACCACGACACTGAACAGCGCAGTAGCCCACAGAAACCATCCTACCAACGATACAAGAACAAGGATTCTGTGTGGACTCCTCCTGATGGTCGAAACAACAGACTGGACTTCTACATAGAGTGCTTCTGCTGACGTACACAGGCTGAAATTGTGGACAAGCAGCATTGCTTACTCCATAACCTCAGCTGTGCAGAACGCAACGCCATCCACAGCTTCAGAAACAACTCTGACATCATAATCAAAGAGGCTGACAAAGGAGGTGCTGTAGTCATCATGAACAGATCTGATTATGAACAGGCCACTAGACAACTCTCCAACAACACATTTTACAGGCTATTATCCTCTGGTACCACTGAAGAGTACCAAAAGAAACTACACCATCTGCTCAGGAAACTCCCTAAAGATACACAGGAACAAATCCACACAGACACACCCTGGGAGCCCCAACCAGGGGTATTCTATCTGCTTCCCAAGATCCATAAACCTGGGAATCCTGGATGCCCCATGATCTCAGGCATTGGCACCCTGACAGCAGGATTGTCTGGCTATATAGACTCTCTCCTCAGGCCTTACACCACCAATACTCCCAGCTATCTTTGAGACACCACTGACTTCCTCAGGAAACTACAATCCATCGGTGATCTTCCAGAAAACACCATCCTGGCCACTATGGATGTGGAAGCCCTCTACACCAACATTCCACACAAAGATGGACTACAAGCTGTCAGGAACAGTATTCCCGATGATGTAATGGCTCACCTTGTGTCAGAACTTTGTGACTTTGTCCTCAGCCACAACTATTTCAGATTTGGGGACGATTTATACCTTCAAGTCAGAGACACTGCTATGGGTACCCGCATGGCCCCGCAGTATGCCAACATTTTTATGGCAGACTTAGAACAATGTTTCCTCATCTCTCGTACCCAAGTGCCCTTCCTCTACTTGCGCTACATTGATGACATCAAAAGCTCATCATCTGGACCCATGGGAAGGAGGCCCTTGAAGAATTCCACCAGGACTTCAACAATTTCCACCCCCCCATCAACCTCAGCTTGGACCAGTCCACACAAGAGATCCATTTCCTGGACACTAGTGTGCAAATAAGGGATGGACACATAAACACCACCCTATCCCGGAAACCAACTGACCTCTAGCTTTCATCCAGAACACACCATACGATCCATCATCTACAGCCAAGCCCTAACATACAACTGCATTTGCTCCAATCCCTCAGACAGGGATTCACACCTTCTTGTCAACTGTTGGGAATGGAACACATTCACCCTGCTTGAACCATTGACCCCCCCACACACTTGGTAAGGCAACTCCCATCTTTTCTTGTGCTGTATATTTATGCCTGCCTACTGTAATTTTCACTCCAGACACCTGAAGAAATGGTTCATAGCCCACAAAAGCTTATGCTCTAATAAATTTGTTAGTCTTTAAGGTGCCACAAGACTCCTCGTTTTTTCTCTGAGAAACAATCACTTTGGTGTGCCTCCTGGACAGCACTCCACAGCCTTCTATACGCAGCAGTGGCTGAAAAGCAACAATCCAGCCCTTAGCGTATTATGTGAAGTGGCATCAAAAGATGATTTGGTCACAGACACTTATATGCAAAATTCAAACACTGGCTTAGAGAGTCTCATTTGTTTGTCTGAGCATATATATGTTGTTTGATAAATAAGAAGATTTGCCTGTGACTTATTCATCATGAGGAAGTGAGACTGATTAGCATCAGGATGAAACAAGTTGGATCAAAATCTAACCACTGAAGTCTTTGCAGTTGGGACTTGAAAGGAGAACAGAGAGAGGGAGAAAGAATACCTTAAAGGGACAGTCTGAAGGTTGACAGGTGCATATTTGAATATGCTCAAAAAACAAACTTTTTTTAAACCGCTCCTGATCCTGAAGTACCTCTCAGCCATTCAAAACAAGGACTTTCGGTGCAAAACGATGTGCTAGGTGCCCAGCACTTCCTGGGTTTGTTTGACATCACAAGCACATGAGAGCTCTTAATGTAGCAACTTGCATTCCCATCACACCAGACCTTTCTGCTCTGTTGGTTTGAATGGAATGTTATATTGAAAAATATATTAGCCTGCTCTCTGAGGGTAAATTTCTGGAACTGCACATAAAAAGTGAGTAATTGGTCTTTGAGGTGTCCTCTACAGGCCACTGAGGAGGAAAAGCCACCTCTCTGACCCCGAGTGAGGCCATGGTCGCTGTTACTCATGCCTATTGGTTGTAGTAGCGACCACTACCCCATACCCTTTCCACAAGTGTGCCCAGCTCTCCGTGAGCATAGATATAGAGCACCTTCTCCAGCTCACTCTGAGTTCTCCTTTTCTTGCCTATTCAGAACTGACATGGGCCTCTACATCCCCTGTTCACTGAAGAAGGTGGACTCCTTCTGCCCAGTTGTTCGCTCCCCTCTCCCCCCTCACAAAGGTACTACATGCCATGTGCTACTCAGAGGGCCTTATACAGGTCATCCAAGAAAAGGGATGAATTCTACCCTGGCAGGCAGCTCTAAAGCCAAACAGCCTGGGCAGTACTCCTACATGAGATCCAAAGTTTGAATGTAGCCTGAACATTACTAACTTTTAATGCTTGCACAATGAAAATATAAACGTTTCTCTCTTGATTTTCAGAGGCGCTGAGCACCTGTAACTGCCGTTGGCTTCATCTGGAATTGTGGGGGCTTAGTACTGCTGAGAAATCAGGCCTACATGTAACAGTTGCTTTGATGTTAGTGATGTCTGTCTATGGAAATAGCAGAAGAGCTATGGTATGTGAGTGAAGTGGCACAATAAATGCAACGCAAGAGCAACATATTTGCCTTTGCTATGTCATGGTCAGGGGCGGCTCCAGACCCCAGCACGCCAAGCACGTGCTTGGGGCGGCATGCCACGGGGGGCGCGCCCGCGCCCCGGAGGCGGCGGGCAGGGGGCTGGGTGCCTCTCCCGCGTGCCTGGGCGGAGGGTCCTGGGTCCGTGGCGTGGTGGAGCATCTGCAGCGCACGCGACTGCGGGAGGTCCCGGGAGCGCCGCGACCCGCGACCGCAGAGCGCCCGCCCTGCTGTGCCCTGCTTGGGGCACTGTCATGGTTCCTGATATTTCCAACATGCAGGAGATCTCTTTCTTCATTCACATAGCTCTTTTCCAGACAGATACCATTAATTTTTCAAGGGATGCACAATAAAAGGGCAAGCCTCTGAACTTGGATCAGTTCAGAGGTATAAGGTATTATCTGATGAATAATCAAAGTTTCTGCTGAAACTCAAGATGCTGTTACTGCACTTAACAGAGAACAGTGGGCAATATTTTCATCTTAACAAAGCACTACATTTAATTGTACTAGTGTATGTGATTTGTCACTGAGTGATGTTCTTTTACAAGTTCAAGTTACAGCCAAACCTTGATCACTCATTACTTTAATGCTATTAAAGCAAAGTAAGGACCACTGATTAGGGACCTGCTCTTGTGAATGCCTACTGCTGGGAGTAGCTCTTGTTATGAAGAGTAGGCTCATTGATATAAAGCTCTCAGTAGGTGTGACATTAAGATCACCACTTTTACAGGACTATGATAAATTTTGTACAAAGTATGCCTTGTGATATTTCATTTGAAAACCCCATCTGGTGAACATTACTGTCATTGTAAAAATATGTATCAACATTGTATATAAAGTTATACATTTCTACTGTATAACATTGCTGTAACATGTTCCAGAGTTAGAAAGGCAAGATCAAACCATTTTCCAAAGACAAAGACACACTAGCACCCCAGACAAGTGTTAGAAGACTATCACCTACTTAAGCGGACGTCCTCCAGCGGGTGGGGAGGAAGGGTAGGAAAGTGTAAACAAGACATTTACATTTCATCACAGGGATGATTCAAACCTCACGTCCACAATGGACTACATGTCACCATGACTCTGTAAGGATGTTTCTAGCACAAGAAACTGAAATATAAAGAGGGAGGAAAACACTTGATTTCACCTCTTCTCCTTCCATCTCTCTGCTCATGACATCAATGACTATCAAAGAACTAAACTAAGGGGGAGTGATTCCAGGCTGAAAGGAGACCCAGCCTATGAAATTTACAACAGTGTACGGTGAGACAAAACCTTTCCTTTTAAATTCACTTAGCTTGTTAAGTTTGTAGTACGCAAGCTAATACCTCTTATTTTCTTTTTTGTAACCAATTCTGACTTTTGTGCATTGTCACTTGTAATCACTTTAAATCTATCTTTCTGTAGTTAATAAACTTATCTTTTTGTGTTATCTTAACCAGGGTGTTTGGATTAAAGTGTATGGGAAACTCCATTTGGGATAACAGGTCGGGTGCATAAATAATTTTCCTTTGATGAAATGACAGGCTTGCTATGAGCTTGCATTGTTCAGCAGTCTGCTGGATAGTACAAGACACACATTTCTGGGGGAAAGTCTGGCACTAAGAATTTGCTGGTGTTGCCCTGTAAGAAATTCACGAGTGACTGGCCAGAGTGCTCATGTGAATTTGCATGCTGAAGGCTGTGTGCAAGCAGGCCAGTAGTGGATGTTCTGACAGCAAAGAGGCGTCAAAGGCACCCCAGGCTAGAGAGTTAAGGGGGCATTGCTGTAACAGTCCAGATTGTACCCTGGGCAACGTCACAATGGGAATACTCAGAATAGCATGCATTGAGGCAGGGCCTCCGCTGGTTTAAATTGTCCTACCTCCACTGAAGTCAAGTCATTGAAGTCAACAGGGTTATGACAATATAGACCAACTGATGATTTGCACCTATGTCCACGAGTGTTTTAGCATCTGATCCCAATCAGGGGCGGCTCCAGGCGCCAGCATGCCAAGCGCGTGCCTGGGGCGGCAAGCCACGGGGGGCGCTCTGCCAGTCGCCGCGAGGGTGGCAGGCAGGTTGCCTTCAGCGACTTGCCTGCAGAGGGTCCGCTGGTCCCGTGGCTTCAGCAGACGTCCTGCAGGTGTGCCGCCGAATCCGCGGGACCAGGGACCTCCTGCAGGCAAGCCGCCGAAGGCAGCCTGCCTGCCGTGCTTGGGGCAGCAAAATACCTAGAGCCACCCTTGATCCCAATCCTGCAAAAACTTATGCATACACTGAACTTTATACATGAGACATCAAAGTGCTTACAGAATTGGGGCCTGTGGTATATGAAAAAATTCTCAGAAATCAGAAAAAAAAAACATGCCAACACTTTTTTAAACCTTACCCCTCCCCATTTGGTGTATTTGTCTCAACTGGTTTTTATTTTGGGTTTGGTTTGGTTTTTTGCATGAAAATGTCAGCACTTCTTCCTGAAAATGACAATGTTTTGTATTGCTGAAAAGTAGGGATTGTCAGCATTTTTTGAATTTTCAAAATTCTGATATTTGTTAACATTTTTTGCAGTTTGCAAACCAGCTTACAGAGAAGTTAGAATTTTCCAAAAGTTTGAAATTGTGATTAAAAAATTTCCAAAAAAAGTTACAAAATATTCTGCATTTTTTTTTCAACCAGCTCTGTTGAAAATACGAGTTTCACAAAATTTGCCAAGGTAGCGTAATAAAGGGAGTGTGACCAATCCAATTGTTGTTAAAGAGGGCAAAGGTCTATACTGGCATGTAACAAATCAGTATCTACTGATTGCAATGGTTAATGGCTCAGTTTGATCCACCTGTGACAATCTATAAATTCTCAGACAGGTTTGATTTAAAGATGAACTGCTATGGTAAAATAAAATTAGAATTAAGCTCAGAAAATCCTGCCAGATATCTTGACAAACCAGGCTATGAGGCAATTCAGCACAGAAACAGTTTAAGCTCATTTTTTCCAGGACTTCTCCCCACCCGCTCCTTTGCTGTTTGATAAAATTCTCACACTTCCAGCTTCCCTAAAAATCATCTCAAAATGTGTCATGCATAGACTCCACTTATCGGTCCTGTTCACCCCATTCCCTCAGAACCCTGCTTGAGCACTATTTTCAAGCCCAGCTGTAACTAATATGGTTTGTGCTCTGGTGTGCAAAGGGCCTAGTAAACCCTCAAAAGAGTCTGAATCTATTTCTCAGGGAGAGCACTGTTCAGCAGTGCCCTTTTTCCAGCAGTAATAATAACCCTTCATAGCTTTTCAACTTGTCATCTATGCAACTGTTTGCAAAATGTTAAGGCTAATGATATAACAGACTCTGATAATTACACTGCAGATGCAGAAGGACACCCCGGCATGAATAAAATATAGGTCTCCGAGTAAGCTGAAAGTGAAGGGGTAGGAATCTCACATAGGCATAGATCTTGCTGTACATGAGTAAACTTGCATATAGCTTGATTTGAGTGCAAGGTCAAACTGTAAACAAGGGTGGACAGGCTGTGTGCTGGAGATGGTGTCTCCAGACTAGTTGAGGTAAGTGACAACACCTTGATAAGCTTGAAATGTACATAAGGTGAGGAGATAAGTGATTGGTCCTTACACAATTTGCAAAGCAATTGGTCCTTATATGATCTGTACAATGTCCAGACCAATTTGGATTCAAGAAATATAAATGTTAGTAGCTAGGAAAAAAATGTATCTAACCTGTGTAGTGATGACATGATTTGGAATTGTGGTATCACCCTGTACCTAAACCTAGCCAGTGTGGGCAAAGAGCTGTCAAATGCCTAATAAATTAACCTGAGTGGCCAACTGGAAGCAAACTGAGTTTCTGTAGCCCAGAGAACTGGAGGAAGTGTTCTCTCAGAACTGAACATGGTGTTTGGATAAGCCTAGTGGAAAAGGTCTTGGAGGGAACCACGACACCTCAGACTTGAAAACGAAATATTGTTCCTAGTCTGCATAACCCTGATCTGGTCTAATTTTTAAAAATGAGGAGGTTTGAATTTAGTTAGTACATAGACGAGTAACCTGCACAGACAGTGTTCTAGGCATACAGCTTCCCAATTATTTTATATTTTATAAGATTCTATCTTGAAAAAGATTGTACATTTGATGCCCTGCCTCGTGATCTCATGGTGATGCTCTGAAGTGCTATGAAGGAGACTTGAGTTTGAGTCCTACTGCTTAACTTATTCCCCTGGCTTCCAAGTATAAATCAAAGGAAAAAATCACTATACTGGAAAGGTGTGTGATCTTGTCAGCTAATCAAGGCTGGGACTGGCCAGTTCTTGGATGGGAGATTTCTGAAAAGAACACTGTAGAATATGTATAATTCAGAATGCTCTGCAGATCTGTATTCTCTTACAGAAACTCCTTTCATTTGTTGTTTCATTTTCTTCCTCTCTTTTTTACCCTTTTTATTTATTGTGGTGGAGGGGAGAGTAAACTATATGCCTAACATTATGTAAGTGCGACACAAAAGGCCAAGAGTGGCAGCCTTTACTAACCAAACTTCCCAGTAAGGATTGCAGGATTGAAAAACAAACCTTAGGGGTAAAAGGAGAGGAAAAGAATACAATAAAAAAGTTGAGGGGAATCTTATGTAGAAGAAAGAGTTGTGCACAGGTGGAATGGGCTTCCAGTCAAGGTGATGGAACCAAGTAGTATTAATATGTTAGGGATTTATACTGACCTCACTATAGTGCCTGAGTGTTTGTTTTTTAATTTATGTAAGCAAAAAAAAGTATAGACAATTTAATACATTAAAGTGGTTTTAGTCAGTTTCCTGTTTTGTAGTAGCTAGCTGTTCTTTGCAGGAGGGCATTTACATTCTTGGGAGGATATTTTACATTGATCCTGTGGGGTGGGTTTTATTTGGTTGGTTTTTTACACTAGATTGCCAATGTGTTTTTTCTGCATGGGAGTGTTTTTGCCTTCCTCTGGCAAAGTTTAACCATATGTAAAATAGAGACGGTAGAGCTGTCAAACATTATAGACTCAAAGGGCCAGATTCTCAGCTGATCTCCAAAGAAGCTATGCCAGTTACATCACCTGAGGATCAGGCCCGAAATGCCTGCTTTTCGGACTGCATGTCTACACAACTATATAAGGTCTCTGCTTCTGCAGAAAAAGTGGGGCTTTCCCTGTACTGAAAACAAACCAAAAAAAGTTTGTTTTTTTCCCAAATTAATTCAAGGGACTCTGAGCATTACTGAAGATTGTGCTGTTCTCTGTGGTAGGATGAGTGACACATGGTGACTCTGCACATTGTGTTCAGAGGACGGGGTCACTTGCATTATTTACAGTGTCTCTAGTTTACATTTTTCAATTAGGAGATAATCAGTATGCCATTATAAGTTAAAATTGTTGGACTGACCTTTTGACTGTACTTTTTTATCTGGTGAATCCTCAGGGATGGCTTGATTGAAAGCATGACAGCAGAATGAGCCAAGCCAGACTGATGATAAATAAGAACAATTATCACACTTATTATCTGATAAATAATTTATTATGATTTGCCATTAATCCATCACAAAATGCCTTCTTCAAAAAAGAGCCGGAAGTCTGGCTTCCTTTTGTGTCCCCACTTTGTTTCAGATACTGGTGTTAAAGGAACATAAAAGGAATGTTTACTCAGAAACAGCAAACTGCCTCTGCATACCTGATCATTTCAATCAGTAAAGATACATTACAGCCTTCATGCAACAATTTGGCTCTTCTGGTTTATTTTTGTATAAAAAGGAAACAGAGTCTGTTGCATGTTTAAATATCTCAAGGTCCATCACAGAAATAGGTACTAACCCACTTTGGGTACCTCTACACTGCAGTACAAGACCTGTGACACAGCCGCAGCTGGCCTGGGTCAGCTGACACAGGCTCTTTGCGCTCCAGCTGTGGAGCTATAAAATTGTTGTATTCTACATTAAGGCTCAAGCTGGAGCCTGGGCTCTAAGACCCCTGGAGAAGGGGGGGTCTCAAAGCCTGGGCTCTAGCCAGAGCATCCCCATGGCAATTTTATAGCCTGAGACCCATGAGCCCAAGTCAGCTGACCTGGGCTTTGAGGCTCAGTGCCACACATTTATTGCAGTGCAGACATACCCCTTGACTTCTAGAGCACCAAAAATCTCAAAACACTTCCCCAATTGTAATTAGTATTAGTACATAGTATTATCCCCATTTCAACAGATAAGCATGTCGAGGCACAGAGGTCAGGCCAACATTTTCTAACTAGGGTGCCTAAACTTATGTCTCTAGAGCCCTATTTAAGCACCTAAATAGATGGTCTAATTTTCAGAGGTGATGAGAAGCTGTAGTTCTCGTTAGCTTTAGGTACCCACTTTTTAAAATGATGGGGTAAGAGGCTTGACCAAGGTTACAGAGGAAATCAATGGCAGAGCTAGGCACAGAAACCAGAAGTCCTGACTCTCTGCCTCTTGCTCATTAGATGACAAGCACTCTTTATGTGGAATTCCCTTTGACTGGGTTCAGTCAGTACCTGAAGAATAGACCTAAAGTAAACAGCACTCACTGCCTCAATAATAATGCACTGTATGTGGAATAATATTGGCTGAACATTTGTATGCTATTCAGTACTCAGTAAATTCAATTACTGGAGACATGTAGAATACATAAAAATGATTCTAAATACTGGAAGCACAGGGAAAAAAAACATTGTTTCCCCTACTGTGTTTTACTTGATGATAGTAATTTCAATAGGCATGAATGTATTTTAGCCACTAGTAATTGATAAGTAATTTGGACCTTTGGAAATGCAGTACCTATTTCCCAGCAAATTTCATTTATTGATCCATTGTTGCTTTTAATTTTTTCCTTTCGTCTTGCTTTTTATTTTATTTCCTTTTATCTACTCCCTTTGGCAATTCTTGCTTAAAAGGTTGAAGCTTAAGAAATTACACATTTGTTTGGGCTTTATCCAAAAATATTGTGTCCTGCAAGTGACTGCACTTAATTCACAGACTCTTTTCATACATTTCAGCCACTCATTTCCACTGTGTATGCATTAGCTTGGATGTTTGCATTCCTTATATAAATTCACCATCTGATAACACGCTATATCCAAAGAAGAGTGTTTCTCTCCATAAGCCCTTATTAGAGCTGTTCAAAATAATTCTCACTATAACATAACTGGCTAAAACACAAGTACACTGTTGACAATTTTGCACTACATTTTCTGATGTGATAAAAAAGGCATAATTATATAGTACCCAGAGGCACCAGCTCTGGCCCTGCTGGAAACTTCTATAAGGTCTCGGTCATATAGGCCTCCAAGGCCAAGTACAAAGATAATGCTAAGAAAAGAAAGAAAACCCCTTTTCTTTAAGCCCTACGCTGCCTCTTTAGGTCCCATGTTGCCCTTTAGCAAAACCCAACAATCTAGTAGACTAGCTTGGTGTTAAATGGGATCTTTTTGGCCAATGGTCTGCTCGAGATTCAAGTTTACTTTAATGAATTATATCAGCTGGCACCAGGGTTCTCTGCAGCCTCAGTAATGTCTTTAAAACAAGTATTATTTAATACAGCACCATGAAATGTGCATAACCAATTGTACAAGTCAAAGAAAGACCCTGACCCAAATAGCTGTCCATTGGACATTAAGGGCCCTAACCTACACCTCCCCTAAAGTACTGAGAGCCCTCAGCTCTCACTGAAGGTAGAGGATTTCTAAGCAGCAGAGATCCAAACTAATCAATGTGACAATAAGCTACTGTGGTGGGAGCAGCTTAGGTGATTAGTGGGAGCTTAGGGTGCTCAGCACTTTGCCCAGCAGCAATCAGTACAATGTCAATC
Source organism: Mauremys reevesii (assembly GCF_016161935.1). Lineage (NCBI taxonomy): Eukaryota > Metazoa > Chordata > Testudines > Geoemydidae > Mauremys > Mauremys reevesii. The sequence goes on from NC_052627.1 coordinate 51,075,081, forward strand.
ACTGGAACAAACTTCCATCTGAGCAAGATGGCAGTCCAGACTAAAACACACAGTACTATCCCACTAGAGAACTCAGCCTCAGTAACACATGACAACCATCAGCAGTGACACCTGAAGCTCCCACACCCTGATGAGACAATTCATTTGGAGGGGAATTCATTTTTTCTGGGCTCAGGTTTATTACCCATTAGACTTGGGCTTCATTTTTCCACAAGGTTGGTGGTGTCAGGAGCAAATCATTTTATTCTTAGCTAAATTCACTAAAATGTTTGCATCCTGGTAAACTTCTAAGGCACAAATGGAGATCTTTGCCAAGGCCTACTGAAAGTATGAGGTCTTCCAATACGTAGCCCGATAGAACGTCCTAACCACAGCTCAAGTGCAGAAATACAGTTAGTGAGATAAGTCAAATAATTATACCAGGAGGGGCAGTGACTGCTACAGTTAAGATTAAACAATGATTTCTATTCTAGCTCCTTGCTTTCACAGTTGTTCCTAAAATTCCAAAAACTTTCAGCTTTGAGGCTGCAGTTCTCTAGGCATGAAGTCTTCCCAAGCATGATTTTTTTTAATAAATCTGAGCAAAAACAATTAAGTAATATGGGAGTAAAAAGAGTGGGAGAAATATTTTCCTCATTGTTTAAAAAAAAAAAAGCATTGTTGTTTTGACCAGCTGTTAGCACCAAACCACTTGGAGGTAAAAAGTAGCAATTTGGCAGGGAAATAGCCCTCTGAGAATTGTCTTTGAGGGCCAAATTCTCCAGTCTAACAAGGGCATGAAAGTGAACTTTAAAGTGGCTGGAGATTTGCACTAGGGAAGTTTCTCTGTGCTGGGGAAATATCCAGCAGAGTAAAGCTGCCAGAAGCAGCTCTGTCTCTCCCTGCTCCTGGTGTAAGGGGAGAGAATGAGCAGGTCAGTGGTTTGGAGGAGGCATGACGGGTGAAAAGAAGGGCACAGGGTGAGTAAGGCTCTGCTATGTCTGATTCTCTGTAGGTGCAAGTTCCTGAGGGACCTTTCATGAGTAGCATAAGTTAAAGCTGTCCCCACAACTTTAATTTGACCGGAGCTGGGGAGCTGAGAATTGGGGAGCTGTGGGCAGCTCCCAAGCAGAGCACAGGAACAGCAGAGAATTGAGCTCTGAGCATTCTAGTGAAAAAATGGTTTTGACTTGACTGATTTATGAACCTTTGGAAATTGCACTCCAAGCCTGCCTGGTAAATTTTGACCAATGCTAGAGCTGAGCTCCACGTGCACATCTAAGGAAGGCATAGTACATGTTTCTTGGCTAACTTAGCTGTGCATTTTACAATGTATTGCATTGCATGATGAAAGGGCTTCACAGGTGAAAAAATGAAACATTAAGAGTTAAAAAGCTCATCTATGCCACATTTCTGTCCACCCTCTATAGAGTGCTATGCAAACAGCTGCCACGGAGCAGAACGTAGTGTATTACAGGGAGCACACATACCTTGTTACAAGGGTGCTCTACATAGGCATACACTTAAATTGTAAGTTAATAGATAAGTTGTCTGTAGATGGTGCTCAAGAATATAAAGCACAATCCAATGGTTTTCTCTGTGGAGTTGTTGGCATGGTGTCAGTAGGAAAAACAGATTGACCACTTTAATTGTTTATTCTGAGTGAGTAGGGGCACTTCAGCACTCTTCCCTACATTGTTCAGCTGAATCAATCCACTCCCAAACGCCCTCTGTGGCCTTTAAACAGTTGATGTATGTTGATTAAGTGATCCAAACACACTGACAAATTACTATAGAGGCAAATATCGAAGATGACAAGTCTTAGTACTCAAGGGAGAGGTTAATTACCCACACACTTCCTGGAAGATACTTGATGATTTCTGTTTTACTGTATATAAGTTCCTGGGCTGGATTGATATTAACCTCTTATCTCTTAATAGAAAGAGCAGCTGGAGGTATGGCAGTGTAGGCCTGGTATTGACCAATAAGGAAGAAATAATCAGGAATCTGAAGGTGATGGGTACCATTGAAGCCAATGACCATGACATGATTAAACTCATTATGTTGAGACAGGCTGTTGCTTATTTACACTAATATTACTATAAAATACCTATAAAGTTGTGTAAGAAAAAGTCATGACGCAGAATGGAAGAGACTTGCTAAAGGACATAAAGTAAATGAGAAGTTTTACAAAGAAAACATGGGTAAGTGGATCACTCAGGAATGGGTAGCTCTCATTTACGGTTCAAGCCTGCAGTGCCTCGGGAGCTATGCTTAGCATCCTTAAGGATCATTGTCGTGAGCAGCTGACAACATCACTGGGATTTGAGGGTGTTCTGCGCCTCTCAGGAAGCACTCAGCACCAAGTCCTAAAAGAGCTAGGAACAATATAACAGAGGACTCAAACTAGCTAGCCCTTTCAGTCTCAGTCTGCAACAGAAAAATAAAGAGCATAAGAGCGTTGAGAGTTGAAGGCTAAAGATGCTTTAGGTAAGATAGTGGAAGGACTGATAAAGAGGCTGGTGAAAGAAAAAACCTTAGATAAACTAAATGTAGAAATCAGAGAGACTGGGTGACATGCATGTGAGGTTTTAAAGAACTAGCAGGAGAAACTGCCACTAGCACTGACTTCTTAAAATTCTTTGAGAAAGGCAAAGTCCCAGAAGGTTGGTGAAGAGCAAATCTACTACCCATCTTTAAGAAGGGGAAAAAAATCCTAAGCACTATAAAAGGCTATCAGCTAGTAATATGCAGTCTGGTAGCTGACAGAAGTGGGACAGCACAAGTTTGAAGAGTGAAAGGGAAAAAAACAAGCTATCATTTTGATGTATGTCTAACTGAAATTAAAAACCCCTGGCTGGCCTACACCAGCTGACTCAGGCTCACAGGGGTCGGGCTAAGGGACTGTTTAATTGAGGTGTAGATGTTTGGACTCAGACTGGAGCCCATTCTTTGGGACCATCCCGGGCTCCAGTCCAAGTCCGAATGTCTACATCTAGCCACAGGTGTCCAATTGCAGTGTAGACATACCCTTGGAAAACAAAAATGTGGGCCACTCTAGTTTTTGAAGAGAACAACTTACTAGAAGGAATGCACAAAACAGAAAACATTTAGCAGTGAGGGAGACCATTCTGGAACATCACGAAAAAAGACTTCCCATCCATGAAGAGCTGAAAAAGTGGAGACTTTTTTCTGTACAGAAGACCAGGGTCCTGATTCCACTAATAATAATCCCCATTCTTCAAGTCAATGGAATTACACAATGTGAGTGAGACTGGGGTCAGACCTATTCTCTTTGTTTTCATTTCCCATATAGTTATAACATTTAAAATTAGCTCACACCAAAACCTGAGATCTAAACACCCCCAATTGTATGAATGTTCAAAATCCAGACAGAAAGATCTCGTCCCCCCACCCCGCCATGTGAGCTCCCCTTAACCATGTGCCTCTGTGCAGCAGAACTACCCTACTTATGCCTGGTGCTCCCTATAGCGGAGGAGGAGGGACCCTCTTTGAACATTAGTTCACCCACTTGCCATCACTAGAACACTGATCATCTGCAGAACGTCCAGTTCTATCAAAGAGCCCTATAGTCAGCATCTTGGGAACAGCTTAATGCACCGTATTGATTCGAACAGATGAATTTTTTTTATTTTAAATAAGACTCAAGGATTGAGAGCACACTTAGGGCAAGCAGGAGCCAAGACTTTTCCCACAGCCAGTTAGGGTGACCAGATGTCCCTGATTTTTGGGTCTTTTTCTTATATAGGCTATTACCCCCACCCTCCCCCATCCCAATTTTTCACACTTGCTGTCTGGTCACCCTACAGCCAGCAGAGCCCAAATACCTCCCCCATCTGGACACAAAAGGTAACCAGTGAAGTGTGGTATTTAATGCATTTGCAGTCCCCTAAGAATAGTGCCTGTTTTGACATAAATAATATCCAGACACTAAAGAATTCAGAATGTACCATAGTACAATTAATCAGGCTCTTAGACATGCAGTCTGTGCTGCTGCCTCTACTTTGCAAAATAAAAGCCTCTTTAAGGAGAGGCATTAGAGCAGGTTCTCATCATGTGACACCCTGAGTAAATGAATGGTGTGGATTTAAATCTTGTGGTTAACAAGCAGCAGACTCTTGTCCCTGTGCACTCATTTCCCATTCTTTGTCCTCAAGAGATACATTTCAGGCCTATTTGGTCCTTTACCAAAAGCAATGTTACATTGGTCTAATTGCTACTTTCCATAGTTAAGCCTTTTTATGTAACACCTGCACTATTAACAGTATGTATCCTCATTATAACCAAACACTCATTCAAGTCAATATTCTGTTCAGGTTCTTATAACACCCTCATCACTGTAGTGTCTAGTGCCTTCTCATTGCATCACAGTGCGCTTCTGGAATTTGTCACGTGTGAGTCTATCTCCCTACAACTCTCCAAGTGGAAAATTATATAATTTCTTTTTAAATTGATTTTTTTATGTCTGCTGCAGCACATGCATTTGTTACAGAAGGCAAGGAACTGTTCAGGTGGAGCAGCTACAGAATCAAACCCTCACTAGGAAACCTCTGCTGTGGTATTTGATGTAATGTCCAACATTCCAAACCTCTTGTTTCTGATTTAACAGCCTTTCCAGGATTTGTGTAGAATTCCTTCCAGAAATTAATAATAAAATGTTAAGAATTATTGATAATCTTTAAAAGAGAGAATTTACATAATGTTAAAAAGTCAAATAAGCCACAGACATTTTTATTAAAAGGAATAACAGTGACCCAAGAGACTGATTTTACAAAACCAAGAATCAGCCAAGAAGTTAAGGATCAGTTGTTTCAAAGGGATTTCAATCCAAACACTAAAACTGCATGCACAAATCTGCATGTCAAAGATTTCATACCCAAAATGTGCAAAAATAAACTGGGCCAGATTATCAGCTGTTATACATTGCTGTAGCTCCACTAACTTCAAGAATATAGATATAGATATGGGTGAGTGTGTGTGCGCGCATGCAAACTGTGTTTGTGTGCACAAAGAAGATAGCTACACACAGATTCAAATTTCTTGTGCATAACAAAATACATGTGCAAAAATTTGACTATGCCAAATTGTTCCCATGGTTTTAGAGGCTGCTTTTGAAAACTTGGTTTTTAATGGTCTCCAAGTAGTGCAGGGGGGTGACAGTTTTAAGAAAACTGGAGAAAGTCATTTTCTATCTATCTGGGAAAGGAAGACTGAATAGAAGTAGTCACAATTCTTAAAAACATACAATGTGAGCAGATGCTGTTCCCATGCTGCTCCAATAGAGTCACCACACACACTGAGGGTTGAAAACTCACCCCTCACCAAGGTTCAGCTTTATTACAGTAATAACGAACTTCAGCCTTCTCCCAGGCTTGGCTGTTTCAATCTTATAACCAGAGAGCCACTTCCATCTTCCTTATATCCAGAGTAGATTAGCAACTGCACCTGCCACAGTGAATCAACAGGATTCCAAAACCTGTATATTCTGTGGCCTGCATTGTGAAGGAGGTTAGACTGGATGATCATAATGGTGCCTTCTGACCTTAAAGTCTATGACTCTATGATAACCTGCTGATGTGGTAGATCAACAGAAGTACCCAGCCATCTTGTTACATATGATCAAACCTCTGAATTATAAAAACAAGTATAATGATGCAGGATCCTACATGCCTTATCCAGGCAAAACTGCTATTGTGCTTTGGCTGTTACGATAATGGGAGTTTTGCCAGGGAAGGTGTGCAGGATTGGGCCTATAATTTATATAGGGGTGATTTTGATTTTAGATGCATCTCTGAGCAAGGACTGGTACATGAAATGTACCAACTCAGGAATAGCCCCAGGAGGCAATGTCATAGAGCTGCTCTGTGTGCCAATGGAACTTTTTTTGGTCAGAATTTGCCGATTCATTAAAACCAAACAGTTTTGCAAGAATGGTTCTGTTTGGATGAACCACTGACACAGCTGCTCTGCCTGCGAGGCAGATTTCCATTGCCTCGTTTCCTGTCAACACACTTGCCTGGCTCCTCTGAAGCTTGCTGAGCCAGCAACCTCAGCACTTGGGAACCAGCAGTCCCAGGGCTTCCAGCTCCCCCTCAGCCCACCAGGCAGGCTACTGAGAACAGAGAACTTCCCAGGCTTCCAAGCTCCTTGGGTCTCAGGCAGCCTGACAGGCTGGCTACCAGGGAGCTGGGAACCATGACAATCTTGGCAGCTGCAGGTTGGCATTAACATAATTCTTATCAGATTCCATTTTTGAGTTTTCAGCTTTTTGCTACAATTTAGGACAAGAAGCTCTTTTATGAAATCTTAAAAGCTTTCCTGGAGCTAGAACACTATTTTCTACCCAGCTCTAGAAACGTGACTCAGACACCCTGCTCGGTCAAAATTTCTCCCGTTCTTCCTCCTTGCTTCTGAGGATAGTCATTAATTGCTGGCTTATACCAGCAGTAGACTATTACCCCTGTCCTCCAGTGGCTGGTGAATAGGGAGCCATGGGTCTCTTCCCCACCCAGATGCTCAGGAAAGCAAGTGAGTGCAAGAGTAGCCCTGCTTACTGCTGCTTATCTGTAGCCAATGGGTATGAGTAAACCACATAAGGGTGTAAGGAGAGGTCCCTGCTTCCTTACACAGGCATCAAGCCCTTAAAAGATTATATCCATCCGATTCACTTGCCTTTCTAATGGGGAAAAAAATATTTTTCCTAAAGGGCAAAATATGATGTCTCTCAGCATGGAAACATACTGACTGCACCACCAACACCAAGTTGTCGGTTGCTTTGACTGAAGAGCAGTTAATAGCCATCCTCCTGCCACTGTTGTATAACTGGATTGCTGCACTTCATGCAGATGGGATTAGTTGATGTCAATTTCACTAAGTTTGAACTGTACATATATTAGACAATTTTCTCTTTTTATTTCAGAAAATAATCCTTTATTCTAAAATTGTTACATTTAATATTCCAGACCAAGCAATGCCAACCACGGTTTGCTATCACAGGTTTATAATACATATGTTCCGTACATCTCTAGTTCAAAGATGTACAGTAACCATATAATTTCCTCAGAACTTAAGATTCTGGTGTCACCTCTGTTGTCCTACATCCCTCTCCAAAGCAATAACAAGATGTATAGTGATCAATATCATACACAGTAGTGCCGAAGTACTAAAATATCAGTATTTTATACAGTAACCCCTAAATTTTTCAGGAGTTGTAGGGAATTCTAATGGGAGACTCTCTAAATAAAAATCTTGTAAAAGGGCATTGAAAATTTAAAGACAATATCTCTTCAGTCTTGTATTCTCATTGATTGGGAAGGTGAATAGAAGATTAAGTTGTAAGTAAGGGTCTAAAAAGCATTAGGCTGGAGTCAGTCTAGCTAAGATAAGCAGAAACACTCTGGTACTAGGGACAATGGACAAGATAAATTTGGAATGAAGAGATCAGGTTATATACATGAACTGCACATGGACAGAGCATGCTGTACATGGATTGATTCCTGAAAAGTAACCAAGCCAATCATGAAGCACGTGATGCAATGTATAGTCAGGAACGCAGGTGTCAGTAGAGATGTATACAAGGACAAGTTTTGCTGTGTAATTTCAGGATTTGTTATGTACCCTGCATCCACTCCCTGCCTGGCCAGCTTGGACATAGTGTTTCTGTATGCCAAATAAAGGTACTTGAGTGATATATTACAAATTCAACAGGCTAAGTATGTATATCTTTATAATTATAAACCAGTCAAAAACAAAGGCCGCCTCTGTCCTGTTACTGAGAAATGCTGAATTATTACTGATCTAATAATATAAGGCCTAAACCTGCAGTTCTGATCAGACAAAAGCCCCACAGACTTCAGTAGGGCTTTTGCCTGCACAAGGACCGGAGGCTTTGGCCAACAGCATTTTCATGTAATCATCCTGAGTGAAATTCACTCAGTCTGGGAATGCAGAGAAAAGGTCTCGTATGCATCTTAAGTCTTGAATTTCTTTCTCAGGAATATTTGTAAGAATATCCCCAGCTGTTCTAATCAAGTTCATTGCATACAACTGTAAGAAAAAGATTTTTCCATATGGACAATATCACAAAGCTAGTCAGAGGAAAACACCACAAAAATAGTTCATAATTACAGTTTGAGAAAGCATTTAAGTGACGTAAGTGTCTAAGCCCTTTCCAAAAGTGATTTAGGCACCTGAGCCTCAGTCTCACTGAGGCTATGTCTACATTACCCTAACACTGCTGCCAGTGATGTGCATGTGCAGCTACACACCACAGTGAAAAGCAGGCCGCGTTTACACTACTGTGTGTAGCTACACAAGACAGTGAAAGGGGAAATAGAGGGGAAAAGCTCTGGCAGCTCACTGCTGATTGAGCCTTTCCCTGCTGCCTCCCCCCACCAGAGCACAGTGGGGCACTTCACAGCTAAAAATAGCAGTGTAGATAGCATGGGCAGCACATAATGGAGACTGAAGGAGCCTAAGCCTCCCCAAACTTCCACTAATGCTCCCTGCTCCGGGGCCAGGCTCAGAGCTCCTCCAGGCAGGCCAAGGGAAGCTCAGGTTGGGGTGGCTCAGCCAACTGTGCCAGAGCTCCTCTAGCCAAGGTCTGGGGCCTGGGGTTCCTCTGACTCTGGCAGGCGAGAGCAGGGAAGGGGCAGAGTGGGGGCAGGGTTGAGATGGGACCTCATGTGGAAGGGGTGGGGCAAAGGGCTAGTCACCCCCAATGGGCCATTCATGCACTGCCCATGGTAGACAGGGAAGGCATCATGTGAGCATATATCCGCGTACATACCCACAGGCTTCCGCTGTGTCTTGTCTTGGCCTAAGCTGTGCCTCACCATCTACATTGCTATTTATACCTGTGTTAGGGCAACTAGCCATACATGTACTCTACACACTTCTTACAGAGGTGTGCAATATAGACATACCTTGAGAGTTAGTGCGACTTAGATAATATCATCAGAACAAAAGCAATGACTTAGGTAACATTTTCAAAGTGATTTCAGAGTGAAAGTCCAATTTTCAAAAGTGACATAGGGTTCAAAAGGTGCCCCCTAAATCATTCTTTTGAGACGATTGCCAGACCCACATTTTAAATGTTACAAATTATTTGTGTCAAATGCTGATGAGGTTTATGGTTAGTTATCAATAGAGATATTTACTGTTAGGAAAACACATAAAGGTGCAAGAATATTTATAAACTCAGGATGACTAATCAAGTAAAGAAAGAATACTCTTGCTACCAACAAAAACAAAAGCAAAAGATAATGAGGTGTTAACTTTTTGCCCTGGAATCTTTTCCCTGGAGACCATCCATATGAGAAAACTTAGAACATGGTCATGTTACTTAGATCTGTCCATTCTGTTTATAATGTGCTTGTCCCTCATAAAAAGGGAACGCTGTGGTTAGAAAGAGGCAGTTAGAGACAAAAAGACATCTTTTTCAAATTTGGAAGTCAAATCCTTCTGAGGAAAATAGAAAGGAGCATAAACTCTGGGAAGTCAAGTGTAAAAATATAATTAGGAAGGCCAAAAAACAAGAATTTGAAAAGCAACTAGCAAGAGACTCAAAAAACAGCAATTTTTTTTTTTTTTGGTACATCAGAAGCATGAAGCCTGCTAAACCAGAGCCATTGTGGTGAATCTCAATGAATTTTTTGCATCTGTCTGTGGAGGACATACAGGCGATTCCCCACACTCATTCTTCTCAGATGAGAAATCTGAGGCATCAACAGAGGAGGTTTTGGAACAAATTGATAAAACAAACCATAATAAGTTACCAGGATCAGATAGTATTCACCCAAGAGTTTTGAAGGAACTCAAATATGAAATTGCAGAACTGCTAACTGTGGTATGTAACCTATTGCTTAAATCAGCCACTGTACCAGATGATTGGCCGATAGCTAATATAACACTGATTTTTTGTGATTGCCAGAGGCAATCCTGGCAATTATAGGCCGGTAAGCCTAGTTCAAAGTACTAAACAAATTGGCAGAAACTGTAGTAAAGAATAGAATTATCAGGCCATATGTTGGGGAAGAGTCAACACAGCTTTTGTAAAGAGAAACTATGCCTCATCAATTTATGAGAATTCTTTGAGGGAGTCAACAAACATGTGGACATGGATGATCCAATGGATATACTGTATTTGGACTTTCAGAAAGCCTTTGACTAGATCCCTCACCAAAGGTTCTTAAGCAAAGTAAGCAGTCATGAGATAAGAGGGAAGATACTCTCATAGATCACTGGTTGAAAGAAAGAATAGGAATAAATTATCAATTTTCACAGTGGAAACACTCACTCAAATGATCTGGAAAAAGGGATAAACAATGAGATGCCAAAGGTTTCAGATGATACAAAATTACTCAAGATAAGTCCAAAGCTGACTCCAAAGAGTCATAAAGGCATCTCACTAAATGGGGTGACTGGGCAGCAAAATGGCAGATGAAATTCAATGATGATAAATGCAAAGTATTGCACATTGGAAAACATTATCCCAACTATACATACAAAATGATGGGATCTACATTAGCTGTTACCACTCAAGAAAGATCTTGGAGTCATTGTGGATAGTTCTCTGAAAACATCCACTCACTGTGCAGAGGCAGTCAATCGTTAGGAAAGGGAGAGATAAGTAAATATCATAATGCCACTGTTTAAATCATTTGTATGCCTACACCTCGAATATTGTGTGCAGTTCTGGTCATCCCATCTCAAAAAGATATTAGCAATGGAAAAAGTACAAAGAAGGGTATGAACAGCTTCCCATATGAGGAGAGATTAAAAAGACTGGGACTGTTCGTCTTAGAAAAGAGGTGACTAAGAGGTAATATGATAGGAGTCAACTAAATCACAAATGGTTTGGAGAAGGTTAATAAGGAAGTGTTATTTACCCCTTTACATAACACAAGAACCAGGAGTCACCCAATGAAATTAAAAGGCAGCAGGTTTTAAAACAAACATAAGGAAGTACTTCTTTAAAAACATACAGTCAATCTGTCAAACTCATTGTCATGGGATGTTATGAAGGCCAAGAGTATAACTGGGTTCAAAAAAGAATTAGATGAGATCATGGATAAAAGGTCCATCAATGGCTATTAGCCAAGATGGTCAGGGATTCAGCCCCATGCTCTGGGTGTCCTTAAAGCTGACTACCAGAAGCTGGGACTGGATAAGGAGGGATGAATCACTCAAATTACTCTGTTGTGTTCATTCCCTCTGAACCAGCCACTGTTCGAAGACAAGATACTGGGCTAGATGGACCATGAACCTAATATGGCCATTCTTATGTTCATAGTACAAAAATCAGGAACTGATGCCAAACTGTAGCCACATTTTAAAATGCACTGTGTTGGACTTCAATCTTCAAAACATAATAAAATATGTTTAACAAAAGCCAAAACTGCAAACCAGAGCAGGCAATAAAAGATTAAGGCCAAATTCTAACAATACATTTTGGGGATACATGGAATAAGGAATGTAAGGCCCACATTATTTTTAAAAATTCAGTTATCTAACCTGCTACTCCTCTTTTTTTCCCTTCTTTTCACAGGCTGTCTGATGTGCCCTGACACGTAAGCTGATGATGTGTAGTTAAATTGGACAATTACTGAGTGAAAAGTGCATAATTAATGAACAGTCACCGTATATGTTTGGAAAGCTGTGACCCAAACACTGAATAGATGGCTAAACCACTAAAATAAATGACTTGTTCAGCTCATTACCTGATCAGCATTTGTTTAGAGGTTCCTTGGTGCCCTATCAAAATTCTAATCAGTTCCATTTAAATTGCATTTTTTGCACTGCATTGTTACAAATGCTAATTTATGCCTAGAAAGGAATAGCTTTATTTCTTGCCTCGTGAAGAAACAGATGAATGAAAGCATACTTCTATAGGGCATAAAAGATTATCAGAGGTTCAATGACTATTGGATTTTGCATTTGCCAAGAGATCCTGAGAGTCTGTTCTAAAGCTTTAATCTAAGGACAACAAGGACATTCAAACCCTAATGCAGCAAAGTGGAAGGGAGACAGTTGTACTAAGTGCAGCATCTGCACATCAGCCAAAATTTTGTCTCTCTCTACTCCAAGGCAAGCAGAAAGGGGGAATGCTGCTCCTCCTACAGACAATTCATCTCAAGGAAAGGGGATTTCATAGCCAGGAAATAAAAAGCAAAATGAATTAACAGAAGCCATGCCCTGTTTCCCCTCACCAAGAGCCAGAGCTCAAAGCCTGGTGCCTTGCCTACAATATTCATCCTGCACCCCTCTGTGGGGAGAGGACAGGAAGAGTGGCTGGACTCAGGGAGTGCAAAAGTGATTCAAACCAGCACTCGGTTGCTTAATGTTGGTTCTAGTCTGATAGGACCAGATTAGTTGTTAATTGCCAGCAAAACTACAATATGGACCAAATCCTGCTCTGATTTGTATTCCACACAGAAGCTGGCAAAGGGATTTTTTTAAATGAGCTAGGCATGGGCTACCTTTAATCCTGCCTACGCTTGCATATAATGGCCATGTAAGACAGAGTTACTTTGTGATAGTGAATGCTTTTTAGTGACTAGTCCACAACTACTAGGGAGTGCACATACATTTCAGTCTATCTTTGGCACTGTCATTTTTGCTGAGAAGAACACTGACAGGCTGATGATTATTCAGACTAAACATTACTTTTATGAAATTCGTAAACTAACAGAAGGGATCCTGTTGGAAATAGAAATGCAGCTTTTGCACTCCAGGTATTTATTTATCATAGTAGAATGCAAGTCTCTTGTGACTGCACTGCTGATGCCTTGAAGGGAAGAGGAAAAAGAACTGAAATATTTTTAATATGAAAGTTATTCACTGCAGTTTTCAAGCAATATTTATGTTGGGCCCAATCCTGAATTCCTCACGGATTCAAAAGCCCTGTTGACATTGAGTGGGAATGTTGCCTGAGCAGAGAGTGCAGGAGCAGGTCCATTGAATGATGAAAGGCCAAACCATGCCCTCCATTTTTTCCAGGGGTGGCACATGAGACACACTGTCTCATGTGGTGGAGCGCTCAAGACAGCATTGGGTCCCACAGGCTTATGACACAGTGGTGCAGAACTGTGCCCCAGTGGCCCACTCCCACCCTTCTTAAAACAAATGTTTATGGAAGCAGGAGAAATGAGAGAGCAGGGGCTGGTAGTGGTGGGGATTCCCTCACACACCCAAGCATGAAACAAACAACATGAGAACCAGCTTGGGGAAGGGCCTCCCATGCTCTGACCAAGATAGCAGAAGGCAGCAAAAGCAGGTTGGAGGATTGTCCCCTCAGTAGCTACCAAAGGCAGCTTTCACAGTAGGGACCAGGACACTGATGCTGATACCTAGTATTCCTGGTCCCTTCCATGATAACTGATTTTCAGAAAATTTAAGTCCAGGCTGTAGAAGTTTCATTTGCCACTTTTAAAAATATTTTTTATACCCTGCGCCAGTGTTTTTTCTCCCCCTTGCCATGTACAACTGCAGCACCAATGGCAAGAGCTGTGGCAGTAACAGCAGCCTCCATCTTAGATTAATGTAAGTGACATTTTCCCTCCATTTTATATAGCTGGTGTCAGTCACATCAACTTTATTACTTCATTTTATTCAGGACATCCTTGGAAATGCCACCTGATGTCCCTGAAAGTATTTGCAAGAGTTTTTATTTACTGTTATTTTCATGTCAATTTCATTTTCTTTTTCTGTGATTTCTCTTTCCTACAGTTTGTCTGACAAGTCTATAAATGCAATAGGCTAGCAAAGAAATAGGCCTAAATACTTCAAAGTTTAAATATCTCAGTTAAAAAGGTCCTTTCCCCCCAAAAATGTCTTTCAGCTTCTGATTTACCTTCTACCGAGCTTGCTTTATGTTTAGTTCACAGGGTCATGAGATCTTATCTCAGCCAACCACTACCTGGTCAATAGTTCAAAAAACTATTGACCATCTAGAAGGGTAAGAGGATTGAATTATTTTAGGTCTCATGACCCTGTGTGAGCCAAATGGATTGTGTTTGAGAATCCATGGGTGTAATACATTATACAGCCAAATACACACACATTAGAATACTTTGGTGGTGTAGAAGACCACGAAGTACTGTGGTGAGGATAGGCCATATTTAAACTATATAATGAGTATGGGTCATACAGTTGCTTTTAAATTTATTCTGAATGCAGCTTGTTCAGGTGTTAAAACCTCTGTTCTTTTGCTAGGCAAAGAGATTGAAAACACAAATCTGAAATCCTTTCACAGTTTACCCTCCTTCAAACCATATACCATACTTACAATTATTTTGGGAACAAAAATCAGACAAACAAAAATAAAAACAAATCAGAAGCCACTTGTTCAGCCTTTTTGACTGGATTTTTTTTGCAATCCACTACCTAGAAAGATGGCAACCAATGGGGAAGGCTATCCATGAAGAAGCCAGAAAAGGAGAAACTGGTGCACAATGCAGCGCTGGTTTCATCATTTAGTGTGCTCTTACAGTGGGGTCAAAGCAGAGACCAGGGGCCTCTTAACTCAGGAGAACGTATTGGGATGTACTGGCTTTTTAAGACTGACGAAAGAATCCTTCTGTGCTAGCACTGTCCCATTCCAGATTTTCATTCAGGGAACACACCTGGAACATAAGGAAGGCAGCAGCTGAGCATGAGGAAATGGTCTCCTGGTAGCAGTTTGTGGTGTGGAGAGAGCCCAAACTCTGCTGATTCTGTTTAGGCCCTGGATTGGCGCTCCAGCATGGAGAGTGGGTTGCAACTCCCTGACAACTGAAGTAATTGTTTCCCAGGACAGATGCAATGTAGTATAAGTTTCCAGCAATGTATGTTTGGAGAAAGGAAGATTGATGTCCTCCTTTTTCTCCAGTGAGAGGAAATGAGGAAGGGAGACAAAAGGGCTGAGACGCTCCTGAGACAGGGAAGTAACCTCTGGCAATGTTGGTTTAGTTTTTTCAGTTAGGGCCCCAGTTTGTGCTTTGGGGTAAAAGGGAAGATTTGGCTTGAGCATTGGTGTAAGCCCGAGTCGGGTTTGTTTGGGAGATTTTTGAGACAGGCCAGGGGGCGGGAGAGGGAGTCTGGGATACCAGGAGAAGGACTAAAACCTTAAGAGAACTCCAAAGCCATGGCCTTTTTGATTCCTTTGGCCTGACACAGAGAGTTTCTTACTATTCCAGGCTCTCTCCTCTCATTAAGCTAAGTGGGACTAGAACCCACACTGGAGTTGTAGTGGGACACGCTATCTTGAACTGTCACACCAGATTCTTCTTCCTGCACCCTGCTCCTCTCCTGGACTAGAAGCAGCTCCCATAGAAATTGACATGCTAGCAGAGTCCTGCTGAATCTTTGAGTTTACTGACATCAATGCCAGGCAGTTGTAAATGATCCTAAAATCCACTTGGTTTACAAGAAGTCTGGGGTTATCTTAAATATAGCTAATAATTTATATTGATAAAGACGCCAAGCTAGGGAGTTTCATATCCATTGCTACAGAATTTTAGTCTCTAGGGCTGGCTATGGGAGTTCTGCAGCCTTGAGATCAGGATCAGCTCTGCCATAAAGGTAAATATCAGAGGCAATGAAATATGGATGACTAGAGGCTGATGATATTTTGCTGCTCTAGTCAACTGTCTATTTTGCTGCTATGACAGAACTGATATTGGTGTAAACCCAGTGACTTAGTATTTTACCTACTTCAATGAATTTGTTCCAACACATGTAAAGGTGGTTTGTTTATCAAATCAGAAGAAAGGTTTAAAAAAGACAACAACGATGATAGTCCCAGACAGCAGGGACAAACAGCAAAGGATGTTCCACAGAAAGTGGGCTTCAGAAAGCAACTAGCACATGTCACTTCGTTTCAGTACAATAAGATGTTAACCAGAAGCCATCATGACCAAACAGAGACATACTTGCAGCTGAACTTTAACACATGGACTATGTAAGATCAGTGAAACCGGAGTGAACAGAAACTGCTTTTCCCAGAATTTTTAGTTGCTTGATATATGTTTTCATGCATCTGACTTGTCTCCTTTCATCACCACAAAGATATAAGTGCTGATCCACTACTGCATTACTATAGTTACACAGCCGTATAACTTCCCTGATTTCAATAGAGTTATATTAGCAGAATACAGTTATGAATCGGGTCCAAAGTTGCATGTCACTGTTATCATTCCATACAAGAGGCCTGTCTTGTTCCTACAGACATAGGAAGTAATGGACATTTAGACTACCATGTGAAGGATCAAGATAACTTATAGCTAGAGCTGGGGGAAAGTTTTTGTGCCAATACTTTTTTCCATCAAAAAATTACAGATTTGGGTTGACCAAAACAATTTGCAAATTTAGGTCAATTTCAGGTAACTTTAGTGAAAAAATATTTGGCAATATGTAGGTGTTTCATTTCAGTACTTTTGAAACAAAACATCTTAACTGCTTCCGAAAGATGTTTTATTTTGAAATTTCCCCAATTTTAAAAAAATTTAAAGCTATTTTAAAAACCTCAAAATCCAAATAAAATATATTTTTTAGGGTCAAATGAAACATTTTGTTCAACCCAAAATAATTTATTTTTTAATTTTTTTGTTTACCTAAAAAAAATTGAAAATTTTTCTTTTTTTTTAAATCTTTTGATTCAGTAGCTGATATGAAAAACTGGTTATTTGAACTGCCCTGGTTTTCACACGATGTGACTAGGCATTACTTGGTTCTTCATCTTATACTTATTCCTGTGTGTTTTAGTCCATTTTGAATACCAGGAACCTCATTTGCTATTGCCTTCCCCCTTAGTGTAATCATTTACATTGGGCAAAAGTGGGTGTAAACCAGTGGTTCTCAAACTTTTGAACTGGTCACCCCTTTCACACAGCAAGCCTTTGAGTGTGACACCCCGCCCTTAAAATTAAAACCACTTTTTTTATATTTAACACCATTATAAATGCTGGAGGCGAAGCAGGGTTTGAGGGTGGAGGCTGACAGTTTGCAATCCCCACGAAATAACCTCGCAACCTCCTGAGGGGTCACAACCCCCCAGAACCCTGGTGTAAACAGTCCCAAATTAGAATAGTAGTATTTTATACACACTCTACACAGGCATAACTGACTAGGCAAGGTCCAAGACAGTGGAGAATCAGGCCCTGTATCTATTCTCGGCACGGATTCACTGCAACCATTATTGTAATTAATTGTTGATTCCCAACAACATGCTTGATGCAGTACAAACAAAAGGAGTGCTCACTGAAAGGAAGCAAACTTCACACTCTGGATTGATATGGTTTTCCCCTTATACCATATATCTCTCCTGCCTTTAGTCAATCAGAATACTTTAAAATCCCAAATGAAAAGTAAACACACAGCCCAGGCTTCTTTCATCTCCTAACATGTGTCATAAATAACATATTCCCAGCTTTAATCAGTCATTCATTTTCTGTGACTTGAACCTTACACAGAAGAGGATGATGTGTGTTTGCAATGAGAAAGTATCTAATGCAGGCTGTGCTTAATAGGTATGCACTGCATACCTGCACTGAGGAATCATTATGCCCCCTGTGAGCACTTCAGTATTTATATATAATGATCTCATTACCAGGCTGCTCTTCCAATTTTATCCCGACTTTGATATTTCTTGAAGCAAAAAGCATTCAAAGGGGTTTTGTAATGACAACTCAATCAGACGTCGTACTGGTGGACAATTACTCAACTGCCAGTCAGTACAAGTAGAAGAGAAAAAAAAAATCATCCTCAAACTAGGCTGAGTTTTCGTATATCACTACATTAGTTCATAACCTGGTATGGAAATGAGATACTTCAGGAATATAGTTCTATGTTGTACAGTGAAGTTTTAATGAAAGCTGTACAAAATCCAGCAGTTTTGCTTCACATAGTGTTGTACAAACATTTGATTTCATCTCCATCTATATGGCTCACATCTCCCACCCCTTCTATCTCCAAAGTTTCATTTTCAACTCTTGGTCTGAATTAACTTAAAATCTCAGTGCAAAAGCACTTTTAAATTACTCAGTTTGAACAAGATTCTCATCCAAATCATGTGAAGCTGAATTTTGCATGATTTCTTTAAGTTTTCATTACAATTTAACATGGGGGACATCCCATAATAACAAATGCAGGCACTTTTAATTTGCCCATTACTTGTTGATTAGATAAATATATTGATCTCCTCTAATTCACACTTTTTACTGTTAAAATTTTTGCATGATTCAGATGTAAAATCATAAGCTGGCCTGTGTTTCTGAACCTTAACCCTTGGTCTAAATTTTGAGATTATCATAACATTTCAAATGAAGCAGCTTTCACATGGTTTGGGTTTCATTGAAAACCTTTTGATTTACTGCAATTAAGTGAAATATTATACAGAGTCTCTTCCACCACCATACCAGTATTTGTGCTCTGGGGATAAGAGGACTGCAAGTCAGCCCCTCCCGTGGTGGAAACAACCCTTCTGACAGAGGGCAGGCTGTGGGAGCCCCACCACCTTCCACATCAGACAGTGGAGGTGGGCCAGCACAGAAAGCAGGTTACACATTTTCAAAGAGGCAGGAGCAGCCATGCTCCACTTCCACTCCAAGAGGCACTGTGCCTGCTTTACGCCCTATGAGCCAGATTCCGCTCTCCAGATGTAGGCGAGCATAACTGCATTAAATAAATGGAGTTACTTTTGATTTACACAGAGGCAACTGAGAACAGCATTTGGCCCAATATTTCCAAGAGTGCCCACTGCAGCCAACCCAGCAAGTGGCTTTCCCTTCACAATCTGGCCTTACATTCTTTAATGTAATTAGTATGGCAAAATATTGGGGAACATTCTTCCACTCTCAACAGAAACTTCAACATGGAAAAGGACCTTTCCTCCCTGTTATTGACATTTTCTGCTTGCATTAATATTTTGACCATAAGGACTAATTAACTTATTGCAACATTTGTCAGTGCTTTGTTTGGGGGAGGGGGGGTTGGTGTTTTTTTTGTTTTGGTTTGGGGGTTTTTTTGGTCTCATCACGCGTTCCTGTGACAAAGATTGCAACAAGAGCACCACATGTATTCTGGTGCTGCAAACTGTAATGAGAAGAGGGCAGAGAATTAAGCCTGTCTCATCATGACAATCTTGAGATTGGTATCTTATGGTCTTCCTCAAATGCAGAAACTGCAACATCCATCATTCTTATCCCAATATGACCTGTCACGCTAGAGGTAGAAGATACATGTCCTGTGCGCTATACTAGGAATAGAATGCAACTGCCTGCTGATCAGTAATCCCAAAAATATTACTTTCTCCCTGAACATAGTAAACAAAACCCAGATTAATCTGAAGAACTATTTTAGTGAGAAAGAACCCCTCAGGTGAACAGCAACCAAGACTTATCACCTGATCCTACTCCCTGACCCGTCTCTCAGTCACCGCCTCCCATACAGCCATGCTATCTTATTGCCACAAAGAAGATCAGTGGATTTTCTTTCAGAGGGTTTAATCAGAGCTAGAACAATTGCCCAATTTACCCTTATTTGTCTTGTCCTGGGGCATCTTGTCTTCCTTCTATAGAAAGCTGGTTTAGGTTAAATTAGGTGACCATGTTAGATTAAGATTTCCTCATACACACCTTCCCATATTATGGGTTCAAGCCTCTAATGTGACCTTAACCACCACCCATCACCATCCCAGTAGGAGCACTGAGAGAGACTGGGGATCTGGTACAGAAGGTCCTCATGGCCCATCTTCTACCAGCCCCTCTTTGGGGTAACTAGTGCTCACAGGGGAACTTAGAGAGAGCAGTCCCCATGCTGAAAAGTGTGCAGACACTGTGATTGTGACTGGCACTGCATGAGGGGAAAAAGCTCCTCATGCCCTTTCCCCTTCATGTACTTGTGCCAGGCCCTGGCCTCAATCTGGGATGACGATTAACAAAGCCACCCCCAGGGAAAGGCTAAAAACAGGTCAGATGTTGTTATTTGCAAGACAGGCTGAATGAGTCATAATAAGAATGATGCAGGCTTTCTAAAGGGATTAACAAAACAAAGAAATGACACTTAACTAAAAGCAAGGAAAGTAAAACAACAGCCTTTTTTAGCAGAAAGCAAAACATTATTTCCGTAACTTAAATCATATCTAACAGATATTCTCACCACGGCTTCTCTCTTTAGGAACCTGTATTCGGCTAACCATGTGATCTTCCCAAGCAAAAAAACACTCACTCTTTCCCCAATCTTTCTCTCCAGGTTAGGACAGCTGGATGTTTTAACCAGAGCTGAAAGGCCTACAATAGGAGTTGGGAGAATCTCAGGAAACTTAATTATAAAGCTTCCCTTCCTGTACCTGCCCCAGGAAATTTCCACCACTTGCATCCGAAGAGAATTGGGTTCACCACCATGCATGCAAAAAAAAAAAATGTTAGTCTATAAGGTGCCACAGGATTCTTTGCTGCTTTTACAGAACCAGACTAACACGGCTACCCCTCTGATACCTTCCTGTACAAACATTTGAAGACTTATGAGGTCTTACTGCTGGAATCCAAGAGGTCATCATCAGAACCAACATGAGTAACAATGCTGTTATGCTGGCCCTCCATACAGACAGGGGGAAATACAAAGGGGTTTTTGGGGTATCCAGAAGGCAGTAGGACTTTTTTCTAGTTTATAAAGATAACAGTGCACTAGTGACATGCCAGCCCTTATTGTATTAGTGATAAGAAAGGAAGAAATTAATGAAGAATTTGTGCACCAGAACTGAGCAATAGTTTACATAAAGGCTTGCATTTTAGCTGCACTGAATATGAATTCATTGTTGTAGTACTTTGACTGCTTGTGTTGCATTTTTTCATCCGGTGTTAGATTAGTTCTGTCAATGGGAAACAATGTTTCTTGTTCTGTAACTCATCATGACTAGATTTCAGTTGCTCTTTTCTACCAATTCGTATGACATGGTTCTGCAGCGTACTTACATGACGATCACCTCCTCATGGCAGTGGAGTTCAGTCTACAGTATTATCCAGAAGAGATGTGACTGACCTCCTACTATTTAAGTACAAATTTAGTTTACATTTAAACTAGAGGACGTTTGCTCATAATAGAAAGCAGCCCTAAAAACTAACTTTGGAGCATTTCTTCCAACTACAAAAATCTCTTGCAAGAACGGATTGTAACCTAGCTAATTATGTATGCCCTAAGTTATCCAGTAACAATGAAAGTCTTGTGTTGGATGGTGGCAGGAGATCATAGCACTAGGTAATCCATCATGCAAAGCAACAAATTGTGGAAACCTTTGTGATAGCTTCAGTAACATGAAAGAGGTCTGTTGTCCTTGTCTGTTACAGCTCCATTTTGTTTCTTAAAGCTGCCCCCTTACTCCATTTTGTTCTTGTTCTCCTCTGTGGCCGCCCCTCCCTGGCTGTTAAGTTGTTTACCAGGGCCTCTGCCCTTCTCAAAGGGAGAGCCCCCTAAGTTGTTTAACAAAAAGCCATTGCCCTTCTCAAAGGGATGGCCACTTATGCTAAGTGGGACCACTGCCCTGTTCAAAGGGTTAGTCCTGTTATCACCTTGTTAAAACCTGGGCTTGGTGTAGGGTAGGCTCTGTCCAGAGCTGCAAGACCTATTGTGTTTTTAAGATCCTGGGCATGAGTCATACCTCTGGGCTCAGGACTAGTCCAAACATGTCTTGGTGGCTGCCTGCAGTTTTTTTTTCTCTGCCTTCTCTCCTACCTGTAAGAGGGGGAGCCAATCAGAGTTACTGGCGGGAAGCTGCCAGGGTTTGCCTTTATAAACAGACATTTTTTGAACAGACTTCAGAAAGGTTCTTGCATTGCTGCCTGGTCTGATCAACCAGGGGTTCTAGGGATCCTTTCTCCGCTCTCGTTTTATTTTTGAGCATACCCCCGTTTTTGAAACCTCCCCTCCCCCACGAAGAACGAATTGCTGCCTGAGAGATCTCCTGATTATCAAGATTATACCGAGCCTTCTGATGTGCTTGCTGTTTCTGCCTCTGCTGCTGCCTTGTGGGATGGTAAGAATCCCTCTGTGAAACTTTCTATACTTTTATTTTAGCTGCTGGCTCTGTCTCCCCAGCACACAGACTCAAGCTAAACCTTGGTCTGTGTCCTAAAACCTCTCTTACCACCCCCACCCCCATCCTGGCTGCTGCTCTCTCCTCAGCACACACAGACAAGCTAAACCTTGGTCTGTGTTTTTTTCCTCTTAAACCCCGTGGCACTCTGCCACTGAAAATAAGTTTGTGCTGCTGCTAAGTTCTGCTCCTGTGGGCTTTGCCTTGGACTGTTTTCAGCTGTATCCACTGCTGCAGTCACCTCCCCCCCTCTTTGGAGCTGTGTCCTGGACACACACCACTCAGCCCTCTGGAACTATCCTTAGCATAAGGTGCACCCATTAAGTTAAGTTTAGCATTATACTTTGTAAGTTAGGCTTAGAGAATTGTTGCATTGTGTTTTAATTTGTGTAGTCTTGGTTAAGTTAGCTCATAGATAAGATTTTGCTGTGTTCTGTATAATTGTAATTGTCTGTCTTCCCACTGCAAACACACACACACACCCAGCTTCTCTGTGTCTTTCTACCTTGTTACACTCTCTCTGCTGCTTAAGCTTGCAACCTGTTTGCTCTGTCTCACTAAGTTTAAATCTCTAGCATAAAACCCCATTGGTTACTTTCTTCCTTTCTGGTACCCCTCACATTCTACATTTACACCACTGTGACACATTTTTACCTGGAATTGTTTGTTATTTAACACATTTTATCCATAACTGTTAGTTGGTTATATGCTGCTGTGACACACCTTTTTACATAGAAATCGCTAGCTACCTGTTACATTCATACCTCAGTGTTAACTGATTACCCACTGTATTGTATCCTACTGTGTTGTACCCCACTATTGAAACCCCCTTACTGTTTACCAAAAAAGAAACCCCTGCCCAATTGTCTACCTTAACAACCCATACCCCTCACTATTGAATTTTCCCTGTTTTTTGTATTTTCTTAATAAAGTTTATTTTGCACCCCACCCCTGTGGTAAGTGTTCCCCAAGATCCCATATACCTGCTGGCAGGGACAGTCCTATCTTAAATTAATCCATCCTGTCCACCATAACCTTGAGTTCTCTCTTCTTTTGGATCTAGATTTGCTCCAAACCTATTCAAGGGCTGAACTTTTTAAAAGAGGGAAATAACTTTACCTTTCATTAAAGATGCAGAGCCTGCTTCCCCCTACTCTCTTGGCCCTTGTGTAGTTATCTACACCTGTAGAAAGTGGATAGGTATAAAATGCCACCATTCTGATTCAGCCACATTTTACACCCACTTTGCATAGGCCCACAGTGAGAATTCAATATAATTTTGCATTTTCTTAAACTTGGTTTTGTTTCCTCCATTTTGATTATTCATTCCACCAATTAGACATACGCAGAGAGAGGGGTGTGACATGTTCGTACTGAAAAGATAAAAAAGTGCCTGTAATGGAGTAATCTGAGAGCGTGGAGCACGAGGAGCTTGGTTTGTCAAAGGATCAAACAGTAATATGTGTTACCTGGGCTGAAGTTCTTTACAGAGTCCCAGTGAGAGACTGAAAGTAAATAACCCAGTTGCTGTGAGGCATGCACTGCAAGGTTGGTGTCTCTATTCCTTTAGTTGCTTTTATCCTGAACTAGAGTTGCAGGTATTTTTACATTGGGGCAATGTGTTGGTTGGACCTGGGAGAGGCTGCAGTGTTTGCTTATTTCATAGGATATCAGGGTTGGAAGGGACCTCTGGAGATCATCTAGTCCAACCCCCAGCAGGACCAATCCCTCACTAAATCATCCAACCAATTTTTGCCCCATATCCTTAAATGGCCCCCTCAAGGATTGAACTCACAACCCTGGGTTTAACAGGCCAATGCTCAAACCACTGAGTTATCCCTCCCTCCTTCTAGTTGTGAGACTCAGATGAGTCAGGTAGAGGTGGCTGATTGGCCAGCACCTATTAGGGGTTGGGGCTAAGAATTATTTTAAAGCCTACTCCAGCCCTGAGAATCTTGCTTCAGTTTGGGAACTCAGTTAGAAGCCTGTTCCAGCTCTAAAGGACTCACTCATTGGTGACTCACTCAGGAGTGGTGGAGTTTACAGATCATCCTTTGTTCAGAGCTGTGCTTAAATACATAATCTAGCCCTCTGGGAAGGAGAGGGGTATGGGGTTTGGTTTCTTTTAAGACAACATTTATAATGCAGACAACTTCTTTTTGCTATGTACAAATGTCTTGGCTTTACAGTGTGTTAGTTTATCTGTATCTTGTTTCCTAATCCTATTATCTATATCTGTTCCATCTATTTAACTCCATTAAACCATCCAACAGTATATCTTTAGCAGTCAGAAGCTCACTTCCTAGTGCTACTTGCTGGATAGCACAGTACAAACTGCTCTTTAGATACTCAAGTAGTTTCTCCTATGTACCATACAGGAGCTTTTGTAATGTAACCCTTCTGCCAAGTGGAGCCAGCAGCAACCAGTGCTGAGTTCAATATCTAGGGGTTCTTTTCCAACAATACAACACAGAACCGGCTCGAGCCCCTGCCCAGTAACCTGGGGAAATTACACACCATCCCTGGGCACCTCTGAGATGCAATACGTACGCACTTGCAAGCACAAAGTCTGAGTGTAGAAAAGAAACTTTTAATGAAAGGAGGGAAAATGCCACAAGCAGGATTCATAATCATAAAACTGTGAGCAGGACACCCACCCCAGAGTGCATGGGGCAGTGCCTTCTGCCTCATGTTCCTGAGCTCTACAACCAAAAGTTCCTTTACTGTGCCCCTCTCTGCTCCCTCACCCCATCCCACTCACAGTGGTTGTCCTTGGTCAGTGAGGACCCAGGGCTCAGAGGTGCATGTATGTGAGTTCACCTCCCACTCAGGAAGAAAGCACCTTGCTTACTCTGAACACTTGCTCTGTCTGGCCCCCCTGACAGCCACTCGTTCAGTTCCACTGGCCGCCTTCTGCGTCTCTGCTGTGACCTCCGCAGGTTAGAATCTGGAGGTTCCACCCAGCTTTTAGTGATTTTCAGCTCTGAGGCTGAGCAGAAATGCTATCCCATCACAAATGATTGTCAGCTCTTTTAAGCACTTAAAATAACAAATGGACCCTATTTAGCTCTATCTTTGAGCAGTGGGGAGGAGCCAGTTAAACCAGACCAGGGACCCTTGGGGAGAGTCTACACCTCCTGGCTGGCGCACCTATTCCCACCTCTCTTTGCTTTCACAGGGGTCTGGCATTCAAGCCCCTGGCTTAATGAGGTCCTTTCAACTGAGGGAGACTCCCTCATTTGGGACAAATTAAGCACAGTTCTATTCCACTTTACTCAGAGAATAAAGACAACAACATTGATAACAATATGTCACTACCCCTGAATTCAGTACTAACGTGATTTGTAATCCAACACTAGTCAAAGCTGATCACTTGGAGCTCCTGTCTGCTAGATACCTATGCAGAGTAGGTGTTCATGTAAATACAGTTTGCCCCTGAAGTCTCTCCCCCTACCCAGCTAGCTGCCAGGGGAAGAGTTCGTTCAGACCTTGCTTACAGTAATATACAGTTGTTTCAAAACTGCCATCAGAAAGCACTTCCTGCATTCATTAACTCAGATAAATGAGTTGATCTTGCAACAGTGAAGACTATTTGTTAAAAGCATAAGATCCGGAGCAACAAATTTATCCATTCCTTGCTATCTATTTATTTAACCCATGCGAGACAGTAATCCAGTGCTTTGAGTGCCACTGAGGTCCCTGCATCCAGCTTCAGTGTTATACTGTTGCACCCAGAATAATTCATGTAGAATAGCACTCATATTAAGGTTGTTATATGATTTTCATCTATGTGGCAAATATCTCTTAGCTCATAGCATACTAGCTATGCAAGATATAGCTATATGAAGCAATATTGAGAACATATATGCATAGCTGATTGCTAAAGGCTAGTTTTTGCCATCCATATTCATGAGAAAAATTACCCTACTTTGAATGTTACACCACATTAGCTATTTAGGCATCCTCAGCATACATGTGACAAACACAATAAGAATACTCTAAGCATTCCACTTGCCTGCCTTTCCTTGCTTATGCTCTGCTTCATCTGCACCTGTATATAGAGGGTATTATCGTGCAGTTCTATCATTTATGCAGTTAGTTACAGCACAAAGATCAGGACAATTTTTTCCCTGTGAAATATATGTTCAAGACACAGGCAGCTCAGAGCGGTATATTTGAAAACCACCAAGTCAGCAGAAAAGTTATGACAATTCACCCAGTACAACATCAATGTATTACTTTATGGAGTACACAAGACAGTCTGATAAGTGCAGATGCCGTGTCCTTAACTTGCACAGTCTCCTCATTATGTTTCAATAGCCCAAAGATATAAGAAATAGAGAGCAGGCTGGGTATTCTGTGCTATGTTAAAGTGAAAGGACAATCAACATCAGGAACATTAGTGATGGCAGAGCACAGGATTGCTCAACAGTGTATGAAAAGAAAACTAGTCATCTGAATTGAATTTTCATCTGGGGCCTCAGAGGCCAAATTTAATCATCCACCTGAAATGATCACACAAGTCAATATTCCCTCCCTTTCCTTTGCAAAAAGAAAGGAACTGATTCTCTCTTTTTCAGTCAAGCAGGTGGCCTTGAGGCAGCTAACCAGCTGGCTGAAATCTAAATACCTTTGCCAAGACAAAAGCTAGTAACATGATTGATTATCTTCCTCTTGTACTAGAATTAGACTTTCCTGGCCAATCAGAATGGAAAGCTACTATTCAATTGTCACACAGTGAAGCTATTCTTGGGAGCTGGTAAGTAATGTTACCCAAATCCCGGGCTCCAACTGGCTGCCACTTCAAATACCAACTCAGTTCAGTTTACTGAATTTACCTGGATTAAAAAAATGTGTTTGTTTCTAAATTTCATTTTTAGAGACTCTGGGTTAAAAATAGCAGTGATCACAGCCAGAGAGACATCATGTTTCACCATTTAAAACACTAAGTTAGAACTATGGTACTTTATTCCCGATAATATCAGCTAGCTCTAGGTTTTATGGGCTCCATGTGAAGGAACATACATAGGGCCCCACCTGTCCTTTCCCTCACCCTATGACCAGATCCTATTCTCCAGGTACACACAAAATCCCTGTCTATCTCTATCCTATTTTGCAGCCCCTCCCAGTCTGTGGAGAATCCACACACACCCCTGTTTGTGATGCTTTGCTGTCTGGTGATCCCTCTCGAGCATGTGCACGTGCACAGGGAGGTAGAACCAAAGCACAATTTAAGGCAGAGTTAGAGAATTCAATTTCTGTCAATCTTTTATTACGCCCTGGATAAACAAGACCCCATGTTGATACACAGGTCACCAAAACCTTACACCCTAATGAATTTCTGAAGCTGTAATTCCCACCCCTGACACTGTGTACCCCTTCCCCTCAAGAAACCTGGGAGACAAAGTCAAACTAAAGACCCAATCTTAGTTCTTGGGCTTTCTATTTACTGCCTTTCACCTACCATGACATAGAGGTGCATTCCAGCTGGTCTCTTCTAACCATCCTGCTGACCTACTTACATTCATGATCTGCCTCTCCAAAAACTGAACCTAGCATAATTCACCTCCAATTCTCCCACTCAGATGATCCAACTTGAACTCATGGCTGATGTACTTAGGAATCAATCTAATGTACATCCCTCTTTCTGCTCAGCTACCCTTCCTTTCCCACATGCATGGTCAAGTAAGCAGAGCAGGGGAGTGTGTCAGGTCTTATAGCTTCTATGCCCAGTTCTACCTCTGAGACCTTAAGCAGGGTACTTTTAATCTGTGCCCATGTATCGAATGGGTAATATTAATATCTGTCCCCAGAAGGGTGTTGTGAAAGTTAGAGATTGGGGAGATTAAGCACTATTCAAGTGCAAAATATTTACCCGAGTCAATTGTTGTCACATGCCACTCATCTCATCCTATCCAATTTTTAATCCCACTCTCTATAGGGCCCTGCCACTGTTACTATCCACCTGCCTTTATTCTCTGCTCAGGAATCCTGGTGCTTCCTAGACATAAGCACACTGTAAAGTATTAGTGAACAAGTTTTTTGAGGTAGGGAAGCATTGCAGAGTCCAGAACATCTGACCAGGCAAAAGGCAATCCAATTATAGATGCATTGTCTGGGCCTGAGGACACATGGATCGAAGATAGAATGTACCGAACTGATGGAAGTAACTGGGAGGAATTAGGTGACCAGATGTCCCGATTTTATAGGGAAGGCTGATTTTGGGGGCTTTTTCTTATATAAACATCTATTACTCCCCACCCTGTCCCGATATTTTACACTTGCTGTCTGGTCACCCTAGGGAGGAAGAAAGGAAAATAAATTATCCTGGGGCAGGTGTATTTGTATTTGTAGTTAAGGGTTTTTGTTGTTTGTTTGTTTTTATCATCATTTATCCCATCCAAAACAAACCTTTAAAAACCCCACAGGTTTGTTTGACATCTGTGATGTCCAATGACTAAGTCAGTTGAGATGTTTGTAGCTGCTATTGCGTGGAGATTTATTTCTGTGTGCGTGTACATATAACAAAAGATTCCATTTCACCCCATAATGGGCCTGATCCTGCAAACACTGATACACGGAAGCCACATTGCTTATGTGAGCAATTCTGCTAAGTTCACTCAATGCAGCTACTCATGAACAAAGTTATTCCCTGCATAAGCGTTTGCAAGATTGGATCCTCTAAGGGCACAAAGAGTAGTTAGAGGTATTGCAAAAACTGCTGCCACAGTGCGTAAAATGCCTCAGGCTGATGCCTGAGAATGCATGAAGGTCTCTGGAGACACTTTCTCATACCAGCGCTCTTACTGTGTCACAGAAACATTGTTTACTTCATTTTATTTTTCAGATCAAGGGAAGAAACATTTCCGACATTATTTTCAGTAAGACCCCCTGCAATTCAGGGACAAAGTTAGCCGTATCCTCCGCATTATTTTTTCATTTCACAGGGGACAACAGCAGGACGTTGGGAATAGTGGAAACACAATGGAACCCAGGCAAGTAGAATCTGAAGAACCAGTTCCCTCTCTTTTGCATATTCTGCAGCACAGGCCTGTTATCTAGCTTGGTCTAAAAATAAGACTACACGCAGAGCTCCCAGGCTCAGTCCTGCAAGGTGCTGAGCACTGACGTTATTGCGATTACTCGTGTGTTAAGCAAAGGCTTAAGTGCTTTGCTGGATCAAGCCAGGAGTGCTCAGCACCTTGCAAGATTGAGCTTCTGGTGAGCAGCGGGGTAGACTGCTGGGTTTGTATCAGACTATAAAGTTGCTGTGCACAATATACTATAAGAGATAAGCTTGAGTAAACAGAGAATCAAAAAGTAAGCTACTGGGTAAGTTTCTGGATTTTCTTTCCCTTTCTGTGTGCATGTGTGTTTGAAAGGTTAAGCAACTGACCATGCTGAAAGCTGAAGTACTTTGTTTATACACAGAGCTGGTATGGTTCATGCACAGTGTAAGATCCTCCATTTTATGCCCAGTCACTAACTTCCTTCAGTCACATTCTAAAAGAGCAATATCCCCTAATAGTGTTAAGTGAATTGAGCTCCATGCTTCAGCTGTGTGCAGAAGGGTATGTGAGCAGAGTGAAATAAGCCCTTATTAAAAAGTCGCTTTTTGGTAGATTACAACTGAATGACAAATGAATTTCACTAAGGACTGTAGTTTTCAAGCAAAGAGCATAAGTGTTTATGTCTAGTAGGGTGAAGGAATTTGCTTATATTCTATGCAGGCCTGTGAAAAATATTCCTAACGAAATTGGGAAATGTTGACATTTGAAGATTTGCATTTCATAGAAATGATTGAAGTAGGCCTCCAGAATTTTCCCCCCCTCCCTCCAAAATTCACTCATCAGGATCCTATTTCTGAGCACAAGCCTCAATTTTTTGGCAGTTTTGAGTTTCAACATTTATTTCAAACAAGATGTTTTCACGTTGAAATATCAAAAATTAGAATGTGTGTGTTGTGAAATCCACCCACCTCACAAACATTTAATTTACATTTTCTAAATTCTGAACTGGCCCTGGGCACAAATATAAAAACACTGAAATATTACAGAAGTTAAAATTCATTATTTTGCACACTAATAAATCCACGTTTATAGGAACCATGAGGACTTGGTATCTATAGTCACAGAACCTTTCCTGTCAAATGCTTTGTGTTTTTCTCTAGGTATAGTATCTGTAACAACATGTACCTCAATACAAAAATTAATCTAATAAAATCAAAACTGTATAAAACTAAAATGTGAGGATAATGCAACCCTTGCAAAATCTGGTAATACTTTACAATATGTACCCTTGGGAGCACTAGCCATTCACAGCGAGCTTGTGTCCCCCCCACACACACACACACACACAAAACACCCTAACAAATTACACAATAAATTTTTGATAAGTGATCCATTATCAACCACCTTCTGCTACAAGGTCAAAGACCAAACCATACAACTCCAGAGGAGAAATATTCTTGCAATCCTCTGTTCCATTTTAGCTCCATCACATGGAAAAGTTTTCAGAGTCTAAACAGAAGAAAAGAATGACATTGTTTATCAGAATAGCACAAATGGTTTGGGGACAAAGTGTGTGTCAGATGCCAAAAGGTGCTAAAGCATCTGTCAATCATAAATTCAGATAGCAGAAAAGTAATGTTATACAGTACCAGTTGGCCTGCAGGCAGTGAGGGTAGGAGTTATCCAGAGAGTGCAGTATGCCCAATTACAGAAAGGGATAAAGAATGTGCTAAAAATATAGAAAAAGAAGGAATCGTTACGTCTGGAACATTACTTCTAATTTTTTCAGGATGTGTCAAACACTGAGCCCATTTTGGACACAAAAGAAATTTGGGGCCAGTATTATGCTAAGAAAGATGAAAGGGTTGCGAGATTGGAGGTGGGGGAGGGGAGGAAGAGTGGGAAAGTATTAGGTTTGATGTTATCCAGAGAAGGAAAAGGAGATCAGATAATCAAAGTCAATATTAGAGCAAAGGTCTGAAAGGGCAAATTCAGTTATCTCCATGTTTTGATGTTAATGGGGTTCTATGCGAGTAGCTGGGGTTAGAATTCGGCCCTTTGTTTATATCATTCACTCTGGAGGTGGTGGAATACCAGAGAAACAACATAAACCTGATTGCAAAAGCAGATAATTCATGAACCTCTCTGGGCAACAAGGCAACTTCTGTTCCACTAGTTAGCCAGAGTCAGCTTCTTTCTTTTTTTTTTTTAATGGTATCTGATCCTGAAGAAATGTTAGGTCAACCTTCACCTAACACGAAAGCTCATGCTGAAATAAATGTGTTAGTCTCTAAGGTGCCACAAGTACTCCTGTTCTCTTCACCTAACACTCACTCCCAAAATGTTTGCATTTTGAAGAACCTTTTTACTCATTAGATTTCATTTTTATTTATTAGGATTTATACAAATCCTACCTAGAAACAGAGCTATCCAGGGCTGTAAGTATTGTCACATATCGGAAATACACATACCTATGAAAAACAAACAAACAATTCCCCTAAAGTCAAGAATGAAAAAGAAAGCCCCTCAACTTCCAGTACATAAATCCTAGCCATCCGCACATGTATGTACACACACACACACACATAACAGAGCTTTGCAGCATGCTTGAAAGTCAACAGATTTGGGCTAATTCAGACCAACTGAGGAGAGACTTCCCAAGGTGAGAGCCCTTCACAGACAATCCTGCCAGCAGTTGACTCAATACCACCTCGTAATCAACCATATCAACAGCAGCTAATAATTCTACCATTGACTTCAGTGGGGCCAAGATTTTAACCCTGATCGTCATTCCCTGTCAATAGACCCTCTAGTAGAGTCAACAGTACAGTCTTTGAGCCATACACAAGCCTGCACCCAAATAGATATTTCTGACATTTATCAGAGGCATGTAAACACTCTGTAAAGTTTCATACCATTTGGGTGGGGTTCTGGGAGAGGGTGTTTAAGTAACTGGGTTACGTTGGCCGTGGAAGGGTTAGCATGGGTCCTGAGGACCAAGGACCTCCATTTCCAAGATGGGGTAAAAGGCTGAGAGTCAGTGCCCAGATAATATGCCAGAGGGGCCAATGAAGGAACCAGTGCTACAGCCTGCTGAGGCTCCAGAAGCTTGGAATACCCAGGAATCCAGAGCAGCGGAGGTTTGGCCCTGGTCTACACTATGAGTTTAGGTCGAATTTAGCAGCATTAGATTGATTTAACCCTGCACCCGTCCACACGACAAAGCCATTTTTGTCGACTTAAAGGGCTCTTAAAATCAATTTCTGTACTCCTCCCCGACAAGGGGAGTAGCGCTGAAATCAACCCTGCTGAGTCGAATTTGGGGTAGCGTGGACGCAATTCGACAGTATTGGCCTCCAGGAGCTATCCCAGAGTGCTCCATTGTGACCATCCTGGACAGCGCTCTCAACTCAGATGCACTGGCCAGGTAGACAGGAAACTTTTGAATTTCATTTCCTGTTTGGCCAGCATAGTGAGCTGATCAGCACAGGTGACCACAGAGTCCCAGAATCGCAAAAGAGCTCCAGCATGGACCAAACGGGAGGTTCTGCATCTGATCGCTGTATGGAGAGACGAATCTGTGCTATCCGAACTCCGTTCCAAAAGACAAAATGTCAGAATATTTGAAAAAAATCTCCAGGGGCATGAAAGGACAGAGGCTATAACAGGGACCCGCAGCAGTGCCACATGAAACTTAAGGAGCTCAGACAAGCCTACTAAAGAACCAGAGAGGCAAATGGCCACTCCGGGTCAGAGCCCCAGACATGCCACTTCTATGATGAGCTGCCTGCCATTCTAGGGCGTGCCCCTACAACTACCCCACCCCTGTGCTTCCCTCCTCCCCCACCCTTACCGAGCTACCTTGGCAGTTATCTCCCCATTTGTGTGACGAATTAATAAAGAATGTATGAACTTGAAACAATGATTTTATTGCCTCTGCAAGCGGAGATCAAAGGGGGGAGAGGAGGGCAGTTGGCTTACAGGGAAATAGAGTGAACCAAGGGGGCAGGTTTTCATCAAGGAGAAACAAACAGAACTTTCACACCGTAGCCTGGCCAGTCATGAAACTGGTTCAAAGCTTCTCTGATGCGCAGCGCGCCCTGCTGTGCTCTTCTAACCGCCCTGGTATCTGGCTGCGCATAATCAGTGGCCAGGCTATTTGCCTCAACCTCCCACCCTGCCATAAACGTCTCCCCCTTACTCTTACAGATATTGTGGAGCACACAGCAAGCAGTAATAATGATGGGAATATTGTTCTGTGATGTCTAACCGAGTCAGTAAACTGTGCCAGCGAGCTTTTAAATGTCCAAAGGCACATTCTACCACCATTCTGCATTTGCTCAGCCTATAGTTGAACTGCTCGTTACTACTGTCCAGGCTTCATGAGCCTTGGGAACAATGGGTAGGCGCGACCGCGCGGTGCTGCCAACTGGGAGAGCAGCCTGAGACAGAAGCCTCTAGCTGGCATGATATTCCAGGCAGGACTGAATCTCCATTAGATGAAACTTAAAGAAGAGAATGACCTGGAGTCATTCCCATTTTTGTCCAGGCTCCCCCGACCGACCTCACTAAGGCTGGCCAGGAGCACCCATGTCTGCCCAGGTGCCCCCGACCAACCTAAACGAGGTTGGCCAGAAGCGCCCATGGGACAACGATGGTTAGCAGTCGTATTGCACCATCTGCCATCCTCAAGGCAAGGCAAGGGGATGCTGCTGTGTAGCACTGCAGTACCGCGTCTAGGGTGACCAGATGAGAGGAAGAAAATATTGGGACACATTGGAGGGGCTGCCGGCGGAGCAAAAAGAAAACGGTGTGCGAAATATTGGGACAAGTTGCCTAAATATCGGGACAGTCCCAATTTTATCGGGACATCTGGTCACCCTAACCATGTCTGCCAGCAGCACCCAGGAAACATACGGTGACAGTGAGCTGAGCGGGCTCCATGTTGCCGTGGTATGTCGTTTGCACAGGTAACCCAGGAAAAAAGGCGAGAAACTATTTTTTGCCATTGCTTTCATGGAGGGAGGGGGGCCTGATGACATATACCCAGAACCACCTGTGACAATGTTTTTGCCCCTTCAGGCACTGGGAGCTCAACCCAGTCTTCCAATGGGCGGCGCAGACTGTGGGATAGCTACCACAGTGCAATGCTCCGAAAGTCGATGCTAGCCTCGGTACTGTGGACGCACACCGCCGACTTAATGCGCTTAGTGGGGACACACACAATCGACTGTATCAAATTGATTTCTAAAAAATTGACTTCTATTAAATCGACTTAATTTTGTAGTGTAGACATACCCGGAGTCCGCTCAGAGTAGTCCGAGTGGGTGACCAGGAGACGACACTCACTAGGTTCTATGATAGTCCCATAGCAAATACTGAGCTGCTACAGAAAAATCATCATCAGCATTAACACTGAAGTCACCAAGCACTGTCAGCCTTGGGTAGACACTGGTAACAACTGATTTTTCAGTTCACAGTCCGATCAAAAAAAAAATTTTTTTTTAATCATTTAGTGTTGACCCAACTGAATTTTTTGGCAAACCCAAAAAATAAAATGAAAATTGGGGTGGTGTGAAATGAAGTCTTTTGCTTCATTTTCTAGTTTGTTTTAAGCAAGGGGGATAATAAAATTGAAGCAAATTTCAAAATGAAAAGTCATTTGGAATTGTAAAAATCTAGTCTTTTTTTTTTTCTTCCCCATTTGAGGAGGAGGTTGAAATTTTTTGTTAGTTTTCCACCAAAACAATTTGGAAAATTCAACACCTGATTCACAGAGTATTTCAGTCAACCCAAATCTGCCTTTTGTTCACAAAAAAATACTTTATATACTTTTTTTTGTTGGAAACATTTCACCCAGCTCTAGTCTTGGGCTCCACCACCACCAAAACATCAAGCATTCAGGCAGTAATTTCACAGTGCAGAGGGACAATCTATATATTTCTGCACTACTCTGGAGTTCTGGCCAGGACTGGAAAGATAAGTGCCAAAATGCTACCAAGAAGGCTCATCTCAGTATTTCCAGCCTAACCAAAAACAGAAGGTATCAGGAAGGTTTTAAAACAGCCTTTTCTGATGAGATTTCTAGCCTGGCTTTAGATCTAAGAAGTTTGGATAAAAATCAAAACTTCTGGGTGGTTGTCCAAACCTTTTAGATTTTTCTCATCAGATTTGTTCATCATTCAGGCAGTGGCTAATTTCCCCCCCGCTACTTCACCAATTTTATCAGCACTGAATCAAGGAATCATCTTAAGAATCAGAAATCACCTACTAAACTTTAGGTCAGAAGAACCTCAGATTATAAAAAACAACTTTTAGCAGGTCTACTTCCAGGAAATTATGTGTAACATTCAGTGTTTAACACCACTCATCAATAACACTTCAGGAGGCTACATCAGCAATGGCTTTCAACTATTATTACTTCTGCTAAGATCAACATGCTAAGAGCAATATTAATGACAAGAGAAAATTGAAATGTGTGTGTGTGGTTGGTATAAGCCTTACCTTTATCTCCATCATCAACATTGGTAATTTTTTTATATCACATTATTACTACCATGGGAGCACATAATGTCAAAAAGTGACAAAAAAGCAAGAATCTGTTTCTGTCCATCATTGGTTTTTATATCTAAACTCCCATCTAATAGCTACAATGACAAAACAAGACCAAAAAAAATTGAATTTTAGTTGTCTCCTTAGCTATACTCTTATAATGAGGCAGGTTCTCTGCAAACCTTTCCCTCTGACCTGGATGTTCTGTCTTAATGGATCAGCATGAATACATTTGTGACAAGCCTAATGTTCATTTTTTTAGACAAAGAATAACTCTCTATATCCAGCCTGCCAAGACTATGGCTTATGCGTTTTCATTCCCTCATGCTATCAATCCTGTATTTCACTGCAAACATCACACAGATGTCTTGGTCAGTGCACATTAAAGGCTTAGCTTGTCCACTTCTTGGAAAGGAAACCTAACATTGGGAACATGCTAGATGTAAAAGAACAGCTTCCACTATTGAAAATGAAATTTTATATCTTAGGGAAAAATACAACATATAGTCTGTAGGATGCATTATGAACCCGTTATTGCACATGGGATTTATGATCAAAATCTCTCTTCTATGAGGATCCCTACATGACAATCTGCTTTGCAAAAGCCTTTTGTGCCATCTAGTGGCACTTCTTTATAAAACCTACAAAGTCTTTTCCGCACAGGGCTGTTTGGAAAAGATGAGCCAGGTTGGCAGCAAGAACAGCCCCTTAAGGCAGTCTCAGTAATGGATATTGAGCATCTTTTTACTGTACCAAACCAGCAAAATCTTATTTGTAAATCACAAAACTGTGCTGCATTTACAACAGATTGCCAATACGTTCATGAGATTTTGAAAGGAGCAGTTTGCAACCAAGTCTCTGAAGTGTACTGTTTTTTCCCAGTCACTGCCTCATCAGTATCATCTTGAAGCATACAGATAATGGCCAAATTCTGTTCTCAATTACACTTGCATTGATTTGGAGGCACACAGGTGTGGGGGAAGGATTTAGCCCAGAATGGTGTAGTGTATTGCAAAACAAAACAGATAAGAAGAGGTCTGATGAGTTGAAAAGGTTTGATTTAGCTTTGAGGTGAACAAATTATTAACTGAAGGAAGATACTCAAAATCAGCTCTTAGCAATTACTTGCTTGTAGAACATATTTGTGTCAGTCCCCTGCCTGCTAACTCTTAATTGCTGAAATGAATGCTAAGTTTGTGACTAACAATAATTTGTTTTTGTGGCATCTCCCCTCTGAGGATCTCAATGTGCTTTAAAGGCATCAGTAACTTCACAATCATGACACCCTTGTGATATAGGCAAGTATCATTATCCGCATTTTACAGGGCTCAGAGGGGTAGCCGTGTTAGTCTGGATCTGTTAAAGCAGCAAAGAGTCCTGAGGCACCTTATAGACTAACAGACGTATTGGAGCATGAGCTTTCGTGGGTGAATACCCACTTCGTCGGATGCATGTAAGTCAGTGGCGGCTCCAGGCCCCAACACACCAAGCGCATGCTTGGGGCGGCAAGCCGCGGGGGGCGCTCTGCCGGCGCCACGAGGGCGGCAGGCAGGCTGCCTTCGGCAGCTTGCCTGCGGAGGGTCCGCTGGTCCCGCGGCTTCGGCAGCCCTCCTGCAGGCAAGCCGCCGAAGGCAGCCTGCCTGCCATGCTTCGGGAGGCAAAATGCCTAGAGCCGCCCCTGCATGTAGTGGAAATATCCAGGGGCAGGTATATATATGCAAGCAAGAAGCAGGCTAGAGATAACGAGGTTAGTTCAATCAGGGAGGATGGAACTAACCTCGTTATCTCTAGCCTGCTTCTTGCTTACATATATATACCTGCCCTTGGATATTTCCACTACATGCATCCGACGAAGTGGGTATTCACCCACGAAAGCTCATGCTCCAATACGTCTGTTAGTCTATAAGGTGCCACAGAACTCTTTGCTGATTTTACAGGGAGGGAAACAAGGCAAAGTGAGGTGAACAGATTTGTCTAAGGACGTTTGGGAAGTAGCATAGTAGGGAGTAGAACCCAAATATCCTGTCTCTTATCCTCAGACGATGCCAAAAAAGCAAGTCATTGATAGCAACATGCTTTACATTGCCTAAGAGAGGGGTAACAAATGAAAACCATTTTAAGACCAATATTTATATAGAAACCAATTGGCTGTGGGAGGGAACTTTATCAAATACACTTATTAAAATTGTATCACCAGGGAACCTTAGTCAAGGACCAGACCCCACTGTGCTAGGCAAGGTAGAAACACAACAAAGACACTCCTGACTGCAAAGAACTTACAATCCAAGAAATACCATGGAAATAGACACAAGGCAAAATGAGAAAAAATAAGACAGAGGTAAGATAATTCTCTAGCCCTTTTCTGATTTTTTCTTCCCCTCCCAGTCCAGTGGTCCATGTCATCTTGCATAGAGAATAGTTTAATTCTCTGAAGATATCTAGAAAGGAGTGATTTAAAATTATTTTTAAAAAAACAAAACATTTCCTTAAAACAGGAATTTGCTAAGAATGAACCCAGGAGCCTTGGAAACATTCATTTCTTGCGCAGCCTTAGCCCTTGAATCTTCATCACAGAGATGGATTTTAGGGGGTGCAAAATCCTTTGCCAACCCCCCCCCCCAATTTGGGGTCCTAAAAATGTAAAGAGGCATCTCTGCTTTCATTTTAAAAAAAGTTTCTTGAACTGAGGCCTATTTCCTGTTCCTGTGTTTTGGCCTTGTCAGTGTATTATTTTAAACTGCTTGCAGACACATTTGCTGGCTAAATATGGCTGGGGAAGGAAAATCATTATGTGTTCAGTAGAATCTTCTGAAGCCAGCAGCTATAGTTTTACTGTTAGAGTATGTAGTGGGTAGAAAGATACGAGCTTTCCTGAGAATTTTAGAGCACATTCATTTACATTACTAATCAAAGCTAATGATCAAGAAATCAGTCTGACTCGTAAAGCTTTGCTATTGCAATCATTTTCCCTTTCCAGTTATTCTTTTATAAACCTGTGATGATCACAAGGAGGCTCTCACAGCTTGTACCTGCATATGCCTAGGCCAAATCATGATGATCTATTGTATAGGTAGATGAAAGGTACACTGTAACTCCCAGAATGGAGAGGAATTGTATGGGATGGTCCAAGGTGGTTAGAGTGACAGAATGGACGCAATGAGGAGAAAATGAAAAAATAAAAGGACATTTAAATTGACTATCAAGAAACATTTCCTAACAATCAGACTGTAGAATAGCCTCTCTGGGGAAGTGATGAAAGCATCACTGCCTGTCTCAAAAATGGAAAAGCACCGGAGATTTGGCAAAGGTGAACTATATAACTCAGGGCTAAGCTGTCAGTTTACAACCATCCTTGAGTACAGGGCAGCTGATAGTTGCACTACCCCAGGAGCAGACCAGGGAGGGAATTGTGACCTGATCTCCCACTTACTTCAGGGAGAAGGAATCTACTACTGATATATACCAGTAGCAGATTCTGTCCCTATCAACACCAGCTCAGCTATGCTGACTGGCATATAATAGGGGAGGAGAGTCAGGACTCTGCACATACCGTACATCTGCTTGCCTACTCCATATCACCTGTGCATGAATGAGAGCTAGCACAAGTATGTCTTCTTAAGCTAGGAATCACACACACTGCTCCAAGTGTAGACATATCTCGAGCTATGCAGGAAGTCAGACTAGAGGATCTAATGGCCCCTTCTGGCCTCTTTTTATACTGTTATTATTTAAAAAAAAAACACAACACACACACACACAGAAAATTTCCAGACCAAGATAAAGCAGCTATATCAGGGTATACAAATTACCACCACAGGGCCAAGGGGCCAAGATATCCATGGGTTTTAGGGCTCATTGGTTACAAAGACAACCCAATGTTAGCATAAAATTCCCTGGCAATATTTATACATTTAACTACCATAACTGTGTATATTTGTGCATGTAAATAGTCGTTTAGGTGTCCAAATGACAATTTGCATATTCCACTTCTCACTATGGGAGTACAGTCATGATTATTATGCTCACAAATTTAAGCTCAAATTTATGTACATATTTATGTACATGTATGGCCTTCTGTAAATATATGACCCTTAAATTCTAGGGTTTTTACATTACTCCTGGCCACATGCAGCTATGAGTAATTATATCATCTTTTTCCTAAAAAGTGAGACATTGTAATTATGACAAAAACTGAAATTGGAAGACATTGGCGTAGGAAGATGGAACATTTTATGAGCTATCCCAAAATATACCTAAACTAGAATTACATGATAGCATGCTTTGTTGCTGATGTGACACTGTTATAAGTTTTCAAGAGAGCATTGCTCTAGTCTTTTCAGTAGACCAGGCCTACCATGAGAACACGTATAACCATTTGGGAATCTGTAGAGATACACACATGAAAAAGTAAATATGCAATACTAGAGGTGAGAGGATTATAAATAAGGCTAAGTTTTTGGTCACAGATATTTTTAGTAAAAGTCATGGACAGATCATGGCAATAAACAAAAATTCACAGAGTTTTACCTCCCAGCCTGGGGGAGGGAGGCGGGAATAAGGGGCACCTTACATCGTCCAAGGCCAACTGCCCCGCCTCTCCCTGGGGTTCTGCTGCAGCCTTCACTGCGAGCCACTCTGCCAGCCACTCCGCTCCACCAGCTGTCCCAAGAGCCACTCCAGTCATCTTGCAAACTGCTCTGCCAGCCGTTCAGCAACATAGCTTCAGGCCCTCCCACAGCACTCAGTGATATCAGCTCTCAGTAATTTTATCTCTTTAGATGATTTCAGCTTGTAATAGTGGAGCCTCAGTGCTGAATTCATCTCAGCAGCCTAGACTCCTAATAGAATTAAAATTAGCTCTGATATTCCACAGTAGAGAGAGGAGGTGCAACTGGTATTTCAGGCCCTCAAAGGGGGGCCATACCATCAGGTACAAATTCCTGTCCCCAGCCTATCTCAATTCACTGGGTTTTGGAACCCATATTCCCTGTCTAGCGGGTGCTACTTAGTTGATGGTGAGTCCCTCTGTCATAAAACAGTTTCATTGTCCTTGATTCACATAATCAGGGTAACAAAACTTTATTCTTCCTGCCCCAGTAACAGAGAAACTAGGGATCCCACAGCAGCCAAAGTGACCATTTGGGCTGCTGTGGGCTCATGCTAGGCGGGGTGGGTGTGCCTATGCAAACAAGATCAGCCCCTGAAGTTCTTTTCCACAACTCGCCACAATTCACCACCAGATGTCAGGGTAGAGCTCTTCCTGACTCTGCTTACATGAAGATGCATCCTGAGTGATCCAAGACAAATGTATTAAAATGACAGAAGTGTTACTGAGCCACTCTGTTCTAAACCTCTATGAAAAAAAGCATTTACAATCTGAAAAAATCAAGAGGGAAAGAAAAAGACTTCAGATTCCTAGTCCTGCAGAGACTGATCCTCAGCTCCAGCCTACATATATTCCTTTCAAAGATCACAGGATATTTTCTCAGTTGCATGTTTTCCTTATATTGTCACTCCAGGGAAATCTGTCCATTCAGTCTTCAGTTTCAATTGTTTATTCAGTCTTGCAATATTTCAAGATCTCCCCGACATACACCCTTTTAGAATACCAAACATGAGGACTAATAGCTGTTTACATCCATTTAAACATTTCTAATGACTCCACAGAGACAGATTTCTATAACCTAGCCCTCAGGTACCTGAGCAACAGTCTTGCCCCTATGTTCCTCCATGGAGAGCAGCTGGCTCATCTTTGCTCCATGTCACAACATTCCAATTGGACTGAGCTAGAAATGGAGCCTTTTCAGTTCACAGAACACCCTGCCTAAGTAGTTGCACCCAAAT
Source organism: Mauremys reevesii (assembly GCF_016161935.1). NCBI lineage: Eukaryota > Metazoa > Chordata > Testudines > Geoemydidae > Mauremys > Mauremys reevesii. The sequence continues at coordinate 51,116,556 of NC_052627.1, forward strand.
CCCTTCGTAGCTGCATTCAAGGTTCAGCAAAAGGCCTTAAGGTCAGTTAACAGATCACTTTAGACTCCCTTTTTCACTAGAAGCAAAATCTCACTGCTGTGTCTGAATTCATTATAAGTGGGCTTCTTTGTATTTAACTACATTATTTTAAGAAGGGTTAGGAAAAGCTCCTACAAAGATAAAAGTAGAATAATTTCTAGAGTTTGTAATTATGACCCCTTATTGCTAGGTTCTCAGCCTTTTTCTTACAGTCAAAACCTCCGCTTCTCACAACCTTCACACATACCGCAGAATCCTAATCTTTTGTGACTGTTCCTCTGGTGCTTCAAAAGACTAACTGAGAGATGAAATAAACAGTGGTTTATGTGGTGCTTCTGGCATCAAAGGAGATCAGTCATAAATGGCTCAGAAAGCAACAGGGAATGGGAACCACGTTTCCCTCTCCTTCCACCCCTATACTAGCAGCTGCTAATGACCTCTTTTGGGGCTGCATAACCCAGAGGTTGAAAAAATTGCTTTTTCACTATTCTGTTGCTATTTTCTTCTTCCATTTTAGATGGCATCTCTCAGATAATTTGGTCTAAACGGCATCTCCTTATCTGAGATGCCTACACACAAAATGATCCCTACAGAGAAATACTATATTCTGCATGCAATTATTTTGTGTGTATACCAGCCATTAAGAGTTCTTATTACCCGTTAAGAACCACACTCCCATGTGAACAAATGGTGAACTCCTTACTCACATTGGGACCTCTCGTGCTCACCAATAGGAGTTTCACAATCTAGCCTGTTATTGTTACTTTGAAATAACACACTGGAGACACTGCCTTTCCCCTTCCTTCCTGCAGACATTATCCATTTTACCATGTACCAAGATTCGGCCTGGTTCCAAACTTGAAATTCAAACTCAGCACCCACTTTTGACAGCCTTTGCGCACATTGGCAATGCTCCCTGCCTGACAAAGCCTATGTTCTCAAATTTCATTGTCTTAGGGTATGTCTGCACTGCAATCAGATATGTGACTGTAGCACATGTAGACATATTGGAGCCAGTTTTGATCTAGCTAACTTGGATACCAAAAGCAGAGAAGTGAGACTTAGGTAAGCTTCAGCACAAAACAGCTGCCCAAATACATACCCATGTTCCCAGGCAGGATTGTACAGCCTGTGCTGAAGTTTGTACGACCATGGCGTCACTGTTAGTGACATCCAAGTCTATGCATGTTACAATCACACACCTTGACCCCAGTGTATACATATCTGTCACAGGGCAGCTGGTCTCTGTGGAATGACTGAGCCTAGCACCTCTGGACTGGAGCAGGTGAGCCTAATCCAGCTAATTAAAGAGGACTAGGCTACACCTGGGCCTATAAAGGGCTGCTAGTAGGCAGCTGGAGGGAAGGAGGAGTGAGACAGGCTGAGATCTGGGGTGCAAAGCTATGCTGGAGTGGTGTTAGTGCTTGGGGTGAGGCCCAAGGAAGCAGCCCCACAGGTGTAGCTCCAAGGGGAGAGCAGAGCTGGTGGAGGTGATGAAGCTGCCAGGAGCTGGAATGCCAGAGACCTCTGGGAGGGGTGGCCCTGAAGCCTGGTGGCCAGGTATTGAGTTAAGACTGCATGCTCTTTGTTAACCTTTGTTATAAAAAATAAACCTCTTTAACTGAGGTGGGGCATGGCAGCACATGGCTGGAGCTGGGGCGTGCTAATCACCTCTGGTGATACAATCCTAAATTAGAGAGACAAAGTGAGTGAGGTAATATCTTTTATTGGATCAATTTCTGTTTGGTGAGAGAGACCAGCTTTCACACTTGAGGACCTGAAGAAGAGCTCAGTGTAAGCCTGAAAACTGGTCTCTTTCACCAACAGAAGTTGGTCCAATAAAAGATATTACCTCACCCACCTTTTCTTTCTAATATCCTGGGACTGACACAGCTACACCACCAACACTGCATATCCTAAATCAGGGGTTCCCAAACTTGGTTCACAGCTTGTTCAGGGTAAGTCCCAGTGGGCCGCAAGATGCTTTGTTTACCTGAGTGTCCGCAGGTACGACCACTCGCAGCTCCCAGTGGCCGCAGTTCACCGTTCCCGGACAATGGAAGCTGTGGGAAGTGGTGAACCGTGGCCACTGGGAGCTGCAAGCAGCCATACCTGCAGACGCTCAGGTAAACAAAGCGTCTCGCAGCCTGCCAGGAGCTTACCCTGAACAAGCTGCAAACCAATTTGGGAACCCCTGTCCTAAATTAGACATTGAGATATTAACAGGAAAGATTTTTAGTATTCTAGAAAGAGGCTGTGAAACTTAAGACCACAGAAAGGAAGTTAAAAAGGGAGTTCTCTTTCAGAAGTTAAAATGTATGAGTACTTATTTTTGGTAGAGAGGGAGAAGCAAGGAAAGGAGAGTCAGAGACACATTCTAGTGCTCCCTAGACTATGAAGTAGAATGCATGCTTCACTAACTAGTCACATGGCACTTTTCACCTTTGTAAGCAAGGATGCTTTTAAAGCTTCCATATCTGTCACTCACTGCTAATTCATGCACCCAAATGTGACACTGAATCTAGTGTCTTCTCCCCAGCTGCCATATGGTACCAGTGATAACTATCACCCACCCATCCCCCAACATCCCTAGCCATCATCTTTCCCTCATGAAATGATTATGTTTTTACTGTGCACTGTAAACAAGTAACTGAGAAAAAGCATAGTGAACAATTTCCTCCATTCTAATGTCCTTGACTGGAAGTTGCGATTCAATTGCTCTTCTTTCAAAGCACACTGTATTTGATAAAGGACATCAGTGGCTGCACATCCTCTCATCAAAGAGGTATTGACTTTTTAATTTTATAAATGTGGCTCTTTTCCATGAGGAATACAGAGAATTCATTAATAATCACACAGCGGAGAGTTCTTCCACGTACATATTCCTTTCCTCTGGCTATTGTATAATTACACAATAATTTCTTATCACAGAAACTTTTCTCTTTAACTTCTGTGTAACGTTTGACTGTGGCTTTTTCCTGTACTTCTCATGAAGAGAAGGAAACCCTGAAACACATATGTCCAAGGTATAGGTTTCAATTTTGTGTGTTTTTTCTTAAAATTAAACAAAGGACACATAGCAAGAGAAATGATATTCAGCAAAACGTTCCAATCAGCTAGTGACAAATACACAACTATTGGTGTGAGAAGTAACAGAGCCCTCAAGAAGTTGCAATTCTTCCTCTATTGGTTTTTCTCTTTTTTCCTTAATTCCTTGTTGGTATTTTGTTATTAGTCCCCACACAGTAAACAATGGGTTGCAAATTCTGACAAAATAAACTACTGAAATGATTATTCATCCCTCCATGAGATTGCTCTGTGAGCCAAGGACTACATGTTCTGCATTCTGTGACTAAGATACAGTCCCATGTGTTTTCCCAGTTCAATCAAGTGTGCTAAGAACTGTCACAATAGTCCTTGATGCCAAGAAAATAAAATTTAGGGTAGAATAGTAAACCTGAGTTGCATCTTAATAGATTTTCATTTGCACCTGTTTTCTCCACTTTTTATTTTATTCTTTTTTAATCTTTATTGACTATCCATTATATTCTTAGCATCCCTTTCAACAGCAAAAGAAAAGGAAGTTGTTATTTTACCTATCTGGATAATTGTTACTGAAATGTTGTCAAATTCTTAGAAGTGACTATATTTCTTTTATGTCATACTACTGGGACTGAAATAAAAATCCATTTCCACGTTTGTTTGCATCTTTTGTTCCTTCTAGAATAAGATGTTAAAAGAACAAATAAGTCACAGTGATAAATTATGACAGAAAAAAAACCAACATTTGAATTGCATGATAATAGCAAGAGCATAGGGGTCTGAGGGAGGATTCTATCAGCATCAGAAAAGAACAGTACTGGAAGTTATTTAAAATTGATAGAAACCCTCTAGGATCCACAATCCCTGAGTTGTTTCCCTTTGGAAAAGCAGTTTTCAGAACAATTAACCTTAATTGAATTCTGCCTTAGTAGTAGCTGGAATTTTAATTGACTGGGAAGGTGATCATAAATCTCTGTTCAAAATACCGTTTGGCCATTAGCAAATCCCCTGATGGCAAAGCAAAGTGTCATAGAGAAGGACTTAGCTATTCTGCAGGTAAGGCCAGCTTTTAGATCATAAAACAAACATTCAGAAGGAAAAATCCCCAGTAGTAAGAGCCAGTCCTATGAGTAGTCATTGTTCTCAGTGCTAATTAGCTATGAATAAGAACTAGTGACTTATATAAACAACATATTCCTGTGCACAGCATTCTTAAAGGACTTACTTAAAAGAGTGCTTATCACATATTTTGCTTTTCCACTTACCTCTACTGCCACTATGCAATTATTCATCTAGGCCGGGGTTTTCAAAGGAGTCTAAGGGAGTTAGGTGCCCAAATGTGATTGGGGTTCATGGGGATTTGAATGCCTAATTTCCTTGGACTGTATTGAAAATCCTCATCTCTATTATTTTTCCTTAGCATAAGCTTTAGCCTTGGAGACATCTCACAAATTTTATGATCTCTGAATTGCCATAGGTCTTCTAACTGTACTGCACACTTATCACATGCTATGTTTCAGGCAGAAAATAAATATTTTTTCATGGTTAATTATGCTCTGCTTAACCCTAAGATGAGAGTTCAACAGAGTGTGGTAGAAACTTATGGTATGTCTACACTGTAGTCTTAGCCCATGCTCTTACACATTGTTTTCTTCAGCTACCCCACCAGCCACACACAAAACCTTCAAGCAAATGCTTAGTGAATTATTTGGTCAGTCATTAAGCATTTCCTATATAACATAATTTGGTGGTCTTGGTAAAATGAGGATTTAGTGAAACTCAGTGTTGGGTATGACAGACTGGAAGACATTTGAGGGGAGTAGCTAAAGCACCTCATTAAAGAAAGGTAGAGAGTGGTTTCTCTGGAAGTCCATGTAGAGCCATAGACTTCAATGAAAACCTGTTACTAGAAGCAAGGATAAGTTCAACAATTAAGTTTAATTATCCATATTTAAATATTTAACTAAAAATACCACAGTTTTTGCTTTCCATTTCAGAGAGTAGAAAAGAAGGTTCAAGATAGTCACCAATTTTAGCCCCCTTTCTTCAAAAGATTGATTTTGAGAAACAAGAATTTTGCGTGTATTAGCAAGGTCTTTAGGTCAAGGGTGTAGCAATGTGGCATAATATACTATAGTCAGAAATGAGGATTTAATAGCCTATATCAGAGGTGGCTACATAAAACACGACATCGGAGTGAAAATGTGATACATTTTGGAAAACAATCAAATTAATTACATTCCATACCTACAGCATGTTCCAAACTTGATTGAATGGTATAAGTAGAAATGGAGGGTGACATTCATGATGGGCAGGTTGATGTTGAGTTGAGCACCTGGCCCCAGAGCACCTGCAATTTTACTACAGATTGATTTTATGTTCCCCCCCCCTGTTTAAAGCCTGAGCGTCTTGCAGAGAACTTTGCCTTCTTAACAGAACTCATCAATAAGAAAGAGAAATGAGTTCTTGTCAAGGCTGCAGGACAGGTGTCTATGCAATGGAGCCATCAGCAAAACTTCTCTCTGGCTTTTCAAACAGGCTTAGCAGTATTAATCCCTATTCAGCCTCAGCAATAGAAAAAAAGCAGTTAGTTGAAAGAGTCAGTTAATAGCAAGGAAGACAGGCTACTAAGCTGTTTTTCCATCTCTGCATGAGAGTAGGGATCAGGCCAGGAATCATCTGACTGGGTATGAAAGTTAGTTCTAGAACTGGACGTAGATAATGATTTACAACTTAGTGTTTATGACAAACGTAACAGTTATTTTTTCCTAATAAAACATTTCTTGACTAAAGCATTATCATCTAATAGGTAATAAGGGATATAATTACTGTGATTGCCTGATTGCCATATACAGCTTACAGGGTTATACAATATGGCTGTGTGGTTTCTCTAAAAGCAGCATTTTATGATGTTGAATTACACATGCAGACGACCAAAATAAGGAGGTACAGTGAATCTGTAAAAGCATTAAACACCGACTCCAAGTACCAACAAATTTAGGGGTGTTTGAAATCTGGATCTGAATGTTGTGTCTTGGGTCCATCTTCCATATCAATTTTAATTTATACAAACATACAGAATACACATACTTTTTAAAGACACCATAATAGAGTCTTAACTTAAATGTATATCCCAAATTAAAAAAACATAGTACGAGAACCAAAAAAGTGCCACCATGAATAAACAACAAAGTAAAAGAAGCAGTGATAGGCAAAAAGGCATCCTTTAAAAAGTGGAAGTTAAATCCTACTGAGGAAAATAGAAAGGAATATAAACTCTGGCAAGTGACGTGTAAAAATATAATTAGGAAGGCCAAAAAAGAATTTGAAGAACAGTTAGCCAAAGACTCAAAAAGTAATAGCAAAAACAATTTTAAGTATATCAGAAGCAGGAAGCCTGCTAAACAACCAATGGGACCATTCAACTGTCGAGATGCTAAAGGAGCACTGAAGGACGATAAGGCCATTACAGAGAAACTAAGTGAATTCTTTGCATTGGTCTTCACGGCTGAGGATGTGAGGGAGATTCCCAAACCTGAGCCATTCTTTCTAGGTGACAAATCTGAGGAATTTTCCCAGATTGACGTGTCATTAGAGGTGGTTTTGGAACAAATTGATAAACTAAACAGTAATAAGTCACCAGGATCAGATGGTATTCACCCAAGAGTTCTGAAGGAATTCAAATGTGAAATTGCAGAACTACTAACTGTAGTCTATAACCTATCATTTAAATCAGCTTCTGTACCAAATGACTGGAGGATAGCTAATGTGATGCCTATTTTTTTAAAAGGGCTCCAGAAGTGATCCCAGCAATTACAGGCTGGTAAGCCAGACTTCAGTAAAGAACAAAATTGTCAGATGCGCAGATGAACATAATTTGTTGGGGAAGAGTCAACATGGTTTTTGTAAAGGGAAATCATACCTCACCAATCTGCTAAAATTCTTTGAGGGAGGGGTCAACAAGCATGTGGACAAGAGGGAACCAGGAAATATAGTGTACTTCAATTTTCAGAAAGCTTTTGACAAGGTCCCTCACCAAAGTCTCTTAAGCAGAGTAAGCTATTATGGGATAAGAAGGAAGGTCCTCTCAAGGATTGGTAACTGGTTAAAAGATGGGAAACAAAGGGTAGGAATAAATGGTCAGCTTTCAGAATGGAGAGAGGTAAATAGTGGTGTCCCCCAGGGGTCTGTTCTGGGACCTGTCCTATTCAACATATTCGTAAATGATCTGGAAAAAGGGGTAAACAGTGAGGTGGCAACATTTGCAGATGATACAAAACTACTCAAGATAGTTAAGTCCCAGGCAGACTGCGAAGAACTACAAAAGGATCTCTCAAAACTGGGTGACTAGGCAACAAAATGGCAGATGAAATTCAGTGTTGATAAATGCCAAGTAATGCACATTGGAAAACATAATCCCAATAATATGCATAAAATGATGGGGTCTAAGTTAGCTGTTAACACTCAAGAAAGAGATCTTGGAGTCATTGTGGATAGTTCTCTGAAAACATCCACTCAATGTGCAGCGGCAGTCAAAAAAGCAAACAGAATGTTGGAAATCATTAAGAAAGGGATAGATAATAAAACAGAAAATATCATATTGCCTCGGTATAAATCCATGGTACTCCCACACCTTGAATACTGCATGCAGATGTGGTCACCCCATCTCAAAAAAGATATGTTGGAATTGGAAAAGGTTCAGAAAAGGGCAACAGAAATTATTAGGTGTATGGAACGGCTTCCGTATAAGGAGAGATTAATAAAACTGGGACTTTTCAGATTGGAAAAGAGATGACTAAAGGAGGATATGATAGAGGTCTATAAGATCATGACTGATGTGGAGAAAGTAAATAAAGAAGTGTAATTTACTCCTTCTCATAACACAAGAACTAGGGGTCACCAGATTAAATTAATAGACAGCAGGTTTAAAATAACAAAAGGAAATATTCACACAATGCACAGTCAACCTGTGGAACTCTTTGCCAGAGGATGTTGTGAAGGCCAAGACTACAGTGTGGTTCAAGAAAGAACTAGATAAATTCATGGAGGATAGGTCCATCAATGGCTACTAGCCAGGATGGGCAGGGATTAGGGTGACCAGACAGCAAGTGTGAAAAATCGGGACAGGGCGGGGGGGTAATAGGAGCCTATATAAGAAAAAACCCCAAAAATCGGGACTGTCCCTATAAAATTGGGACATCTTGTCATTCTTGCAGGGATGGTGTCCCTAACCTCTGTTTGCCAGAAGCTGAGAATGGGAGACAGGGAATGGATGACTTGATTACCTGTTCTGTTCTTTCCCTCTAGGGCACCTGGCATTGGCCACTGTCGGAAGACAGGATACTGGACTAGAGGAACCTTTGGTCTGACCCAGTATGGCTGTTCTTATATAGAATATATATGTATTATCAACTATATATCTCATATACCTTTCTGTGTAGGCTATAGACAGAAAGATACAAAATAAGATGTAAGCTTGATCCAAAGCTCATTGGAGTAAATGGAAGGATTCTCCCTGACTTCAGTGGGCATTGGGTTGGTTCCTAAGGTTACCCAGTTAAGCACTCAAAAATCTATGTTCAGTGTGCAACCTTAAATATATCCCTTTGTGCCTAGACATTACAAATCAGTCTTTAATGACACAATCACATACTGCTGTATCATACAATTATCCTACAACCTTAGAGACACACAAAGCATCTCATAATATAGTTTCATTCTTTGTAAATTTAAACAAATTTCCTTCCAATAATGACCAACTACATCTCTTTCAGCTTACAAATTTTACATACATTTTCTTCCTTAAGGTATGGATTTGAATAATTGTATTAGCACTGATGCTTTATACATTCAATGGGATATTTTTGTTTTACCTTGGCAGCAGATAAATCTCTGAAGAGTAACCTATTATTGTATTATTTCACAAGCAGTTTCTCTTGGAAATACTTGATATGTATTGTTGTATTAACAGTATAAGGGTTCTTATTTGATTAGATTTCATGGAGAATTGAAATAATTTGCATTTCCATGTGGTCTGTCTTCAAATACTATTCTTTACTAGAGTTAGTCAGGAATTTTCTGTCAAATGCTTTTTTCATAGAAAAATGCAAGTTTCTGCGAATAGGAATTTTCCACTGGACAATCTGTTCGGAGGGGGGGGGGGGCGGGGAATTTTCCATTAGGAAATCAAAATTAAATCTCTCATTTCAGATCACATCAACCAAAATCTAAACATTTTGGTTTGTTGAAGCAAATTAAAACATTTCTGGTCAAAGTGCATCATAGGAGATGGAGTCTAGCTGGGAAGCATGGTCTAAAAAGGCACGGGGGCATGAAGTACTTGAACCAAAACTCTTATAAGTCCCCACAGCACCACAGGGGGGTGTAGTTTAATATTGAATGAAGGTGAAACTAAAAAAAAAATCAATTTGGGAGTGTCAAAACATTTCAATTTGACATTTCAAAATCAATTTTTTTGGAACTTGCCTTTCCATGAAAAACCTTTGAGATTTTTACACCATTGTAAATGCAAGAAGGGGCTTGAGGTTGCTTTAAAAATGTAAGGGTGGTGGGGAGGAGAGGTGATTTCGAAAAATTGGTAACAAAATAATATACAAACTTCAAATCCACCTACATTTGTTTAATCCAAAACAACGCAAAGCTGCAATTGAATCTGAGGTCTGTAAGAGTAGTTGAAAGTCCTACTTATGCTGTTTGACCACTAATCTACTGTACCTGCAGACTAACTCCCAGTTCCAGTGGAAACTTCAACATCAGAGGAACAAATGATTTTATAGACCTTTATCATGCTGGCTCATTGACTGATCTCAGCAGCAAAGGGAGGTAGCTACCCTGAGATGGAAAAGAAAAAAACTACACTGTTCCTTGGAACACTTAGTGTCAGTACCAAGTATATGAGATTTGCCAGGCCTAGATGCTTCTAATAGGTATCACCAAAAAGTAGTGATGTAAAGAAGTTTCAGTATAAATATGGAGTGAAAATTGAGACTGGTGGTGTCAGACATGTTACATTGAATGTAGCAGTAAAACCTGTCTAAATCAACCTGTGAGAATAAAGCAACACTTCACACTTTTAATTCATTGCAAAAGTGGCCTGCAAAGTAAAAAAACAGGGCTGTCTTTTTTATTCCTTTCTCATGTATAACAGAATGCCTGGAAAGTGTTTACAAAATTAGTGATATTTTTCTGCTTCTTTTTTAACATTAAAAATGCAGATCCTGCTTACCCTGTTTTTCTTGAAATACTTTATGGCCAACTGAAGAACTAGTGGGATGAGAACATCAGAGATCCCCCGCAAATGAAAGCTGGTTAACTGACTGGGAAAGTGATTTTTATTCAGAACGTTTAACACAATTTCAATATTTTGTTTGTTTTTGTTAAATAGATATTAACTCAAAAACTGAGAAACATTATTATTTGTATTACCAAAGCACCTGGGGACTCTAATCATAGCCAGGGCCCCGCTGTGCCAAGCACCCCGCTGTGCCAAACACAGAACCAAAAGATGGTCCCTACCCCTTAAGAGAAGAGATGTCTTTATTAAAGATTCAACATCCCTGTGACCCTTAATTAAGGGCTGAGAAAGTTCATGCTCCACACTGCTGATACCTCCAAGAAAATCAGTGGAGGCTAGACTGTATATCCCTGATATTTCTAAATGTAAAAGATACCAGGAAAGGAAGGGTGGGGGGAACATTTCCAGGGCTTCTTTACACATCATAAGGAAGCAAAAAGAGGGATAAACACAGTATTGTTTCCTTTGCTGGTCACCTTTAAGTGAATCTAGTGTTAGTGAAAAGTTCCAGATCATCAGCCTATTTATCCAAAGAACAGGCCCAGAAAAGACAGTGACGGTACAACGTTTCCCACACTCAGGGACAGATTTAAGATAAAGGCCCAGCAGATAAATGAACTAGAGGGGGAGGGCGGGTAGGCAACGATAGCGTCGAGCATGGGGTTTGGAGAAGAGAGCGGGATGGAGGGATAAGACTTGGAGACTAGGTTTTGGGGGTGGGAACCACCCTTTTTATTCCCCCATCCCATTTTGTGTCTCATAGCCCCATTCCTTCTCTCAATCCCAATCTCCCCCTCTTGATCTCTCCTTCCTGGGGTACACTCTCACAGGCAGCCACACACTCCCCTCATCCCTCTCCCATTCACACATCATTCTGTCTCACCTCTGCTGCTTGGATAGCAGGGTGCCACAAGCAAGATCATCACACCCCTCGAGCAGTGTTTAAATTACAGAGGGGGCAGAGGAGGCCAGGCTCCCTTGCTACTTTTAGGGACTACCTCATTTCTGTCTTATTCAAAGGCACAGCTGGGGAGGCATGTTTTGGCCTGCTGATTTCTCATCAGTGCTGTAATGCTGCTCAGCTGTGTGGATGCTGTGGCATGGGTGGCAGCTCAGGCTAGCTGCCCAAGAGCCAGCCTTCGTCCCTGGGGCTGAGCTCAGGAAGCTAGCAGCAATGCCCGTTTGTGCTCAGGAGACTACTATTGCCCTTGGGCTGCTGCTGCAGCCTTGCTCTTCATGGAGCTGTAGGCCATGATGGCCACCCCCCCTCCGCTCTCCCAGCCAGAAACTGGCCCCCTGTTCCTGCTGCTGATTGCCTCTGTGCTAAGGAAAGGGACAGATGGGCTGGATGCCCACTACCCGCTCCCATGCACCAAGCAGTGCAGGGGGAGAAACAGAGGGCTGTTCTGGGATCCTTCAGAGGCCATTTACACTCTGCTGCTACTGGGCTGGTCTGTTAACTCAGCCCTGGAACCATAAACCCTTGCAGAGCGATGGATCCGAAGCCCAGAGGCAAATATATCCTGTCACTATAATGTTCTGTCAGCCTAGTCTCTCTCCACTGTCTGTACCAAAGGCTCTGATAACAGGCACATTCCCTGCCTGGCTGCATATTCCTTGCCTCAATGCTCCTTAAACTTTCCCCAGGATTAATCCACCCACCTTATGGTATAAGACTCGATCTTTTCATGTCTTGTCTCTTTCTCTCACATCCCTTCCCCACCCCCTAAAGTGTCACCATCAAAAGCTGCCCAGGAGGAGGGGAGAGGATAAAACCCTAGAGACAGATGTCCAGCAGCCCTAGTGAAATCAGGAAGGGCAAGTTGCTTTTAAAGCCTTTTAGGTGCTCAGGAAATGCCTTTTGCAAAAGGAGCAGCCCATTTTCCCCTCCCCAAGTTTAAGTCAGTGTGTCAAGTCAGGTCTGGTCCAGAGGGAGACTGGGGATCTTTCATTGTGCTATGAAACAGTATCAACACTAGTGCTAAACTCCTAGAAACGTGCTCTCCTTTGGTAAATTGATGAAGGGACTGACCCAGGAGCCCTCAATCCAGCAAACATTCCCAACACTTGCTCATGTTCTAAAAATAATATTTTATTTTTTCATTAAAGATCCCACTACCTTTTTCCACCATCATCTGAGTATGGCTCTCCAGGCCTGGAAAGAGGGTACAGCCCTAGGAAGAACTTGCTCCCTCCACACACCAGGCCTGGTGTGGCACCAGTGGGGTGGAAAATACATTGCAGGAGCTTCAACTCCTTCCCCTCCTCCCCCCGGACTAGGAGCATTGCTGTAGGAGGAGCTTCAACTCCCTCTGAGTCTGGGAGTCAGGAGAGATTTGGAGGGATCACCTATAGGAGGAGGTGGAGAGGCAATGCTCCCAAACTGCCTCTCAGATAAAAGGGCTGGAGAGGTTCAGGGATCCAGATGACAAATGCCAATTATGCCGCCTTTACAGCTGTCGCTGTCCCAGCAATGGGCCACAACAACGGGACCTCTGGGGTGATGACATAGCTCAGACTCAGTGTCCATTCAACCATGCCTTCCTTTTGATTGTGGGGGGGAATCCTCCAGGAACCTTCGCACATAAGCACCCCCACTACAGCTGAGGAGCACTGGATGTGGTCCCCTCTATAGCGAATGAACCTCACTCAGAGTAGCAGCCAGATTTAAGTCAGCTGAGGTTAATGAAAGATGCTGCCTCCCCACTTCCAGGGGCTGAACATATTTCACGTTCACAGGGGCGGCTCTAAGAATTTGGCCGCCCCAAGCAGGGCAGCATGCCGCAGGAGGCGCGCTGCCGGTCCGTGGCGGCGGGGGACCTCTTGCAGACGCGCCTGCGGAGGGTGCGCTGGGAGTGTGGCAGGCGGCTCCGGCGGACCGTCCGCAGTCATACCGCGGGACCAGCGAACCCTCCGCAGTCGTGCCTGCAGGAGGTCCGCTGGTCTGGCAGCTCCAGCGGACCTCCCGCAGGCATAACTGCGGAAGGTCCGCCGGAGCCGCCTGCCACCCTGCAGGCAAAATGCCGCCCCAAGCGCACGCTTGGCGCGCTGGGGTCTGGAGCCGGCCCTGCACGTTCATGCCCCTGCACCCTGTTGACTCAAAGCTTGGACGCCCCTTTCAGGACAGTCACTGGACCCCCAGACTCTGTCCCAACCCTAAATCTGCCTTTAAATACAACATGCAACTGCATTTTGTATAGGCAGCCTTAAGAAAGATGCTATTTTTCTCTGTAGCGGTTCACTCATGAGCCACTGAGCAATGAGCAAGTTTGCCTCCTTGAAAGTAACAACCTAACATTTATGACACAGGAAATATTGATTGCATCTCTATAGCGCCCAAATGTAGCTCCTTTAAAAGAGGTTTTGTTGTTGTTTTACCAGCATACCAAGTGAGAATGTCTCTTTTAAAATATATCTAGCTTGTTTGGTCTCAGGGATGGTCTGTTTCTTTGGCAGTAAAATATCCACACTGTCATCAAGTTCCTAGTTGAAATCAATCCAGAAATACAATGGTAGTTCAATAATGACCCACTTCAGCCAAATAAATCAATACTTACCTCACCGCAAACATAGCTCACGCTGCAACCAGTCAATTATTTTGAAGGTGTTATTTCCCATACTCAACTGTATACCTATTTGGGGGTTTGGCTGATTTTGTTCAGGGATTTTTTGTTGTTTTTGTTTTGGGGTGTTAGATGAGTACACACTGGATCTCCCCCTTTTTTATAATTGTGTGTGGCTATTTGATGCTCAGCTATAAGGGCCTTGTAATGGAAGCAATGCATCTTCAGTGAAGGAAAATGACAATCAGAATAAGACGACGAACCCAATTCATCACTTAATGCAAAGCGTGATTGTGTTGCAACTAAAGCATCACACTGAGACAGATTATAAACGAGATGACACCTCCCCCAGGGGCTACCTGGGATATTATTATAAATAAAGACCCATTCATTTTGGAGTCTTTATTATTGCAGAGGATAAATTGTACCTCAGAGCCTTAGGTACACAGCAAATATCCCACTGAGTACAATGTCCCTTATCTGCCAGCAAATGAGTTTTGTCTCACATAATACAGTTTCATAAACAAGATAAGACTCTAGACAAGAACCAGGAGATCTGTAAAGAGCTTGATTGATAGTAAGGAACTATTTCCATGAAGGACATGCTAAAAATTCAGTCAGTCTTTATTACAGGAAACATGAGGAGTGCAGCAGCTGGAGAGGACTTTTGCTTGCTGACTGAAGGGGAGAAGGCCCTAGAGGCCTGTATTAATCCTTAAGGGTCATGTTTCCAAGACAGACTCAGTCCTTTTAATTTTCAAACATCTAACATCCCATGCTAAGTCTGCCCTAAATCTGTCATTCTGCAGGATTAAAATAAATAAATAATTTCCTAGGCAAGGAAAATAAAAGAGCTATTGAAAAACCGTAGGGTTAAATTTGAACCGTCTGTAAGAACTCAGATTTTATTTTAACCAAATACCCCGCTTCTCCTGACAGAATGGCTTTCTCCTCCTCTGGGTGTAACACAAGCGCCCTCTGCTGAGCAAACACCAGAGTACCTTTGGACTCTGTTGGCACAACCTGGACAATAGTGCATATGGACCTAGAGACAGATAAATAGTCTTCTGTCTCCTGGCAAACACGAGAAGCACTATTAAAATGAATAATTTATTGACCCACAATTGTTTATCAACCACTGTCCTGTTATTTACTCTTTGGTTTTTAAACACTTCACAATGTGGAGAGCTGGCAGCTTTTAGCAATGGCAAAAATCCTCAAAGTACACCACCAGCACCACCCTCCATCACTCTCTTTCTCAGCTGCTTTTGTTGGCTCAGGGTCAAGTTAAGCAGGGTGTAATAACTTTATCAATTCTTTTATTATATCCTGTCACTGAAAAAAAATGCCTCCTGCTTTCCTATTGCCACTTAAGCTGTTTCGAATGATCTGCCAGGCCTGGGGGTTATTTGTATAATGTTCTGTCAGCCTAGCACAGCTCCTGACAGCCACTTGAAATCAAGTGAAGAGAAAAAAAGTTAATGGCTTTTATTAGTCTCCATTCTATACATCAGAAAACAGATGCTATCCATGCTACGCTGCCCTTATATACAGAAATAGGCTAGGAAAAAATGTCACCTCCTCTAGTCACAAAACAATGAGCAAGATTAGAAGAACTGGTTTATGTAAGTACGGTAATTACACCTTTTCACCTTCTGAGTGGCAATGTCAAGAAATTTGGGGGTGGGGGTGACTTCTCTTTGATATCACAGGCATTTGTGCTCATTTAAAGGGACCGCAAAGTTCAGTATGTCTCCTCCTTTATCAGTTGCCAAGGTCCAGCTGATTCTACAGATGAGCTTTAAAAAACATGCATAGAGATGAAGGGCTCTCTCAATGCCAGTAGTCTCTGACTCTATGCTAACAGAAGAGAGCACAGCATTTATCAGGATGTGAGCATGATATGAGTATACACATGCACTGACTGGCACCTGTTTGCCTGCTGTGCCTCTCTGCTCTTTTCTAGTTCATAGACAGAAAAGCAAAAAAATTACTAGATTTCCAGCCTTTATAAAAGCAGCAAAGAATCCTGTGGCACCTTATAGACTAACAGACGTTTTGCAGCATGAGCTTTCGCGGGTGAATACCCACTTCTTCGGATGCAAGTAGTGGAAATCTCCAGGGGCAGGTATATATATGCAAGCAAGAAGCAAGCTAGAGATAACGAGGTTAGTTCAATCAGGGAGGATGAGGCCCTGTTTTAGCAGTTGAGGTGTGAAAACGAAGGGAGGAGAAACTGGTTCTGCAGTTGGCAAGCCATTCACAGTCTTTGTTTAATCCTGAGCTGATGGTATCAAATTTGCAGATGAACTGAAGCTCAGCAGTTTCTCTTTGAAGTCTGGTCCTGAAGTTTTTTTGCTGGAGGATGGCCACCTTAAGATCTGCTATTGTGTAGCCAGGGAGGGTGAAGTGTTCTCCTACAGGTTTTTGTATATTGCCATTCCTAATATCTGATTTGTGTCCATTTATCCTTTTCCTTAGAGACTGTCCAGTTTGGCCGATGTACATAGCAGAGGAGCATTGCTGGCATATGATGGCATATATTACATTGGTGGACGTGCAGGTGAATGAACCGGTGATGTTGTGGCTGATCTGGTTAGGTCCTGTGATGGTGTCGCTGGTGTAGATATGTGGGCAGAGTTGGCATCGAGGTTTGTTGCATGGATTGGTTCCTGAGCTAGAGTTACTATGGTGTGGTGTGCAGTTACTGGTGAGAATATGCTTCAGGTTGGCAGGTTGTCTGTGGGCGAGGACTGGCCTGCCACCCAAGGCCTGTGAAAGTGTGGGATCTTGCAAGACAAACCCAAGAAAGAAACCAACAGGACTTCACTGGCCATCACATACAGTCCCCAGCTAAAACCCCTCTAACGCATCATCAGGGATCTACAACCCATCCTGGACAATGATCCCACACTTTCACAGGCCTTGGGTGAAAACTTCAGGACCAGACTTCAAAGAGAAACTGCTGAGCTTCAGTTCATCTGCAAATTTGACACCATCAGCTCAGGATTAAACAAAGACTGTGAATGGCTTGCCAACTACAGAACCAGTTTCTCCTCCCTTGGTTTTCACACCTCAACTGCTAGAACAGGGCCTCATCCTCCCTGATTGAACTAACCTCATTATCTCCAGCTTGCTTCTTGCTTGCATATATATACCTGCCCCTGGAAATTTCCACTACTTGCATCCAACGAAGTGGGTATTCACCCACGAAAGCTCATGCTGCAAAACGTCTGTTAGTCTATAAGGTGCCACAGGATTCTTTGCTGCTTTTACAGATCCAAACTAACACAGCTACCCCTCTAATACTTGAGCCTTTATAAAGGAGTCCTCAGCAGAATTCTCTCCTTCAAAGGAACTCAAGATGTCAGCATATGGAGCAGAAGGCACTGCCAGTAGAACACTGCAAGAAACACCCTACCCCACCAATGGTAAACTCATTAAAAAGGACAAAAGAAACAAAAAACTCCTCTATTTCTCCTGTTTTATCTCAATTTCTTTTCATTGATTGGATTACAAAAGGAAGCAATAGCTATGAAGGCAGTAGCTGTTCCCAAGTGAAATATTATCACTTTCTCATTCAAAACCAGATAGTCTCACACACCTCTAGCCGCTCATGTTTTTCAGCTCGCCTTCCCTCTACCCCCAACTGAACAGTTCAAATGGAGAGAAATTCTAAATGCTATTTTGATTTTAAATTAAAAAAAAAATCTAACTTTCCAAATCCCCTAGGAAGTAAGAAAGAATTATTGTCCCCATTTCTCAGATGAGGAAATTGGAGAATGGAGCAAATAGAGGCCTGATCCTGGTCCAACTAAAGAAATAAATGGGCATGGGATAATCTGGCCTCAGTGTTTTCAAACCCATACAGCAAGTCTATGGCAGAGCTAAGACTAGCACCCAGATCCCATGCCTTAACCATTAGACTATCTTTTCCCTCTCTCTGGTGGTCCTATTGCAGCACCACCAAGTCACTGTGATACTCACTGAAGAAAACACTAAAAAAAAAAAATGGCTTGACTCTGTAGGGAGTTATTGGAGCTGGTCAACATTTTTTTACTGAAAACTTTTTTCAGTGAACAATGGCTTTTTGGAACAATATGAAAGATTTTAAATGTTCCTTCAGAATGATATTTTTAAGTTCTTTTGTCCTCCACCCTCCATTTTTCTTATTCCTCCCCCTTCGCTAGTGTAGGAACAAACCCCAAAAAAGAACACCCAGCAAGTTTTTATTTTGAAGCAGAAGGAAATTTTTCCTTTTGATGAAAAATTCCAAACAAAATGAATATTGTGCAGTGTTCTTTAAAATGTTTTATAGAAAGTAACTGCCATTTTCCAGCCAGCTCTACTAGTTACCTTGTTACACATCATTTATATGCAAGGCCTTTCTGGATGTTTCATGAAATTATTAGCGGATGTTCATCCCACATGGAGCTGCTCTTTCCAATTCTTTTTCAGTGTAATAGACCAAAGGAAAGTGGCAAGAAGATCTTATGCTGCTGTGTTTCACATGTTCCCCAATTTTTCTTTCTACTGTACGTGAGAAATCGGCTAGTGAAAATATTGCATAAACACACAGTAGGTGCTGGTCAGGTTTACTTCTAGCCAGTTTCCATGCAGCTGCCCCTTCACATAAAGCACATCATTCTAGTACACAGCCAGTGTTCAGGACCATATTAAAAGTAAACAGAAGGACGATATGAGTTCAGAGGTTTTATGGCTCAATGATTCTGGGAGCGAGAAAGGGAATATATCACTTTCAAGCTTACTGTATTCACCGTGCTTTGATTAACAGTACTGTTGGCCAACTTAGAAAAGGAAAGTTTGGCCTGACCTTGTAAACAGGAGTTTCTGCATAGGGGGAGCACCCATCTAAAAGTGGGCTATTCCTCTTCATTGCTGTTTCCAGACTGGTAGCTCACCACTCAGAAATGAGCATTGTTGCTATCCAGGGATTATGCTGGAATGAAGAGAGGGAAATGGTGGTACTCTATTCAAGCTCCACCCACAACCTAGGAGGATGTTTCTACTAAAATGATCTTCAGCAAAATTCTTAACAACGATTTGCCATATTGCCAACTTCCTGTGTGATTTGGGACTTGGCTACACTAGAAAGTTCTGCTGCCTCATCAACTATACCAGTATACATATGCAGCGTGGATGCAGTTATAGTGGTATAAGAGTACTTCTGGAATAAATTATATCAGTGTTTTAGGAATGGTAAGTCTACACTAGGAGCTCAGTGCTAGAACAGACTATACCATATGCTATACCAGCAAAATGCTCCTAGTGTAGAGGCAGCTATATTGGCAAAGCTCCGTTTTGTACAGACCTAGTAAAACTACCGTCCACAAGCAAAACAAGCTATGCCAACAAAACATAGTTTTTAGCAGTATAACTGTGCCTCCTCTGGGGCGTCAGCCGGCACAACTATGTCAGTCAGGGATCACACCTCTTTATACTCCTGACCAACATAGCTAAGCTGACAGATGTCTATAGCATCGACCCGCCGAAGCCAAATAAGCTAGACAGGTATAAGGTATCTTTATACCAGTATAACTGCATCCCCACTAGGGCTTATACCTGGATAGCTATATTGGTAAAAAATTACACTCCTAAACAACAAAGTAATGCTAACACAATTTTTCTAGTGCAAACCAGCCCTTGGTGTTTTATTTAGAGCTCCAGCTCCCGGAGACAAGTGATTATTTGACGTGATTGAACTGAAAACATGAAAGGGAACTAGATCATCTGGATCTAGATTTCAACTGGATTACAGCTTCATTTAAAATAAAACAAAAATAAATGTAAGTTTCTAGCACTCATGCTTGCAAGGAAAAGCTTAACACATGACATGAGCCCACCTCGAAGGCTCAAAAATCAGAAACCAGGTAAAAAGAACCCTTATTTATTTAAACTCTTGAGTTTGAGGCAATCGCCTGATTTTTTGAGCCCTGATTCTTGCTTTCTGAAAGTTTGGGGTTGGCAATACTGCAATGTCAACTTTCAATACTTATTATTGTTCAGAATTGGAAATCAGTGGAATTATATCAGGTTGGAGTTTGGCCCATAATATTTTTTAAAAGGCTAAACATGAATCGCTAATATTACCCCATTGTCACTTTTCTCCTATTGGATGTCTACTAATAGTTTCGGGCCTCTGTTTATCATGGCCATTAATATAACACAGAAGATGGCTGCCAGACAGACACTATCCAAGTATCTGTTTATTTACCACATCTCTCCTACTCTGATTATAGTCCTGAACTCCTCTACTCTTATCTACACTAAAGAAGCGCAAAATTGCTTATTTGGTAAAGTGTCATTACAAATCTATTTGTTGAGAAGTAGTAATTGCAATGAAATATTCAGGAAACAGTAGTGCGTGAACATATTGTGCATAGGGCCCAGTGTTAATCAGAACTCTCCATGCTCATTCTGTAGGGTCTTATACTGATGAGAATTTGTTTACCAGTTTTGCCTTATCACTAGTAATTAAGTCTTGGTATTAAAATATATTTCTTGCTAAACAGCTAATATGAGAGTAGATATGGACTCTAGCAATTAAACTCAGATCCAGAAGTCATACACCTTAAGTGTCAAGCGTGTTTGGGTTGAGTCTGGGGTTTTCTTTCAACCCATTATAATAAATAATAATACTTAGCTCTTAAATAGTGCTTTTCATCAGGAGATCTTAAAACACTACAAAGGAAGTCAATATCACTATCTCCATTTACAGAAGAGGAAACTTAGGGACCGAGAGGTGAAGTAACATGTCCAAGGTCAGTGGCACACCAGTAGCAGAGCTGGGAATATAGCAGGTCTCTTGAGACCTAGTCCACTGTGTTATAAAGATAAGACCATTTTCAAAATTTGGATCCAGATTCCAATTTCAAACAAAACCCCACATTTGAGGGGTGGGGTTGATTTGGTTTCAGCAGTGTGTAATAGTAACTTGCAAAACTGCTAGAAAATAGTGGGCCAAACAAAATAGATATTTTACAATCTGACCTGAACTCAGCAAAATAGACAACACAGACCAGGGATGCCAGCATACAGGCTGTGGGCCAAATGAGTCTAAAGGGTGCTACAAGCCAGGTGCACCATTATCTTCAGTAGGGAAGTGCAGCCAACAGCACAAGGGCAATGCTTCATCATGCAACATCCCATCATGATTTGAGTAGCCATGATGAAGATGCAAGCAGCCGCAGTCTGTTTCCTGTCATACCACTTAGGTGCAGTCTTCAGCTTCCTGGCAAGTTTCAGTGTGTCACCTCACTTTTTGGGCAAGATCTGCCTATTTACCACACTCTTACATGAGACATCACTATAATGCACATAGTGTTTTCATTTTGTCTTTTTAAATTTAAAAAAATAAGATAAAATAAAAACACAAATAGTAGGTTTACGTGCCCCAGTCCTTGCCAAACTGAAATGAAGCAGTATTCCCAGCAGAGCTCTCCTCTGTTCTCTACTGGTTTAGAAATTTTAACTTGTAAGGATGTAAATTCTGTAATTTAGGGGACATCTGTGGTGCTAAAACCCACATGAGAAGGTAAACAAACAACAGACTTGTCTTGTTATCAATTCTGTCTAAAGTGCTATTTATTTATGTCACAGCTAACTGTTTGGTGCTTCTTTAAGACTGATTTAAAAAAAAAGAGTGGAAGAAAGCCATAAAATAAATGTTGTTTATTCTTTCCCTTTAGACAACATAAAATGAAAAGCTAGTACAGCCATTCAGAACTGTCTGTCCTCTGTGGTCATACTTCTATTTCATTCACACTGTCATCTTAATTAAATGGTTTATAAAAAATTGCTTATAATGGGGGAGGGGAAGAAACAGATTTAAAAAAAAATCAAGAAAATAGAGGGAAATTATGTCAGTATTCTTTCATTGAAGTCAGAGGAAGCTTTTATTATTTATTTATTGCTCTGTGCCTCAAGAGAAATGCAATTAAAATATAATCAAACCCACCACCTGTATTCTGCAGAAAGGAGAAGAAGATAACCAGGAAAATATATGTTTTGAAATCCAGCTGCACACCTGTCTAAATCCCCACTGCCAAAGGGGATGGACAAAGGAAAGATTGCCACTGTCTTTACTCTTCTTTTTTTTTAAATGGGCTTTGAAGGGTTTCATTTTACCAAAGCACTAATGAATGTCTCTCTTGCAAACTGTAGGGGGAAAAAGGTTCTTATTTGGAAGTAATTGAAAATGTGTTTTTGCAGCCATTTATGCACCCTCTCCAAATAGCCTTCCTTTTTAATTAAATCACCCAATCCACTGGCTTCTGAAATATGTTTGTATGAATTCCTTGCAGAGAAGTAAAACGAATTGCACATGCAAAAGACAAAGATGGAGGTTTGGAAATAGAAGAATTTAGATTATAATATACTAGCAAAATAACATCATGCAACAGCACAGCAGAACCTCACTTATTCCCACTAATTATGAGGAGCCCGACTGCAAGTTACTGAATTTTATTAACCTGTAAGTAATTTTAAAAACAAGGATAAGTACACAAAATGGACTGTTCATTAAGCCCTGATCCTACAGTAAGCCCCATTGAACTCAATAATGGTGTGTCTGGGTGCCAGGGTTTCCCTGAACAGCTCTCCCTGCAAGACCAGGGCCTTATTTGTCTGCTATTTACATTGCAGCTGCTATAGTTAAAGTTGCAAAATGTTTCCATTTTGACCCTGTTTTTTCCACATGCTCATAACATTATGAAGCTTTCACCTTTGGGGCAGAAGTTCTTTCGTGCTTTGTCAGTCCAAAGGCATATGTGCGTGTTTGTTTTTGTAAGTTTGACCAAAGTCACATAGGCTGTTCTGGCATTATGAGTATGAAATATTGTTATCATAAAATAGTGACAGTCACTTTCTTTTCCACCCTTCAACACCCTGAGGGATACAGTATCCCTAAAGACAGCTGCTTTGAACCCTAATACAGAGGTTTTCAAACAGTGGATGTGCCCCCCAGAGGGGCATGGAGGAACATTTGGTGGGAGCAAGCAGCAGCACCAGGTGGCTCATGCCAGGCCCACACAGCAGGGCCAAGGCCTGCCACCCCAAAAGGCAGGAAGGGAGCACCACCTCCACCCCCTGACTCACCTCAGCGGGCCACCCAGGTTGTGGGTCAGTGTTAACATCTACTGTGGCTGTGCTGATTTCTGCTCCCAGTAGCCTCTGTTCCCAACACTGGCTCCGCCCCCAGAGACCACTACAGGTGCCTCACCCCACCCTGAAAACCTGAGGCGGGGGGGGGGCAGTTATCTGGCCCTGTTAGCAGTGCAGCTAGCAGTGCAGCAGGCTGCTGCTGAGGAAGACTGTGTATTTGAAGTTTCCAGGTGTATGTAATTTAATTAGCTGTGTTAAGGTCTCTGTTAGCCTTCTCATCAACCTATCAAGCATACTTTTGTGTGTGTATTTATCTCTTGGTTGAGGGGGTGCAACCAAAAATTGTAAGTCAAAGAGGAGAGAAGGGATCAGCTCCAAAAGTTTGCAATGTTCTTAATTAGCAGTGCCAGCTTTGGCAAGTTCAAACAAATTCTCTCTCAAGTAATCAAGTTATAAATATCTGAAAGTGTGGGGCTGAGCAGAATAGTTAAATTGTTGACTGTACACACAGGGCCAGATTCTTCAAAAGAACTCAGAAACAGATTTTTAAGAGCGCACATCCATAATTGGGGGCAGATTTTCAAAAAGGCTCAGCACCTCCACATGCTGAGCTCTCCTGAAAACCTGGCAATTTACTCTGGTGCTTAATTAGGACCTGAATTCTTATGCAAATTTGGCCTGTAGGGCTCAAGTCTGCTCCTCCTGACATCAATAGTAAAGCTCCAGTGGGAGCAGGATTGAGCCCCTAATGGTGGATGCAGTGCTCGTGCATGAAGAATTTGTTGAGTGTGCAGCAATATGCCCATTATCTGCAAAGCAAAAGCAAATTGATTAACTCAAATATCTTAAGATCAGCCCAGAAGGGACCATATAGTCTGACTTTCTACATGACACAAGCCATAAAACTTCCCTGTAATAATTAGAATTTCCCTCCTCATCTTTCACTACAACAGCAGTGAGGGAGCACAGTTCCATAGACTTCAGAATGATGAACACCTGGGGACACTTCTAATACCCAGATGGATCACTGAGCAAGGTCCATGATTCTCTTCTTTGCTTGGCAGGGTTGTGTGGGTGGAGGCAAGAGAGGTGTTCTACTTCAAAGATGTTGAGTGCTAGAGAAATGACACAGTCCTAAATCCCTCCCTG
The DNA here is from genome assembly GCF_016161935.1 of Mauremys reevesii. Taxonomy (NCBI): domain Eukaryota; kingdom Metazoa; phylum Chordata; order Testudines; family Geoemydidae; genus Mauremys; species Mauremys reevesii. Next base: position 51,140,787 of record NC_052627.1, read on the forward strand.
ATGCAGAAAAACCCACAATTGAGCCCATGCAGTTCCTAATCTGTAGTTCCCAGCAGATGGCTCAGTGAGCAAGGAGAGACTCAATTCCCACCCATGGACTGAGCAGAGGGTTCAATAGATTTCCAGAAATCAGTATGGATCCAGGAGTGTCACTGATGGCTACTGCCAGGTGCATAGAGGCCTCCTTCTCCTCACTTCCTCCCAGCTGGGCTGTCAGGGATTCTCCTAGCAGCAACTGCCCTTTAGACCCTTTCCTAAAGGTGATTGGGGCTCAGCATTGAGAAAAGAGACCCTGTCAACATGAGATTTCAATAGTTCAGCTTTCTAATAGAGACCCCTACAAATGACATGTGCAGAAAAAAGAAATTTAAAAAAAAAATCTCTTAAATGTTAGAAGGGTCTTTGCACTGCTCCTGCTAATAAGCAGGGCTTCACGCATTCTGCAGCCATGAGCTTTACCATAGCATGCACCTGTTATTGCAGAACTATTTTCCCGATTCTCAGCTTTCATTTAAAAACAAACAAAAAAAAGACCCACAAACAAATGTTTCTAGCCTTCATGGTTGAGAGGGTAACTTTGAAAATGTAAACCAAGGCAATGCCATCTTCCTGAATCTTCACCCTTCTTGGAGCTATTGCAGTGGTTCTCAAACTTTTGTACTGGTGACCCCTTCACACAGCAAGCCCCTGAGTGTGACCCCCTTATAAATTAAAAACACTTTTTTATATATTTAACATCATTATAAATGCTGGAGGCAAAGCGGGATTTGGGGTGGAGGCTGATAGCTCATGACCCTCCATGTAATAACCTCGTGACTCCCTAAGGGGTCCCGACCACCAGTTTGAGAACCCCTGAGCTATTGTTTCAAGTTGTCTGAAGTGCCTATTCATCTCAGTGGGTTTTGAAAGCTGAAAATATCATTAACTCTTTCACTGCTAATTATTATAGAAGTAATATCCAGCTCACGGACCTTGTTCTCATGTCTGCGAGGGGTCCTATGCATCTCTCTGCTGCTGCAAAGTGGATGACCCCCAGGGGACAGAGAGGGGAGTAGTGGTTCTCTGCTATCCATCCTTTACAAATCTTAGCTCCCCTGTAAGAGGTGGAGCCAGGGAAAATGGGGCTAAGGCTGTATTGTCTTTGTTTCCCAGATATTCCTGACTGGCTAGAACAACCCTGAGAGCCATAAGCAGACAGGCATAAGTTAGAACAGCCCTAAGACTGCTCAAACTTATGCGGTGGGGTTGAACTGATACTTAGCCAATCCCAAAATTAGGGCTAAGATGATATCAAGTCACCTTTTTCCCCCCTTTGGATCCTGTACTGAGTGCAGCTTGGCCATGCCCAAGAATCAGAATCAACATTTTTATCTCAACTTTGAACTCTCCCACATGCCAAAAGCCCCAGCTGTTCCTACCCAGCTGCCAAAAACTCCAATTCCACCCTCCAGCCTCCTCTCCAATGCAGTTCTGCATCGTCAGCACAAATATCTGCAGCACACTGAAGAATGAAATTGTGGGGACAGCATAAATGTAATATACAAATAAACAGGCACTACTGTAATCAGAATTTTCATAATTAATTTGATTAAAACCCCAATTTTTAAAATGTAAATGAAGCTGCTGCAGATTTTACCATCTGCCTCAGCAGAGTGCTACAGAATTAGGTCCAGCTTGCTGCAAAGTACACAGGAGGATAATGATGGGCCCAAGAGTAAAACCAAACGTGCTCAGGCCTAATCCTCTTCTCCCTTTCTCTCTCTACCTGACTACTTGCTACCTATTCAGTTTCATTGCTGTGTTTACTGGGGAAGAATGTCCCTTTAATATAGCCTCAGGCTGTGGTCACTTCTCACTCAATTGCCACTGGTTTCTGGGCAAAAGGGAATTATGCACAACCTGCTGCCCCTTCCTGCAGCTCTCATTGCATGGTCAGGGCAAGAGAGTAGGATGCTAAAGAGGCAGCTGACCCCTTTCTATACCACCTGTTGTGATAATTGGGCCTACAGATTTACTCCAATTGTGAGTTCAACTGTAAAAAGTATGTGAGAGTTCATGTCACAATAACCTATAATAGATTGATGGGAAAAGGTATGAAGAAGACAAAAAGAATAAATGAGTCTTAACAAAAAGGCCTATGATGGGTGTCTGCCCCATACTGGCAGAGAAGGGATGAATAGAGCTTTAGGGAGGCAGCCAGTCAGAGGGGCTGTGAGGAGCAGCCAATCAGGACTCAGCAGGCCCATATAATAAGAGCCTCAGGGGGCAATCAGGGTCAGTAGCTGCCTAGAGCTTGAGGAGGGAGGATTGTGTCTGGAGTAGGTGACAACCCTGTGGCACCATGGACAGCTTAGTGCAGACAGGAACCCAGGGAAAAGCAAAGGAGCTCTAGATGGGCTGCTGAGACTGAGGAGTGTGCTGTGGTTGCAGGGAAGTGGCCCAGGGAAATCCAGTGATAGTAGAGGCAAAGGAATGCAGTAAGTGACACTAGTTTGGAGGGTCCCTGGGCTGGGACTTGAATTAGTGAGTGAGTCTGGGTCCCTTGCTTTGCCACTGGGGAAGTGGCTGGACTAGGAGCTATGTTCCCCTGGAAAGGGGGGATATAGATAGATAGTGAAATGCCTGGAGGACCACACCACAAAGAGAATGCTGCAGTTCCTGACCCTGCGAGAGGGGTTGCAGGCAAACTGCGGTGAGGGAGTGAGGGGGTGAAGACTGTGGACAGGGGTGTTAGCCTTGAGCTAATCCTTAGAATAACCAGAGGACCTGTCAGACCAGCAGTGAAGGAGAGGCCCACTAATATAACTCAAGGACTTTGTTAAGATCATGCTTGATCAACAAGAAAAGTGAGATGCTGGAAATTAATGAACCAAAATTGGTGATATTAGGCCTAATTGGTAGACAAAATAATGAGGGGATGAACCATGTCACCCACTCTTCTCCTTTTTGGAGTTCTTAAAGATATTTGGGCAGGTGGGGAATTATCTTCCCAATGAAGGCCAGCTCATCTTCCCTGACCACAAGACAGGGAGCAGATCAGACTGAAGGATTTTATTCCTGAGGGGTAAGGCTATCAGACCTTGCTCTTATTTAAGGGACTTTATTTTTCACCTGTGAATCTTGAAAATCATCATGATATCCCATCAGCAGGGATAGCTAATTGCCAGCACTGGGGAGGCACGCAAAATCCTGTTTTAGTCTCCCTTCCCTCGAGTGTTACTTTCTGTACCTACCCCCCCATCTCTTACTCTCCTGGTTTTTCATCGATTCCTGAAATCAACTGCATTGCATCAGCACAGCGAGATGAGATGTCCACAATCCTTCCTTGTCTAAGGAGAAACGATCCAACTAGATGATGGAATGTGAACCAAGGTCCAAGCAACAGATGTTGTGGTTGTTCTGCAAGCCCAAAGCATCCTTTCGTAACTGACTAGCCAACCAGTTTTCCAAAGACATCAACAAATGCCATATTCCCCCCACACACACACACACTTTTCTATCCTCTCTCCTCCATCTTCTGTCTCTTGGTTAGAAAAAGAAGTGAATACCCTTCACGCATCATAGCTGAAAGTAAAATTAACCCTTTTCATCAAAGAAAGGTTGTCAATGAAAATAAGACTAATATTTTGCCTCCAAAAGGAAAGATGCTTTAAAGGTTTTGTTTACATTTGTTTTGCATAATCACTCAATGTCCATTTCAATGTAGTAAGTGCTTGTTTTAATTTCCTGTGTTTGATCAATAAAATTTCAAGTTCACAATGAATGCTTTTGGGTGTTCACCAAGAAACCAGTAAATCAAGGCCTCTGTAGGTTCAGAGTGTTTTTGTTTTTCAGTAAGTATCACTTGTCAGGCTCCCAAAAGTCTTTCCAGAGTACCCAGATTGTCTCTGGGGATCTCTTGTGTCTAGTACACTTTCCTGTAAGAATTCAAACAGTGAGAGATAAAGTATCTTTCTTTGAATTTATACTTAGTGTCTTCACACACAAAGCAAGCTGACAGTGTCTCTAGCAACACAGGCTTTTCCTTTGACGTGAGGAATGCACTTAGTCTTTTGACCTCTGACCATCATATATAATGGCCATTTGCTTTGAAATTAGCATTTTCTGCTTAAGGCCTTCATTTGCATTTCAGAAGATTTCTTTGACTTATTTAGTTACAGGGATATACACAATGTAAATGTTTGCTGTTGCATTATAACAGGAACAGAAATGAAAACAATACAAATAACATCCCATTAGTTTTCATGAAGTTTAAACACCCAATACATCTAACCACTACTCTGATCTATACTTATACACAATTGGCCTGTGGCCCTGATCTGCCAGTGTCACATCTCTGTTTTAATGTTGGACAGCAAAAGAGTTTCTAAAACACATTTAACTCTTTTGGCCTTTGAGATCAATACAACCACATCTGGATATCCTGTGGGCCTTCATCCCCTCCAGCCACAGAGGAGGGGGTGATTTGTCTCATCAAAATTAAAGATGGACAAGAACTATTCGGTCTTCTAGTCCATCTTCCTGCCATTTAAATATCCCAACTGATGGGGCTTCATTTCCCTCTGGAGAAAGCCAGCCACTGCAATCCACAATGTAAAAATGCCATTTATTAATATCAAATACTAGCTTTCAAAACTTTACCAGAAGAGTCAATTTTGTGTTTTTAGAGGATTCCTGCCACCCATTGTTATCATTTTTCAGGCTGGGAAGATTAGTCTCTTGGTAAATTAGCAGTACCTCGTATTTATCTTTGTGTTTGTCCTTGTTTATTCACTCCAGGAGGCTTTTTCTGACTACAAGACGAACAGTGGACCTAACCTCAAACTGTCTAGAATGTGTGTCCTCAGATGATCAAAGATAGCATAATAAGTAACTTATATAGCCTGAGTCAGAATACTCTAAAATTGCTGATTTGGATTAGAATCAGATGCTTGTTTTGCTAGACTTTGGACCTTTGAATTGAAATGCTGGCTGGTTCAGGAATGAATGATGAGACATGGACTTTCCCCTTCAGGTCACTTGTTCAAATCCAGCCCAAGGCAGTAACAATTCAGAGTCATTCCCATCTTTCAGCTGATGAGAACCATCATATATCTTATCACCTTCTTCTCCAAGTGCAAAGTGCATTCCTTTGACCTTGCCTTCTCCAACATAAATACATAGAAAAGAGACATTCCACTGCACATACACCTCCCACTGCAGAGAGGATGAGAGAACATATAACACATGACAGATGTTAAACTCTGGACAGATATGCCTCCTAGTGGCTGGGTGTGGTGCTTGTCCTTCTCCCCTCTCCCCTGCTGACAGCCACATCTGGCCTCCAGTGGTCTGTTGCTTCTTGTGACCTAGCTGGAGGGCTGAGTCACATACAGTCCCACCCCTTCCAGAGTAAACAATAGTCCCATAAACCTCATATTGAGCCTTTGACCCAACTCCAGACTCACTAGTCCTTACCCCTTATATCAGGGGGCTTCAATAGTCAGCACTCTTTGTGCCTGGAGGTTTCTGTCCCCATCTTCCTCAGTGGACCAATGAGGGAACCCAGGCCCTCCCTTTCCTCTGGGATCCAGTCCATAGATCTTTTAATATGCAGTCAAGACCTGGCTGTACTGACCACTTGCTGCCCTCCCTGGACCACTTCCTACTGCAACCTGTCTTAGGCCAGTAACCTCATCCTGGCATCTTTCAGCTCAGCGGCGAGTTTTGCCTGTCCAGCTCAGTAGCCCAACTCAGCCCCCTGGCTCCAGCCAGGCTTCTCTCACTGAGTGAGCCAGCATTCTGCAATCCTTTCTGGTCAGCCCCCACCTGAGTCATGGTCAGCTCCCCAGTGTAGTATCACAGTCATGTTGCTCAAGAAGACCCTATGGAGAAGACCTGAGACTATATGAAGTAAATTGGTCTCAGTCCAGTTCCAGACAAGGACACACATCACAGAAACAACCAATAAGTGATGGTTTTGAAGGCTATCATCAGAGAAAGATTAAATGGGAATAGAGACTTGGTCCTGAGAGGTTATTTATACCTCAACATCAAGATTGAGGCACATTGGGGGTTGCAGTCTAGAGAAGGTTACTTTGCTGCTACCTACCACACTACCAGTTAGATGGACAGGGAATTTCTATCTTTAGGTCTACTACGTTATTTTGTTTCAAACCTATGGACCAGAGTGCTTCCATTCATATATATGTCTCTGCAAATATCAGTGGTCTACTGCATTCTACAAGACAGAAGCCAAGCATCCAAAGCCAATAACATAGTGACTCTGACCCACGTTGGTGCTTTAAACTTAGACTAGCTGGCATGGCTGGAGACCTAGCAAAAGGCTAGTGAGTTATCCACTTTGCAGTGTGGATATAGGCTAACTCAGGTGCTAATAGTCCTCTAATGCCTTACCACAGTTCCCTCAGAGTCTTATTTTCTTGTCCTCTAGCTACTCCCTTCTTCTGCACCAGAAGTCACATATGTATTTAGATACACCAGGTTGGCATTTAACATCCACATCCTCCCAGTGTTCTGCCAACTGGCCAGATGCTGACACCAACTTTCTGGTGGATCTTTAGTGTGAAAACAGTAAGGCCCACAATTTGGGGGGAGATGTCTCCCCAAAATCTGCAGTTCTGTGAGGCCATCTCCAAGAAGCTAGTAGAATAGAGGATTCACTGGGTGGTACCTCACTGCAGGGAGAAAATCAAATCCCTCAAGACCGTGTTCCAGAAGACCAAAGATCACAATGCCCTGTCCAGCAATTCACTGTGAATGTGCCATGGGTAGTGTGTTTATGTGGCTTGCCAATATTTTTACAAAGATGCCAAAAGATTTTAAAACTACATAGATTTTCTTACAACTTTTCATCACCCTGTAGCATCCATCATCATGATTTCATACCATGCACTTTAATATTATTGTGGCTGAGTAATGTCAGGGCACAATGTTTTCAAACTTCCATAGCTCAAGACAAAACCCTTAGCCAACATCCATTTGTCACTATTCATTAAGAGTGTAGGCATTAGTGAATTAGTCTGATCTAAAACTATACTTTAGAAGCTACTTTGCATATTATGCGTGTTATTTATTCAGAGAAGAACTATTTATGACTCTGATTTATAACTGTTGTAAATAGGTGAAAGTAAGTATTGTGCCCTAGCACTAGAAAATTTCTTTTTCTAGTTAATTGGAATTTAACTAGAGACTGGATGACTCCAGGAATTGTTAATAGAGTTGTGAGCCAAACAGCTCCTAACTACTATATATTTATCATACATTTCAGCCTTCAAGCCTGCTGATGTGTGATCCAAACAAACCAAAACATGTGGCAAGATGTGCAACATCTGGGCTTTGGGGCACAGGATACCATCATTGATAGGTTATAGTGTAACTAAAAAAAAAAAAAAAACAGGTAGGGATTCTCCCTCCTGCAATGCAGCCCCTATATGCCATTTCTGCTAGCTGTCCTCCAAAAGCACATGGCAGGGGTAAGGCGAGAGGGAAGTCCTTGTAACGTACACCACTATGGGGATGCTGGCCCTAAGGGGGAAGCAGAGCAGCCCAGATTCAGATGGATCCAAAGAAGGGTTAAAGCAGGCCTGCACAACATACAGCCCGCGGGGGGTGAGTAGGCAAGCAGCGGGGTGGGGCAAGCCAACGGCCGGCTGGCTGGTCGGCCTGTGGGTGAGCGGGGTGGTGAAGAGGCCAGTGGCAGGCTGGGGAGTGAGGGTGAGCCAGCAGCAGGGAGCGGGGGCAGCAGCAGAAGGTAAGAGGCCAGCGGCAGGCAGGCAGGTAAACTGGGGGTGGGGGGAACAGGCGAGTCGATGGCAGACAGGCAGGTGAGCTGGCGGCGGTGGCAGTGGGGGGGCTGACGAGGCGAGGTGGGGGGGATGACGAGCCGAGTGGGTGGGCAGTGGCGGGGGACGGGTGGGCTGAGGAGGCGAGCAGGCAGCGGGGGCTGAAGAGGCAAGCCGGCGAAGGTGGGGGGGATGATGACCCAAGTGGGTGGGCAGTGGGGGCAGGTGAGCAGGCAATGGGGAAGGGGGAGCTGAGGAGGCAAGTGGGTGGCGGGGGGTGAGTAGGTGAGCTGGGGGGGGAATGACAGGTGGGCAGTGGCAGGGGGGCAGGTGAGCCAGCAGTGGGGGAGGGGGGGCTGAGGAGGCGAGTGGGGGGTGAGTAGGCGAGCTGGGGAGGGTGGGGAAATGATGAGCCGAGCGGGCGGAGAGTGGCGGGGGGACGCTTTATACTTGGGGGGGGTGAGGAGGGGAACGGCGAGTCGGTGGCTGACCTGTTCTACTGATCTGGTCTCTCATAAAAATTGGTCCTTTTGCTGCTTTTCTCTGGGCTAGGGATTGTCTCAATGCTGCAAAGAGGGTGTTCCCAAAGGAAGGTGCTTGCTTCTCACCCCCGAAGCCGTCAGTATGTCTGCTCTTCAGTCAGCCCACTTGACAAGTTTGATTGTCCTTGGTCTAGCTCCCAGCCCCTCTCCAAGGGTTGCAGCTGTCTGGAGGTTCTGCCTTCCACGCCTTCCTCATTCACACCTCATTCATTCAACAGGGCACTTGATTACAAAGTGGGGGGGGAGATCTTACTCTACTTCTAGCAAAAAGACATTTTTCTTTTACCTTAATTATACTACCTTAGGGGCAGGGCCGGCTCCAGACCCCAGCGCGCCAAGCGCGCGCTTGGGGCAGCATTTTGCCGGGAGGGCAACAGGCGGCTCCGGCGGACCTCCCGCAGGCATGACTGCGGAGGGTCCACTGGTCCCGCAGCTCCGGTGGACCTCCCACAGAAATGCCTGCGGAAGGTCCGCTGGTCCCGCGGCTCCGGTGGAGCATCTGCAGGCATGCCTGCGGGAGGTCCACCAGAGCCGCGGGACCAGCAGACCCTCCACAGGCACGTCTGCAAGAGGTCCCCCGGAGCCGCGGGACCGGCGACCGCCAGAGCGTGCCCCGCGGCGCGCCGCCCTGCTTGGGGCGGCGGAATTCCTAGAGCCACCCCTGCTTAGGGGCCCGCTATAACATATTACCAAGTATCAGAGGGGTAGCCGTGTTAGTCTGGATCTGTAAAAGCAGCAAAGAGTCTTGTGGCACCTTATAGACTAACAGACATTTTGGAGCATGAGCTTTCGTGGGTGAATACCCACTTCGTCGGATGCAACCGACGAAGTGGGTATTCACCCACGAAAGCTCATGCTCCAAAATGTCTGTTAGTCTATAAGGTGCCATATTACCAAGGTTCAATACCGCTGTTTCTGTGGGGTGGCACTGGGGAAGGAGGGTTTGTTTCCACGGGGCCAGACGGTGCTGGGGGTGTTTCGGGGGGGCTGGGCAGCACTGGGGGCGGTATTTCAGAGGGGGGCGTATTTCGGCCCTCAGCTGTTTTCTTTGAAGTAATATGGCCCTCGCTGCTTTACGAGTTGTGCAGGCCTGGGTTAAAACTACCTTTGCCCCCTCTCCACCAAGGTGCCATTCTGGCAGCAAAGAATCTCAGCCCATTTTTAGGATGATTTCTCATTGTGAGAAGAGCACAGCTGCTCAGGGCCTGCTTTGTTCCCTCTCTCCTCTCCTACCCAAAAACTACCTCGTCAACTGGGGTCCTTCCATCAGAGGCCTCTCTCTTCACCTTGGAGGGGAGAGAAAAAGTATGAGGGGGTCACAATAGCAAGAGAAGATCTTAGGAGGAACTAATTGTTCAAGGAGCAGTAAGGATCATTAGCCCCAGCCAGTATTTAATCCCAAGGATATACAGTGTGGGAAGATAATTAATTCTGCTGTATGCTGGGGAAAATGGGTATAGAGATTTTTTTGTAAGTGAGTAACACAGTTTCCCAGATGTGATATTTACATGGCATTGCAAGACTGACTGGTCGAATCATGTCCCAACATTCTATTCAGCTTAGAATGACTGTTTAATGCAAAAAGAACATAGTTTATCCATATAACCAGCCTGAAAATCACCCTTACTCAGGGCAAATATTTATTGTTCCTGGCTAGTCTGAATATTGTTCAGTTGTACCTGTGCTGGCCAGGTGTAAGGAGAAGAATGAGTTTTCTTGGGCAAGCTAAGTCAAGTATTTCCAAAGTTAAAGGGGTCGTTTGTACTAGCATGTAGGAATCCATTTTTGCTAAAGAATATTATTGCTTTAAAAGCATCCCTCTGTGTGCCAACCAAATGCTTACTCATCTTTTGGAACTAAATCACAGTTCCTCCTGTCTTTATCAGAGGAAGTGGTAGGTGTGGAAGATAATTTGGTACATGCCAAAAAGCTTTTGTTTCTTTGAATAATGATAGATGCTGTCCTACTGATTTGTTCACGTACAGCTTAACAACCCTAACTGCATAGAATAACTGATTTAATACAAAGAAAGAAGTATGAAGCTCAGAAAACTCATATTGAGATAGTTTGGCCCATTTCCAGCTACAATCCTGTAATTAATAAACTGCATAATAATCAAATGTTTAACATTGAATCATTAATTATTTGATGAAAAAATAAATCTCACATCAAGACACTAGACTGGGTTGGAGTGGTAGATAGTAGGTAGAGCAGGATTGTTAGATGGAGGGGCAGCTATGGGGGCTCAATAAAAGTTAGGTGGATGCAGAGGCTGCATATTGGAAGCCGTGGGATGAAGGATCAGATGTAGACAGCCTGGAGGCCAGTCGGGCAAGGATTTAATGGAGTGAGAGAAACAGGGGAGGGGAAGAGGAAGAGACTGGCAGACTGAGAAGTAGCCAGATACAGGGCTAGTGATGATGTGGAGGAGAGATGATCAAGAGATACAGTGCAAGTTAGAGAGAAGCAGCATGGTCTAGTGAACTGAGCATGCAGTTAGGAAGTAGAAAATTCTGAGTTCTAAGGCTGGCTCTGGTACTGATGACTTGCTGTGTGACCTTAGACAAGTCATTTTATCGATATAGAAACTGAAGAGAGGTTAATGAGGATAATAATTATCTACCTCAAAGGAATTACAAAGGATTAATGTTTGTGAATTATTATTTTAAATAAAGGGTTGGAGTACACAACCCGTTGATTAAAAAGGCCAATTTTGCTCCCAAATAGGCACAGGATTGTTTTTTAAAGGAATGATGCAATTTCAATGCTTATACAGTCGGGTCTTGATTTACATGATACTGTATACAGACTTTACGTTTATATAGTAGTGTCTTTTGCCTGAAGCTCCCAAAACTCCTTACCAATATTCATTGTCACAGCATTCCAGTGAGACATCTGAAAATCAAAGCACTTATATTTACAAGCACTGAGCACCCATAAATCCAAATGAAGCCACTGGGGAACAGCAGGTACACAGCATCTTTGATATACCAGGCCATGTATAATTAGGCTCCTAAATCTATAGCTAGGTGCCTAACTTTTGGCACCCTGGTTTATAATTTGGCTGTTGAATATAAATTCAAACTACACCCTTTTTTTAAATGGGAAGCTAGTGTGGAGAGCAGAGCACTAAGATTGTTGTGAACACATCATCCGTATTGTTTAGTACATTGGCTGCTGCGTTTTGTACCAGCTGAAGCTTTTTGAGGGTATGTGGTTTCATTCCTAGATGAGTTGTGGTATAGACCTCCAGGCTTCAAATGTACGTACTGTATAATTGTGGCCACATTCGCTTCCATTAGGATGGAGCAATCTTCTAGCAGACACAAATGGAAATGGGCTATTTTCACATCCCTGGCTCTTTAGACATTCAAAAGCACTGAAGGTGCCAGGAGGATCTCAAGGTTATAAAACTAAGAATGGCCAGGTGCCTTCAGCGAAGGAGCATATCATGGATGAGGTGAGCTCTTTGAAGCACTTACTTTCCTCTTCTTACCAGTATCAGCTCAGCCTTGTGAAGGTTCAGCTTCAGCTTCAGCCAGCTACTCTCCCTTCAGGTGCTGAGCTCTGCTAGTCATTGGGAGATCTGAGAGATGGTACTATTTACATCTGCTGTAAAAGCAATAGAGAGGTGTATGTCTACATATTGCCGGCATTTCAGCATACATTGTCTAACTAGCTCTCCATGGCTTCATGTACATTTTCAGCAATATGAAGGGAGAGGACCGAATCTTGTGGGTCACTAAAGGTGAGGGCTTTAGAGACAGTCATGAGCAACCCTTCCTCAACCAGTTGGTTCTGTTTGGAGAAAGAGCCATTTAAGGGGATTTCCATTCATACATGCAGCTGCTTGGAGGCAGACCATGAGTATTTGGTGATTGCTGCTGTTTTATGCCAGGCACAAGTCCAGCAAGATGGGGATGGATGTAACTTCCCTGCCTATGAATAAGAGAAGGTTGTCCACTAGACCAACAAGAGCTGTACAAGTACCATGCACTGATCTGAACTCTGAGAAGAATCCAGGATACTGACAACTGACGGTGGGGTTGAAAGCTGTTTCTGCTAATTTCTCAATTAACTTGCTTAGGAAAGGAAGTTTTGGTGTTGGGTGGTAATTGTCAAGATTACCAACAGCAAATGATGGCTTTCTTAGTACTAGTTGAACTCTTGCATGCTTTGGAATCGAAGGTAGACTCCTGTCTTCAAAGGAAGTGCTGACAGTGTCTTTTAGTAGGAATCTTGAATATTCTCTACACTCTTTTTCCACCCTGAAAGAACAGTGGTCAGAATCACACACGATGGCCCTAACTGAGGTCAATGCTTCCATGACTATTTCTTGTGTCACTCATTGGGCTGATTTTTTGGAAGTAAGGCATTGTAGGTTGGATCTTGCAAGTCCATTCTGTACACTGATGATCTCCTTGTAATGCGTGATGGGAGAAATTATAATTCCTTATAATGAGAGATGGTAGGGGTGACATTGCACCCCATAATGCTTTATGGAAATATGCTTATGGATGTATATATGACATAACTGGAATACGTTTTATGCTACAGATGCTATGTAACATCTCTGCAAATGTTATGCTCTACCAAATATATTAATCCTGTTTGTATGCATGTATAATTTTTATATTCAAAGTTATGAATATTGGCTGTGTACTTGTTTGATTTTAAGTAGCCTTAGTAAGGCATTTGGTCAGCTTCTTAAGAAAGGAATTTGCAAGTTAAGTGCCCAATCATGAAACACTTGACGGATAATGAGACCTTGGAAGACTACAATCCACATAAGAAGTCTACCTGGGGACGTTCAAGGTAGCATGTAAGCACTGGTTGCCACTTGTAAGGAACTGAGTCATGCATGGACATGTGACTTGCCCACGTGACTCCAAAACTCCATCTTGGAGCTGGATTCTACATAGGAGAGAGGAGGAGGTCTCCACCCACAAGAAAAAGTATATTTAAGCCCCTGGGAGACCCCTCCATTTTGTCTTCAGCTGGCTCAAGAGCTAGCCTCTCTGCCCCCAAAGGATACCTGAAAGAAACTGGAACAAAGGACAGTAACCACGGGGGTGTGAGTGATTGCTGGACCCAGGCTAGAAGGAGGCTAGTCTGTAAAAGAAACTTACTGGAACATCTCTGAGGGTGAGATTTCATCTGTAATCACTTTCTTACTATATTAGGTTTAGACTTTGGTGTTTTATTTTATTTTGCTTGGTAATTTACTTTGTTCTGTCTGTTATTACTTGGAACCACTTAAATCCTACTTTCTGTATTTAATAAAATCACTTTTTACTTATTAACCCAGAGTGTGTATTAATACCTGGGGCGGAGGGGGGTGGGCAAGCAGCTGTGCATGTCTCTCTATCAATGTTATAGAGGGCAAACAATTTATGAGTTTATCCTGTATTCGCTTTATATAGGGTAAAACGGATTTATTTGGGGTTTGGACTCCATTGGGAGCTGGGCATCTGAGTGTTAGAGACAGGAACACTTCTTCAGCTGTTTTCAGTTAAGCCTGCAGCTTTTGGGGGATGTTGTTCAGACCTGGGCCTGGGTTTGTAGCAGGCTAGTGTGCCTGGCTCAAACCAGGCAGGGCACTGAAGTCCCAAGCTGCCAGGGAAAATGGGTTTAGAGGTAGTCTAGGCATATCAGGTGGTAGTTCTCAAAGGGGTTTCTGTTTTCCAACCCATCACAGTAGGTTTCAGGGGTGCTAGAACAATTTTTATTGTGGGGGTGCTGAGAGCCATTGTATATAATGGAAACCACTTCAATCCAGGGCATGCTGCAGCACCCGCAGGACTCCTACTTCCAGCACCTATGGTAGGTTTTGAGGTTGAGTGTAGTCAGTCCAGATTTACAAAATGATATAAAGTCAAGAGAAAAATGTTACAGAACAGTTGCGAGGGGCATGACTTTTTTGCCTCCATGGTAAAGGAGAAGCAAGCTTTTTTCCCCTTCTTCACAGTTGCAGCATAGGTTTGTAAAAATGTATTGTGGCAAAGGCTATCCGGAATGAACTGTGGTTTCCTCCAGCAAAACTGAAGTCTTCTTCCTTCCCTTTTTCCCTGTCATAGATCATCTGCAGACCATGGGGAGATGGAAGGAGGCACTCTGACACTAGCCATAGGCTGAGTGTGGTGGTTGTGCTTTATTCGCTTTTCTATTTCTAGACTTCCTTGTTGGGTGAAGTTTCCAGAAAGTAATGTGGAGTCTGAATTTTCCAGGGTGAACTTTGGTTGTAGCTTCTTCCTAATGAAGGCAGGGAGGTTTCTTATTGTATCCTGCTTGGAGCTAGCATGATCATCTGCCTGGAGGAGTTATTAGTAAATATTTTACACTGCATCTTTAGGCTAAGCTCTAGCACTAGAGCCAGTTGAAAATATTCCTTCTAAACTGTTTTTCAGTTGAAAATTGTGTTTTCATCAGAACTTGATGGTCAATTTATATGTATTTGTTCTGGGGTCCACACTGATGCTTAACTTAAATAACTCCTCTCCATCCCTGTATTTTATCCTCGATGTATTTATTTCAGAGTAAATCATCTCCTCTCTTCTCTTCTATATATTAGACTAAAAAACAAAGTCTTTTCTTCTCTTCTTAAGGTAGGATGATCTGAGGAATGTTTTCACATAAAGTGTCTGCTTTCTATAGAAACTTTAAATTTTTACCAAGAACCTGAAACTTTCAGATTTTCAACAAAAAGTCAAAATTTTCTGTGGGAATTTTTTTAAACCAGCTTGTCTTGCACCTACGTTTAGGATGCTACAGGGTTATCATGCCTACATAAGGATTTAGACCCAAATCCTGCAATGAGCTCCACAGAGGCAAATCTCCGTGCCCCACATGAAGCCCCCCCCACTGACTTCAGTGGGTGTTCACCCATGCTGAGGCCATTGTAGGCCTGGGATTGTAGATGCTTAATTTTAGGCATCAAATATGTAAATTTAGCCTGTGTAACTCACCCAAAGTGATGCAGTGAATTAGTGGCAGATCTAAGAATAAAGACCGTGATCTCTAATTTCCATTTCCCTGTTCTATACAACACTTTGTACATTAGACTATCAGATAACTTGACTCACTGTTAACTTCTTGTTTTCCGTTCAGCTTTTAGTAATGGTTACATGCCTGATTAGATCAGGTGCAACAAGGTTTTGAAAGAGATTTCCATTTTTTTTTTAATTCTTGTACATTTTTACTGTAGTGTAAGCATTATTGGGGAAGGGGAGATAAAGAAAATATAACTGAGAGCAAATCCTTAACTAAAAAGGCAAAAAATAAAATTTTGATAAGATTTGTCTCATCTTTCCAATCTGATTATGTAAAGTTATATTTTCATTTTATTACTTTATATGGGCAACACTAGACTTGGCAGAAAATACTCTCCTGTCCATATGAAAAAAGAAAATGTCAATTATTAAAATCTCTGGAAGTACTTCAGCCTTTGGAGTGCTTCCTGACTGCAATATGTTACCAAGATTTAAAAACAAACAAAAAAAACCCTCATGCAGTTCTTTTCACATAATATCTTGGTAATGAATGAAAGACCATTTCACACGGAATACCAAATCCTAAAAATGTGAGGACCCCACCACCACCACCAGTGCTGTCTTCTGACCTCAGGGTGAATTCTGCATAGGGGTAGTTTGACTTCTATGTTTGGAGGGGTGGCTCCAGTCAGGCCAACGGGGCCGCGTGTGTGTGTGGGTGGGGGGGGGGGATTCTGTGCCTGCCCATGGGGCTCTGTTTCACATGGAGGAGCGGGGGCATGCAATTTTAACAGTGATTCCAGGAGGTACTTTGGCAACTGAAAACTCTAGTGTTTTTGCAGACAGCAACTTAGAAATATCTGACAGGAGCATTGTATCTAATTCCTAGATCAAGAAAGAAAATTAAATAACTATTAGACCCACTCAGCTCTAATACTAACATGTTCTGACATCTTGTGGCAAGTCACTTATGGAACACTGGTTAGGTTTAAAATTGTAATGTAAATTCTTACTCAGATATGCTTACTAAAGTCAGGAGGTACCATCATGATCATCTAGTCTGACCTCCTACACATGGCAAGCACCACAGAATCTCACCCATCCACTCCTGTAATAGACCCCTAACCTCTCACTGAGTTACTGAAAACCTCAAATCATGGTTTAGAGACTTGAAGTTACAGAGAATTCACCATTTACACTAGTTTAAATCTGCAAGTGACCCCATGCTGCCGAAGAAGGTGAAAACCCTCCAGGGTCTCTGCCAATCTGACCCAGGAGAAAATTCCTTCCTGACCCCAAATATGATGATCAGTTAGACCCTAAGCATGTGGACAAGACCCACCAGGCAGATACCTGGGAAAGAATTCTCTGTAGTAACTCAGAGCCCTCCCAGTCTAGTGTCCCATCTCCAGCCGATGGACCACACACCATTGTAGGCAGTCTTGTCATACCATCCCCTCCGTAAACTTATCAAGCTCAGTCTGGAAGTCAGTTAGGTGTTTTGTCCCCATTACTCCTCTAGGGAAGCTGCTCCAGAACCTCACTCCTCTGATGGTTAGAAATCTTTCACCTAATTTCAAGCCTAAACTTGTTGATGGTCAATTTATATGTATTTGTTCTGGGGTCCACACTGATGCTTAACTTAACTAACTCCTCTCCATCCCTGGTATTTATCCCTCGGATGTATTTATTCAGAGTAATCATCTCTCTCCTCACCCTTCTATTGGTTAGACTAAACAAGTAAAGCTCTTTGAGTCTCTTCTCTTAAGATAGGATGATCTGAGGAATGGAAAACCTAATAGCTCTTCTCTGCACCTGTTTCAGTTTGAATTCATCTTTCTTAAACATGGGAGGCCAGAATTGCACACAATACTACAGATGCACACACTCACCAGTGCCTTGTATAATGGTACCAACACTTCCCTGTCTCTACTGGAAATATCTCGCTTGATACATCCTAGGACTGCATTAGCCTTTTTCATGGCTGCACATAGGTGCTGACTTTCCAAAGTGCCAGAGGGTGCTCAACCCCCAGCATTGCCCTAGGCCCTTCCCCCATCCCACCCCTTCCCCCAAGGCCTCACCTTTGCCCCTCTCTTCCCACCCCCAACCCTGCCTTTTCCCACCCAGTTCCGCCCCCTCCCCTAAATGCACTACATCCTCACGCCTCTCCCCTCAGAGGCTCCTGCATGCTGTGAAACAGCTGATCATGGCAGGCAGTAGGCACAGAGAGGGAGGGGAGGCACTGATCCACAGGGCCCGACAGTGAGCAGGAGACATTGGGGAGGTGGGAGGGAGCTGACAGGGGGGCTACCGGTGGGTGCTCAGCACCCACCATTTTTCCCCATGGGTGCTCCAGCCCCGGAGCACCCACAGAGTCGGCACCTATGTGGTTGTATCACATTGATGGCTCATAGTCATCCTGTGATCAACCAATACACCCAGCTCTTTCTCCTCCACAGTCACTTCCAATCGATAAATCCCTAGCTTCTAGCAAAAATTATTTTTAGGCCTTAATGCATGACCTGGCACTTTACACTTTTAAATGTCATCCCATTTCTATTATTCGGGTTTACAAGATCATCCAGATCTTCTTGTATGATATTCTGGTATTCCTTGGTATTGGCAATACCTCCCAACTTTGTGTCATGTGCAAGAGTTATTAGCACATCCTCATTTTTTGTGCCACAGTCAGTAATAAAAATGTTAAATAAAGTTGGTCCCAAGACTGATCCCTGAGGAACTCCACTAGTAACCCTCCTCTAGCCTGACAGTTCACCTTTCAGGATGACCCGTTGCAATTTTCCCTTTAACTAGTTCTTTATCCACTTTTCAGTTCTCACATTAATCCTCATCTTCTCCAATTTAACTAATTAATTTCTCATGTAGAAATGTATCAAGTGCCTTACTGACATCCAGGTAAATTAGACCTACTGCATTTCCTTTGTCTAAAAAGTCAGTTATCTTCTCAAAGAAAGATATTAGCAACTTTGTTACCATCTCTTGAATACAACACTTGGAACAACTGTACAAAAATCTACAATTACTCTCTACCATTTAGGCTACTTACTATTTATAATTCACCAAGCTTGGGACTGATCATTTAACTTTAGGAATCGACCTAACAACTCTTTCTTAACTTAATCACTCTGTTTATAAACAAAATTCTGACTCCCAGCCTCAGGGGTACAAGCTGGGAGCAGCAGGTCTCCTGACTCCTCTGCAGAACTCCTTACATTGAAGGCTCAGGCTGCCTGCCTGAGGCCTGGGGGAAAACACCTTCCCATGTGCCCACCCAGCTCCGCCCATGGAAGCACTTAGTATTACTATGATGGATACACACTTGATGGTGCTGTGTGTATGTCACTTCACTGAAAAACTTCACAGGACTATTTTATGTCACTTTTTACAAAGGCAAGAAGTCATCCAAATGTGAATTACCAAAATCCTTAACATTATTAAAGCTGTTACAAAAATATATATAATAAATAGGGAGAGAAAAGAGTGTCTCTACATCTGGGTATAGTGCTTAGATTATCCACAAAGTAGCAATACTGAAAAGGGACCTAAATGCAAAGCTCTGGCAAACTTAGAGGCCAGCACTATAGAAGGATACTGACCAATATGGAAACGGATCCAAGTCAGGGCAAAGGCAAACACAGGAGAGTGGGTTTTGGAACAGTTTGCTTTTCAAAGTCAGCTGATTTCCAGCGTGACACAGCATTACGCTTCCTTTCCATCTAGTCAGCTGTAGCGCCTCCGTCACGGGCTATTTATGCGCCCACCTTTCCCCTACATCCCTCCCACCCAGTCATTCACCGCCGGGCCACCAGCTTTCTCTTTCTGTGTGATGTCAACTGCAGAGCTTGGTTTCGGGAACCCTTTACGGGCAAGCCCATGTCATCAAACGGCAGAGGGGTGGATTGTAAATGGCCCGGCTCCAGACAGGCTCACCAACCCCCTCTTGTCCAGCGAAAGGCCGCCTGCAGCCCGGTAACACCGGGCCACACGAGAGAAGTCCCAGCCCGTCTAGTCCAGGCTTGCTTCAGCGGAGCGGAGTCTGCGTGGGCGCTCCCCTCCCCTGCGCTCAGCGCTGGTCGCTGCCGGATGTTTCAGAGACGCTGGGAGCCGGAGTCCCCCGCGTTAGGAGCTGGAGGCGTGGGTAATAACGGGAACTAGCTACGGAGAAGCTGCTGCGTAGATGGGGGGCGGCCTTTGTTCCTGCCGTGTCTGAGCAGCACCGGCCCCTTCTCCCCTCTGTGTACGTCTGTGGCGTCCCACTAACATCTGGCCGGGCAGCTAATGCTAGAGGAGGAGCCCGCAGCGGCAGCAGGTGAGCCAACCCCGCACTCCGGTCCGTCAAGCCTTCCACACTCAGCAGCTTTCTGGTGCCCTCGTCTAGCTTTTTTGGGGGGCAGCGGGATTATGTATCAGAGTCCTGCTAGGTCCTTGTGTTCGGCCCTGTCCACTCTCTGCTGTGCCCCTTGCACCACCACCTCCTCGTCGCCCCTGCTGCTGCTCCGATCTCCTGCTCCGGTGAAGAGAGCCCTTTCCCCGTCTGCACTCCTTGGCTCTTCCTCCTCTGCCTCGCCTCGCAGTGGTTGCTGTCACCAAGGGGCCTCGGCCGGCCAGTGTTCTGCAGCTGTAGGTCCAGGTGTTGCGAGTTCCCGAGCAGGTGAGTGTTTAGAATGTTCGGGGTCTGAAGCTTCCATGGAAGGAATGTGGGCATTAGAACGTTCTAATCCCGGACACAGGGAACTAATAATTTTTCTCACCATAAACCCAGTGTAGGCTGGTTTTAAAGGAATACGGTGTGGATTTAAACAAAAACCTAATCTTTCTCCGAAAGATTAAAAAAATGTTCCAAGAAAGCCATAGATTAAGAGAGTGTGTTTTTTAAATCAAATTTACTTTTCACACTGATCACTGATTTTTATTTTATGCAATCTTGCCCCGTTGATTAAAATAATGTATTCTTAGTTTTTTAGCTAGTTTCACTTTATGGCTCTCCATGTTCTAGCCAGGTGCTAATATGATTTTTAGTTGAAAACACTGTAGAGGAATTTATAAATTCTCCCAGACTGTAATATGTTTAAAAGAGGAAGTTTAAAAAGATCCACAGAGACTTATGTTTCTTGGTCTCTCTAGAACCTTACTTCTTGCAACTTTAAATTTCAGGCCAGTGCTTTTCTTTAACATTCGAGTCACACTTATAAAACGCAAGATATTTAGAGTTAAAACTTCTTGATACATCCTCACCCACTTCATGCCTTGGTATCGTCACTGTATGGTTAAGAACATAAATGGTCTGTTCTCAAACTTGATCATTCTTGTACACAAGTGGTGAAAGAGAAGATCAGAGCTAGGGCATTTCAGCCTGTATTTGCTCACTTGAATGAATATGCACATAAGACCTTGCATATTTTGATCTAGCTTTTTTGCAGTCAACTTCCCTTAAAAAGCAAAAACAAAACTTGTTTCTACATGCAATATTAGGCTTTGTTTAGACTAATAACTGTGCTGGTGTAATTAAAAAGAATGAGGAGTACTTGTGGCACCTTAGAGACTAACAAATTTATTTGAGCATAAGCTTTCGTGAGCTAAAACCCACTTCATCGGATGTATGCAGTGGAAAATACAGTTGGAAGATAGATAGATATATAGATATATACACACACACAGAGGACATGAAAAAATGGGTGTTACCATACTAACTATAACAAGAGTAATCAATTAAGGTGGGATATTATCAGCAGGAGAAAAAAAAACGTTTGTAGTATAAATCAGGATGGCCCATTTCTAACAGTCCTAGTATAGTTGTACTGCAGAGGTATAAAGTTTAATCCTTAATGACATTCAGACTGACATTCAGACTGTAAATCAGAGGTTCTCAACCTATTCACCAATGTGGGCTGCATCCATATACACACACACACCACCTCTCCATCTGCAAAAAAAAATACAAGGTTTAGTATTTATTATGTGACAGCAATATAATTCAAATCGATATAGTACCTTTCATTTCAACACTGGCAAATGTCTAACAAGAGCATTTTAAATTAGCAAAATAAGTCAAAACATTAACTAAGCGCTCGGAGAGCATGGATGCATAGCCTGCCTGCAAAGATGGGGAACACTGCCCCCCATGCACCCAGCCCAGGACTGTCCCCAGACTGCCCCTTCCCAGTTAGGGAATACCCCCTATCACCCAACCCCCCTGGGACTGTTCCCCCAGCATCCAGTGAGGCCCCCCCCCCAACACTGGGCTGGCACACGTGCCTGCCCTGCAGAGGCTGGGTGCCCTGTCCAGGGCAGAATACCCCGTGCCCCCGGGACTGCCCCCTCCAGCATCTAGGCCTCAAAGCCAGCAACTATCCCCATGCCCCCAAAGATTGCCCCTCAGCACTCAACCCCTCCCAGCCACCAGTCCCCACCTAGAGTCTGTCCCACATGCACCGGCTGCACCCTCTCCCCATGCCCCTGTACCCCCATCCCCATGCTCATTGGTCATCTATCTTGGCTGCATATAACTCAGTCATGCAGCCCACCCTTCCCACCTGCCGCTGAGGTCCTAGTGCTCGGGAGTCTACTCCAGCCAGGGTCACTGAACCCGCAATCCTGTGGGATATGGGGGTGATGCTTCTGGACCCGATCCTGCCAGGGGCTGATCCTGCACCATCCCATTTTTGCACCCCACCCCTGCCAGCTCTGTGCCCACAGCAAGTGTCCCTCTCTAGTTCCGACCCTCAGGATGACATATGGGCTTCAGTTGTATGCTGATCAGGCTGCAGGTTGTAAATAGTTAAATTAATCAATTTTATAGTATGCTGACTATTTTGCTTTGGGGACTGATCCAACTCCTGATTAAGTCTGAGTCTTTCCACTGACTTCACTGGGAGTTGTATCAGTCTCACTTGTGCCCCAATTATACAACTGGTTCCACGCAGGTGGACCATTGCACCTGAATGGCACCCCAGTAGTGGAGTAAGCTGAAGGACTGAGTCTTAATATTTGCTAATGCCACCACTTGGCACATATTACTACCTTTGCTGAGCCCTGAAGTTGTTCTATAGATCTATGGACAATAACACATAAAAACCTAAATATCCAGATTTTTTTCCCTGTTAAGTTAATAATATTTTGAATTAGCTTGGATTGGGGGTACAGAGTTGAGTGGATCATGGGCTGACATTGTGTGCAAAATTTCACCCTGGAATGGATTTTTATGACAAAGCTTTAAATTCCAGAAAACAAGGACTCAATAAATATGTTGGCTAGAAAGGATAAAAAAAAAGTACTAGAAATAAATACTGTACTATATTAATGTTTTAAAAATAATACACTAGCAAAGACATCTCACTAATGCAGAGGGCAGGGCAGTTGTCTATATGTAACAATAGGAAATGTAGTGCCTGAGACTATATATCTCCAACTACAGACCATTTTTGAGCCCTGAAGTACAGTGTTTGACATGTGGTTTCCAATGTATAATGACAGAAATACTTCAAGGTATGCATCTGACAAAGTGGGTATTCACCCACAAAAGCTTATGTGCCAATACTTCTGTTAGTCTATAAGGTGCCACAGGACTCTTTGTAGCTTTTTACAGATCCAGACTAACATGGCTACCTCTCTGATACTTCAAGTTATGTGGCTTTTAAAGATATGTTATTAGTGAGAGTGACTTACAGGCTTCTTCAGGCCTCTGATAACTAATGCCTGGATCCTGCAGTTGGCTCTCCATTGGAAAGCCAGTTGCAGGAATAGGACCTAATTTACTTAGATTATGATTTAGATTAACAAAAAACAAAATGGAATGTGTGACTTTCTGGTTTTGTGAGGTTACCCCCATCCCCTTGAATTAAAGGAAGGCTCAGGTTCTGAAACAGAGCCGAGTTTCTCAATCTCCCTTGAAAGCATGGGTTACATATCTCAAATTGTGAGGGGTGGGAGATTTTAGGCCAATCACATTTCCTACCAATAACTTCCCATGTTGTACTGTTACAGATCTCTGATCTTCAGAGTGACACTCATCTGGGGGTTTAAGATTTACTTTATATGCTTATTTTTCCTTCAGAAACCAGAAGTACTTGAGCAAGAACTTTAAAAAAAAAAAAAAAAAAAAAAGTAGGCTGCTCCTTTATAATTGCAGTGTAGATCTGGGCAGTTGATTGTATGCAGGAGTAACTTGTCATTCTTTAAAAAGAACGAGGAGTACTTGTGGCACCTTAGAGGCTAACAAATGTCCAAATAAATGTGTTAGTCTCTAAGGTGCCACAAGTACTCCTTGTTCTTTTTGCTGATAGAGGCTAACATGGCTACCACTCTGAAACCTTTTCATTTTTTATCCTTCTCCTAACTTTTTTTTTTTCTTCTCATAAGTGTCTTAGTTTGAAAATACAAACCTTGTTTTTAAAATGCCACAGGAGTATAGAAGAGTGCATTGGTGGGGCCAGATACTTTTTCATTTCTTACTCAGAAGAAACGCCCAAGGAGTTCTGCCAAAATAGACACGTCAAGTCTTGACTCTCGCTAGGATATGGCCATTCAAGAGGGTCAGCACTGGAAGCTGATAGGGTGGATAAAAATCAATGTTTGTTTGTTTTAAATGAAAAAATATATTTTTATTTTAAATTAAATACAAGTTTATTTTTTAAAAATAAACCTATTCAAAATTAAATTTGAAATTGACAGCTTATGCTAAGGCCTAAACTACTTATAATCTAGTAATCTTTAAATACAAAAAAATATTAAGTAGTATATATTTGGTGCCAGTAGTTTAAAGAAAGTCAAAGCACTGAACTGGCAGAAGTACTGGAACTCACTAAGCATCTGGAGCTAGAGTTTGTTGAAGTAGTATCCCAGCTTTTGTCAGCAGTAGCTTCTTCTGCAGATGCAGAGAGAAGATTTTCTTCATTTCAGTTTAAATAGTTCAGTTCTGTGATCAGTTGATTCAAAGGTAAGAAACCACTGTGAGCTGAAAAAAACAGGAAAGCTTTAAGAATAAAATGTAAGAATAAAACTGGGTGTGAGAAGATGAGATCTACTAATTCTAAAATTTTGAAGGACATGGTGAATAGAAATAACCAGTTCAGTTCACTAACTGCAGGTCCTACTTCCTTTGTTTAGTTATTTTTAAATGCAAAGCATGTTTTAATAAATGTTTTTCTTGTGTATCCAGCACATTTAAGGTAGTTTTCTTTAATAAAAGCAGCAAAGAGTCCTGTGGCACCTTATAGACTAACAGACAGTCTATAAAGTGCCACAGGACTCTTTTCTGCTTTTACAGATCCAGACTAACACGGCTACCCCCTGATATTTTCTTTAATAAGAAAAACATAAAATGCTGTTTTAAGCGTTTAAATTGAATTTGAATTTCCATCCCTGCAGAGCCTGAGACAAATCAGAAGTAAGAAAATAATCTAATAAATAAGAAGTGCATCAATCACTATTTTCCAATATAAAAACTGAGAATCTGAATAAATAGATATACACTATCTCTTAACACATTTAAATAATTATATCTTGGATTGCCAGAAGAGCACCAAATTTAGTTCAAAGGCTACATTTAGTTGCAAATCAGCATGTTTTAATGGTTACCAACCATGGAGAATCAGCCTTTCTTCAGAAAAATAAAAATACTAATGCAAGCTATGATTAAAATCTATTATGTAAATAAGGTTTCTTGCTTGCTGATCTAAATTTGTGATTAAATCACTTTGACTTAAATCAGTCTGCCATGGAAGCTGAAGAATAAATTTGGTATTGTACATCCAAGGGCTGTGGAACTTCAGAGCAGATAACTGTTTCCTGATGTAAATAAGTGGCCAGTACATAGCTCCTCATACTGTGTAATTCACAGAGCAGTAGTTGGTTCAATTTAAGTCTGGGAGAGGCCAAATAACCTGGCTTCAGTGAAGCCATGCTCTTGTTAGAAGAAACAAGAGCCCACCTCTAGCAGCCACAGTTACCCGAGTTTTGTTTTTTTTTAACAGGAAAAGCTGATCTCCTTTTGAAAATTCGGATTATCAGGGATAGCTATCCTTTTCCTTCTAGATCTGCTACTGAAATTGTGCTTCACTTCACCTGACAGGAGCAGAATTTGCATTATGCCTGTTCTGAAATGCACTATATTGCATAGTTGGAGAGCACTATAATTACTCTCTTGCTGAAGACCTGGGTCCTGATTGTTTCTCTTATGCTAGTGTAACTCCATTGGCTTCAGTTATCCTAATTTACATGGGTTGCTGAATGTGAGATGAGGTGCATGATGTATGTAACCCACACACCTCCTAGGTGTGCTGTCTGTCCCCGCTAGTGGCACCGAGACCACTTAGAGATTAATGAGTCTGCTATAGCCTTAGCTAAGAGCCATGTGGCTTTTAGCTCATGCAGTAGAGGCTCATATACTAAGTTCCAGAGGTCCCAGGTTGGGGTAAAGATACTGAATTGGACTCTTATATACAAGATCAATTTTTCTCTGGTTGTTGGCATGAATTCTTATTAAATACACTCTTAATAAAAGGGATTAATTGTAGTGGTAGAAAAAAGAGCATCTCTTATGCCATCCTCCTTTTTGAGGTGAGATCTATTAAAAGGGAGCCCTCTAATAAACAAAAGCGAAAACTTTGATAAAAACTAGAAGAAAAAGGAAGCATGTCCTAAGCTTCAAAGGCTTCCCAGTTGATATCCTGCACAAGCCCCCACTTGTAATGCTGACAGACTTACTGCATAAGTCACATGGCTTTTAGCTAAAGCTATCAGACTCATTAATCTCTAAGTGGTCTCGGTGTCACTAGAGGGGACAGAACACCACACCTAGAAGGTGTGTGGGTTACATGGACACTAAATCTTTCAAGGTGTTGTCTTCAATTTATGGCTTAGGTGACTTCAGCTGCGATCTCCTCACATACTCTTGAACGGAGAGCAGCAGCAATGTGATTGGTGTTCTGAATAATTTTTCCTAGATTTGTCATTTCTGAGGCAGACAGGCACAGACTTGATATGGGTGGAAAGGATTTCTGAAACTGCAGCCAGTTCCTTGTGGGAACAGGAGACAGAGAGCTGTGGGTCTATTGTGGAAACAAAGCTTTCTTTTGTGAATTAGTATTCTCAGTTTAAAGAAACATTTGCTTTAGTTAAACATGTTTCACTCCAAATAGAAACATCTGTTTCTTATCTCTAAATTATCCATAATAACTTGTGTAAACTTCTTGCATAACTAGCTGTCTGTGGCAATTTACAGCCCAAGAGGTGTTCTAGTAATTGAACTCAGCTGCTTATTTTATGGGAATGACTTTTGCTTACTATGTATGAACAAGTTGGAATAGAAGGAAGAAACTATTCAAATCTCTGGTCATTTACCATAAGTGCTGTTGAACAACCTGCTTAATCAGACCGAACTAGATTGGTGGGCTGAACAACAGACTTTAAAATAAAGTCCAGCACCTAGGGTTAAAATTTTCAAAAACTCCTGAGTAATTTAGGAGCCTAATAGCTTAGCAGTGCCAATTTAACCACTTAGATTGTCCTCAGACCTTTGTCTTGTACATGACACATTGTCCATCATGTTCAATTTAGGGGTAGAATTTTCCAAAGTGCTTCAGGGACATTTTACTTGTTGTCTGATATTGTGGACAGTGTGTTATGTACAAAACAAAGTTCTGAGGAAAATCTAAGTTATGGTCTGTGCATTGCATCACTGGGGAGAAAACATCAGGGTAGATGTCAAGATAATGATCGATATGTAAAATTATGGCTATCAGATTTCTCTAGGCCAGAAATTATTTTCCAAAATTCACGGGACAGTCCCATTAAATGCTTTAACAATTAATCAGAATGTCTCTTTTTCTACCCTTTTCCTCTGCTTTCGTTTTGGCTCTGCTGTATGGGGTCTGTCTGGGCTTCCCCCAAGAAACTCTTCAAACCATCAAAAAGAACAAGGAGTACTTGTGACACCTTAGAGACTAACTAATTTATTTGGGCATAAGCTTTCGTGGGCAAAAACCCACTTAATCAGATGCATGCAGTGGAAAATACAGTAGGAAGATATTTTATATATACACACACACACACACAGAGAACATAAAAAAATGGGTGTTGCCATACCAACTCTAACAGGACTAATCAATTCTATTACCAAGAGAAAAACTTTTGTAGTGATAATCAGGATGGCCCATTTCAAACAGTTGACAAGAAGGTGTGAGTAACAGTAGGGGAAAAAATTAGTATGGGGAAATACTAATACTAAATACTTTGTGTAATGACCCATTCACTCCCAGTCTTTATTCAAGTCTAATTTAATGGTGTCCAGTTTGCAAATTAATTAATTAGCCCACCTTAATTGATTAGTCTCATTAGAGTTCGTATGGCAAACCCATTTTTTCATGTTGTCTGTGTGTATATATATCTTCCTACTGTATTTTCCACTGCATGCATCTGATGAAGTGGGTTTTAGCCCACGAAAGCTTATGCCCAAATAAATTTGTTAATCTCTAAGATGTCACAAGTACTCCTCGTTCTTTTTGCTGATACAGACTAACACAGCTACCACTCTGAAACCTTCAAACTATCAGGCAGTTCAAAGGCAAAAACATTACACTGCAATTTAAAAGGCTGTCTTGAAAGACATGATCAAAGTACATCAAGAACTATGTTGAGACCATATAAGTTTGCACAGATAAGTAGTTAAGTCAGTAAATGCCAACTTCTCCCCCTCGGGGTGCATTTTCACTAAGAAAAAGGTCCATTTTTAACTCCTCACTAACACATGGTAACTAATATGGGTTGAAATTCCAGTGCAGACAAAGCAGTTTGTAGTTCGATGAGAGTTAGCAGGTCAAGGTAAGTCGTAGGCTTCCCCCATAGTCTTTACCTCAACATGCTATGGAGGAGCCTAGGATTTACCTTGATCTGCTAACTTCCGTTGAACTACAAACTGCTTTGTCGTCACTAGGATTTTAACCCATGTTAGCTATCATGTGCTAGCTAGCATGAGTTAAGAACATGCCTTTTTCCTAGTCAAGATAAGGCCTTGGTACATGTGTTACACATGCTAAGTGTGTGTGTGTCTTTGTCCCCTATAGTGGTTGGTCCTTATCAAAGGCTGGTTAGACTGTTGTTGCTTCCAGCTAATGGATGGAAAGTACTTTAAGTAGGTGCTTGATTTTATGCTGAAGGTCCAGGGTTCAAGCCCTGCTGTTGTCCCAAGCGAGGGTAGTTAAATATGCAGCATTCTATCTGATTAACTGACCATACTGTTTCTCAGTCAGAAACATTATATGATCTACTAGAACTTTAGATACAAGTCTAGCATCTTCTACTAATTTGTGCTGTCCAGAAAAGCCATTTATAGATACAAGATATGCAGTGAATGAGGCTGAGCTCCTGCAGAGAGAGCCCTTTGCCTCCCTGTGTTCCATAAAATCTGTGCAGTGAATGAGGTGAGGGCTGTCTCGAACCCTATTTCTTCTCAAGGTTAGGAGGGGGTGGAGCAGAGCACCAGTCTCTCTGCCCAGAAATCAGTGGACATGGCTCAAGAAGTGCTCCTACGTATCTACATAGATTATCTGGAGATTTCAACAGTGATCTTTCAAGCACACTTGTAATCATGTTGTTAATATGAAACCTATGAACTGCTCTCTGATGGCATTCTTAGGAAATCATGTCTTCTGCTGGTATCACTAGATGCCATGTGCAAACTTGGACTTGCACCCAGATTCCTAGACACGTTCTACCACTCCCACCATGTTGAGAGTACGCTATCTCTGCTGTAGGACAGTCATGGGAAGAATACTTGCCGAGATGGTGTTCCTGACTGCAGCATCACCCTAAGAATGTCACCTCCATGTTAACCAGCCCATGACTAAACTACAAACTTAATTGTGACTCTTCTCTCCCTGTAGGTGTTTTGTGATATGGTGAACTTCATCAAAAGGGCAGTTCAAAAACTTTATACTGTCCTGTTAATTACTGAAGATATGGAGAGCAACTGACATGCTTTAGCTCAGTTAATCTAAATTGTGAGCTCTTCAGGGCACGGACCCTGTACTTGTCTAAATGCCAGGTGCCCATATGGCACCGTAGAAATAACAAACAGAGAAACTTGGGAACTTGCTAGCTACCAACAGCTGCTTCTGGGAAAGCATTACTGTTCCCTGATTACAAGCATTATTAAGATGCAGAGGACTTAGGGGAATTCCCCTAATTTAAATAAATAGGGGACAAGGAGAGACCAGGATTCCTGTAATACAGCACTCTAACTTGGCTTACTGGCTTTTTTTTACAGCTGACAGGCTATCAGCTGTGATCTGGCTAGTTTACAAATCTAAAATGCTGAATAAACATCAGCCAAAATATTTTGATTGGCCTCTAGAAAAACATTACTTGGAATTTAAAGATGTTGCAGTATCATGCTGCATATGATGTGGTTGTGGTGTTAAACTTGTTCACTGGTAAGATTTTAATTTATTATCCTAGACACAATCTGTATACATTCTAGTTCTCTTAGTAGACACAAGAACAGTGTCTAATCTCAACTACTTCTTATGTTTGAACAGAAAAATAATCTCTTTTGACCCCTTAAATCTATTCCTCTTTTGAATTATTTTCCTCAAACTCTCCAAAAAATACTCACTTTGGGTCAAGACAAAACCTGAAAAACTTTCAGCCCAAAGAGACTTCTAAAAAAGTTATGAATATATGTTCTGAGGTTATAATGAGCATGTGTTCACTGTAATCTCTATTGCAGTCACTCTTATGCCACTGTTATAATACAGAATACTTTCTAACATGATGAATGTTCAAGTTCCTCATCTTTTGGTACTAAAGCAGTCCATAATGCTCATGTGTTGACTAACAAGCATAAGAAAAAATTTCATTCAAGAATCTTTCTTGACTCAGCATATTGGTCACTGTAATAGCCTATTTAGTTTAGCTTAACTATGAAAGTTAACCACTTAACCAAAAATATTTTCCACGCTAGTCTTGATTGTTTGAAGCAATTCTGCCAAAGGCCACTAGATGTCCCTACTTGACTAGTTTGTTCAATAAAGAATGGTCATGTGATGTTAGGACTCACATTTATGTACCTTTCACCATTTAACTTTGTTTACTGCATTGGCACTGGTGCATCCTTGCAGCTTAGCAGGTGTGTATGCAAGATAACTATTCTCTTTGTTTACTGTTTTGGAATTGTGTTGGAGTATTGCAAAACCTGTGCTCAGCTTAAACGCTGAGCTCTTGGGCAGTGCTTAATTTGTAATGAAAGAGGGACCAGGACTCAAGCCATTAGGTGCCAGGGCTCAAGCAATTTTCTTACTTTCATAACTGACATGCAAAGCCCATAGGGCCAGGGCTACAAACTGCCAACCTAGAGGTGCTGGGTCTGAGCCCTAGCAAGACCCAGCACCAATTAAGCACTGCTCTTGGGTAATACTGGAAGTGTTTAGAAGTTTCCACGTATGTACAAACTAGTAAATATTTTATATAGTTAACCAGGTATCTGGCAGCTGTAAGACAGCATCTCCATATATTTCTGTGAGAAAGAAGAGGATGTATAAATAACCAGTTATTTTTTTAATGTATTTAAACTTGATGTTTAATTTTAACAGCTATATGAGGCTTTAAGTTCTACCAGAAGCTTGAAGTACCCAACCTGCTATATTACTTTTACACTACTAGTAAATATCAGAATTTTAAAAATATTCTGTGTAATCTTATTTGTCTTCATGGTAAACAAAAAATGAGAGAGCCAGTTCTGCAAAGAATCTGTTGCGGGAGAGGCATCCGCTTCCTCCAGTGTAGAAGGTCAGACCACTTTTCTTTTTTTATAATTAAAGTATAAATCTGCTGCTTGATCAGGAGGAGCAACGGATTACAAGGAGAAGAAAGCTGAAATCCTTTACAGAAAGGTATTTCACAATCCAGATAATAATACTATAAGTAGAGGAAAGGCACAGTAGGGAAAGAATAGATTTAAAAAACACCTAGACAGCAGGAACGTATTTAAATAGGCAAGACCTGATTTAAAATTTACACTAGAATGCTAAAGCAGAAAGTTATTTAACTAGTAAGCTTTTTGGATCAGGGACTGTATTGTACTATATTTATACAGTGCAGTGGGACCTACTGTAGTACAGAATAATAGTAGCACCAGAATTGGTGGTCATTCTAGAGAAAGTACAGAGGAAAGGTACAGTTGTAAAATGGTAAACATCATATCTACTCTTACAGAACAAAAAGGGGAAGTTGTATTGAGGAATGATCCAGGCAGTGGTGCAAGTAGGGCAGTACAGTATGGTATGCTGTACCCTTAAGATATTGATTGTTGGTACACTGTACCGGAAAGACACAGGAGCAGAATGTGGGGCTGCCAGGCAGCCCCACGCCAGCAGCTCCTCCGGCACAACTGTGCTGCCCGTCTTCCACAGGGCTGTACAGACCTCAGACAGGAGATGCAGCTGCATGGAAGGGCTGGGGGCGATACAGCCATGCCAGAGGAGGCCGGTGGCCCCACGTTCTGCTCCTTTCACTGCTGTGGTTCCGGAAAGCCCTGCAGTTCAGAAGTCTGTATCCAGCGCAGAGGACAGAGGTCCCCCACCCCACCCCTGCCCAGATAACATGGGATGGGGAGAGCACAGGGGCAGGGAGGAGTCACGTGAGGGGTTGTGACACCCCCTTAGCTGGTGCCCCCCCCCTTTGTGTCCCTCCCATGAGTCACCTAAGCACCACTGGATCCAGGAAACTGCAGACCAGTAAGATTAACACAGTTTCTACTCTGCAAAGGTACTGGGTGGGAGGGAATGGAAGGGGCAGAGGATTGCACCATGTTTCTCTAGGTTTCCATATCAAATATGATCAGTTTATAAATTAAAAGGGGGGGAAGTGGGAGTTTCTAGTTGTCAGCCCTGCAGACTAATCCTGGGCTTTCAGAATCAAGATGATTTCTTTCCTTCTTGCACATCATCAAGGCGTAAAAGGCTCTGCAGATACAATTATGCTGTTAGTGACCTCTGGCAATTCCATAGCAAGCCCATTAAAGCCATGGGTATAACTATCTGAAATGACCAAAACCATTCTGTTGGTGCGGAAGAGAACAGAACCTTCTTAGCTGTTCTGCCTCTGCAAGGCTAACGTGAGTAGAAAGTTAACACTTTTTTGTCATGAAAGACAGCAAGTGTGATTACACAAGGAGCAGATCTTGTGGAGTAAGAAGGTGCCACTTTTATGTACTCTTCAGAAGAGAAGCACAATTGACTTTCAGTCCCTTTTCTAGCAGGTTTAACAGGTAATGATAAGTGAATGGTAACTAGGGCTCTAGTCAAGCAAGTCATCATGACATTCTGGTTTTATAACAAGCTGAACAGAAAGTGGCTGAACATCTCTAGATGTTTGGTTTGGTTCCACATGGCCCTGGGAGCAAACCTAAAGATATGTGGATTAGATTAAACTAAAATACTCATTAGGATTTAAAGGAACATGGTCATCTTGGGAAATTAGTCTTTTAAAAAAAAAAATTAACATTTAAGATTACCATAGACCTTAGTTCCTCTTGCGCCACTGTCACATTGGGCAGTCCAGCTCCTCCGTTGATTATGGGCACTCACTAGTAGCGGTACTTCTTCATAGGTGATGACAGCACATTCAGTATCCTCTGTCACTGTCCTCTGCCCATTCTTCCTGGGCCTTC
The DNA here is from genome assembly GCF_016161935.1 of Mauremys reevesii. Taxonomy (NCBI): domain Eukaryota; kingdom Metazoa; phylum Chordata; order Testudines; family Geoemydidae; genus Mauremys; species Mauremys reevesii. Next base: position 51,173,791 of record NC_052627.1, read on the forward strand.
CTTGCTTTCTTTCCTCCCTGGTAAGTTTGGATGGGCGATAAAATGTGACTTTTTCCCCCAAAAGTGGATCAGTTTGCCTAGACACTGTTACCAGATTTGCCCATTACTTTGGGGTATGCTCATTTATTCGGGTTACTCTTCAGGGGGCGGCGGTTCTGTACTTCTATCAATGTACTGCTTGTGTCACTTGTGTTTTCATATGGAGCTCTGCTTCTCCCTGCTACAAGTTCCCTCCCATTGGAGCTATCCTGCAGGACATAGGTTCCCTAGGACTGGGTTTCTCCAACCCCAGAGCCAGATGAACACACACACCCACACATACATTAACAGAGCAAGTCTGAGCGGACTGGGTCAATCAGCACTGTCAGGCTGTTACCCTTATGCATCCCAGATTCAGCACTTCCCTATCCCCACTCTCACATCACAATTGCACTAGCAGTAACCTACTTGATGAGCAAACCCCACAGTATTTTGGGTGCTGCAGGGATCTTTAGCTTAGGTAAAAGAAGTGTTGCTGTAAAGTGAATGGGGGAAGCTAAAAACACAAAAGAGTAAAGTTCAGCAAGAGAGAGTGAAGCGACCAACTTAACCATAAAAGTTATTTATTGAATAATAGTGATAACTACACAAGGGCTAAACCAATATAACATACGTTATTAAAGGTTAATACCTAAGGCAGAAAGGAAAACAGAGAGAGAGAAGGGGATCTCACCCACTCCATGAGGCTTGAACTGGTCGGGGTTCCCAGGTGATGGTGGTAGCTCAGGGTCCTGAGTGCTGGAGACAGGCAGAGCCCCCAGCACGATCAGTCAGGAGAAGATGGAGTCCCAGTGGAACTGATGCAAAGGTTGAAGGCTACTGTATGGAGAACACTCTTAGCAATTTGCACAACTATGATAGGGTTGTGTGTTCACACACCCAACTTTTCTGTGGCTGGTTTATGATGGAGCTCATCAACACAGTGAGTCAACCCTATTTGTCAGATTTTTACACCATGCCCACACAGTGTGAATAAAATCCTTTAGACAAAGCTATATAAGGAAATGGTTGGAAAAGTTGAAGATCATTTAATTTGGTCTTATTCAGTTCAAAAGCTGAAAAGAATTGTCATAACAAAATGTTTTTGGAGAATTGTGCTAATATGGGGAGGGAGGATCTTGAAGCCAGTTTCTGCTGGTCTCTTGGTTTCTGTCCAAGAATAAATAGTCCCAGGAACCAGCAGACCTGTTCACTATATACCTCTCAACCTGGCAAGACCCAGATATGGGCAAGTGTCTGACAAAGATCCACAATGAGGGACAAAAAATACGATTTATGCAAGAAACTTAAAATGCTGTGGGATTCCTTGTTTATGAATGCATTTATTTGTAACTTAAATCTAACTATTAGCCCTTAGTATTCACTGGATTTTTTAAAATTTAAAAAGCCTTGTCAGTTCCCCTTAAGGTGCTATGAAGAGGTAAGAAAACAGAACTTTGAGAGAACCCTAGCTGCACTTTTTGTGCAGCACTTTGAAACATTCCCATACAGTGAGGGGCAAATGCCAGAAGTTTCTGGACTTTTTGCAATACTACTGTTGGTTCACTAGCCTACTCTGACTTGGGAGATGAAAGATCAAGCCTGTATTTGAAAATAAGGAGGCGGGGTTAATCATACCTGATGCTGAACTGTCACTTCTTTCTTTCCAGCGTGTTCCATGGGAGACAGTACGAGCAGGCTATATAGCACTCTTGCTAAGACGTTGAACAGCAGTGCTGCCTCCCAGCATCGGGAATACTTGGAACAGTCAGACTCGGAGCAGCTGGATCCCATAGATCCTAAAGATCTGCTTCAAGAATGCCAGGCAGTTCTTCAAAAACGCCCTCCCCGACTCCAGAGAGACTTTGTAGACCTGAGAGCAGATTCTACCAGCACCCATCGTCCCATTAGGGTCATGCAGTGGAACATTCTTGCGCAAGGTATGAGCCTTGTATAAATCTCCAACTTGAGGTAGTCCCCTTGGAGCTAGACACTGTTGAAAATGAATTATATGTATTTTTTTAATGTAGATATAGTGTGTTTGCATAGAGTACAAATATATGGAATTGGGAGGGTTAGGGTAGAGACATGTCTATTTCTGAAGGAATAGCAAAAATAGAAAGCTTCTGGGTCTGAATTCATGTGACCTTCCCTGCACAACAGTCACACAAACATTTCCTTTTCTTGTACTTATAAAACTGAAGCTGCTACTCCTCTCTCCCCATCTTAATGTGAATAATAGAATATCAGGGGTGGAAGGGACCTCAGGAGGTCATTTCGTCCAACCCCCTGCTCAAAGCAGGACCAATCCCCAAACAGATTTTTGCCCCAGATCCCCTCAAGGACTGAACTCATAACCCTGAGTTTAACAGGCTAATCCTCAAACCACAGAGCTATCCCTTCCCCCGAGGCATCTCCTATTACATTGAGATGCACACCACTATTAGATCCTTAGTGACCTCCAAAAAGTAGACTTGCCCTCTGTACTACTTCTTTTGAAGTTGAATTATAACACATCCAGATCATCCTGTGGCAATGTATTCACAAAAAAACTAGTTAAACTTGGTTCAGAATTCCAGGAATTTTTTCATTTGTCTTGGTTATTGCTACTTGGAAAAGCACATTTGAGGTGAAATAATTAACTGGAATAATTGTGTTTATAGTGGTATTTTCCATATTGTGCACTCAGTGCTGAGGGTTGAACTGGGAACAGTGGCCTCATCTCCCCTTCTCTCTGCACATTTTTTTTAACTTTTGAAAAGACCATATTGAGATTAAGAATGTTGTCAAATAGCTCTCCTATCCAGAGTCCTTTCTGCCCTGTAACATCTTCCAAATGATAGCGTAAACACAATAGCATGGAAGAGACTTAACAAGAAATCCTTCAAGATGACGTAGCAGCCACATGTGCTAATCTAGTTTAAAGCAACTTGTAATTTTTGGGGTGCCCTGTGTGACACACTTCTTTACAAAGGCCTCGGTGTGTAGAGGTTGTTTTTGTTTTTCTTACCAGACACTTCTGAAAATAACACCCCTTTGAGGCATCTCAGATTGGGCATCCAAAATCAGTAGTCACTCCTGCAAACTGTGGCCACAAGTACTTGTAACTGGGTATTTTGGAGCAGCAGTTCCAATCCAGTCTGGTATCCATGACTTAGGTATATGCCACAACTTTTGCACACATGTATCCTACAAAGTATGGTAATAAAATCTCCTGACAAAATGGAGACAATATGTCCTATAAACCACACTTAAAATTAACTTAACCCTTAAATCCATTTGGGGTTAGGTCCAGATTTTGAGTAGAAATCTGTATACTACTTACTTGTAGCTGGCAGTATGTTTACAAGGGAGTCCCTTATTTTCACAGGCCCATGCAAGTCTCAGTTAGGAAGGGGATGATTTTCTTTGGCAATTGATAGGTACTGATGAATTTTTCATTCCAGCTCTTGGAGAAGGCAAGGACAACTTCGTTCAGTGCCCCATGGAAGCTCTCAAGTGGGAAGAAAGGAAATGCCTCATTCTGGAGGAAATCCTTGCATACCAACCAGACATTTTGTGCTTGCAAGAAGTGGACCATTTTTTTGATACCTTTCAGCCACTCCTTAGTCGGCTAGGCTACCAGTGTACTTTCTTCCCTAAGCCATGGTCCCCCTGTTTAGATGTGGAACATAACAATGGGCCAGATGGCTGTGCCTTGTTTTTTCTCAAGGACCGCTTTACACTGATCAACAGTGTTAATATCCGTCTAACGGCAATGAAGCTAAAAACCAACCAAGTGGCCATAGCCCAGACGCTGAGATGCACTGAAACTGGGAAGCTGTTCTGCATTGCAGTCACTCATCTGAAAGCCCGTACTGGCTGGGAGAGATTTCGATCAGCACAAGGCTGCGATCTTCTACAGAACCTAAAAAATATTACCCAAGGAGCAGAGATCCCTCTAATAATCTGTGGAGACTTCAATGCAGAACCCACCGAAGAAGTTTACAAGGAATTCTCTAACTCCAGTCTCAACCTGAATAGTGCTTACAAGCTGCTGAGTGCAGATGGGCAATCAGAGCCTCCTTACACTACATGGAAGATCCGGCCCTCTGGAGAGTGCAGGCACACACTGGATTATATCTGGTATTCCCAGCATGCCTTAAATGTAAACTCTGCTCTTGGCTTGCTGACTGAAGAACAAATAGGACCCAACAGGCTGCCATCCTTCAATTACCCTTCAGACCACCTGTCTTTGGTGTGTGACTTCAGCTTTAATCAAGACCCTGACAGGCTTTTATAACTTGTTTAACCTCCATATGGTGTTGCAGTGTCTTAACTCCCCATTGTTAAGGAAACTTTTGATGAGGTTGGATTTACTTAAGGATGGGGTATATGGATGGCTTAATATATTTTCAGGCATGTTCTTGAAAGTAACTTTGCCATTCAAACCTTATAATTTGAAGCCTCCAAAGGAGGAAAAAGGAGTTGACTGCCAATTTTTGAGTTGTGATGGTTTTGTTCAACATGTGCTTTGCCACAGCTTAATTTGAAAATTGGAGGGGAAACTGCGTTCTTCCTCCTTTCATTCACTCCTTTGTTTAAGGACTGAATCAATCCTGAAATGAATGTTCAGGCCTTTAGTTCTCAAGATAAGAATTCAGTGTATATGTAAACAAACAAAATTAGCATGCTGACAGGGCAAGTTTTAATGTTTTCCCCTTGGTGCACATACAAGGGTAAGAGGCTTGACTATATAAGTGTTTTTATTTATTTTTATATTGATGTGTAAGCAATGCAATTGACCAAGTTGTGTTAAGCCTAAATGTAGGAAACACAAGCATTTCAGACACACAAGCAGATCTAGGAAGGCCCTAGTAATTCTGAAATGATTTGAGATGGGAGAATTAATCTGTGTTTTAAGAACTGATAGCAGCTTCCATAGAGCATGTAATGTGATGCAAAGCCAACTCCAGTAGGAGTGCCTACGAGAGGAGACTTGACCATAGTGTATGATGTAGTAGTACCTTCAGTTTTGCAGAAAATGTGCCTGCATCAATGCATATGTGGCCTGTAGAGACACAAAGTTTTAACTACTATTTTCCCTGTACTTCCTTTCAAAGGACACATTTAATCCAGGAATATTTTGCTTGCCAGTTTAATGCCACACATTTCTGAATGTTTTAAATTTATAGTCTTATTTAGTCTTGTCATAGTTTTACTAACAGTTTTGATAAAGGTCCGATCTTCATGCTAAGCCCCACTCCCCCTGCCTTTTTTTTTTTTTTTGTGTATGTTGCATTGCATTTTGAAGACTTAACACTGGCATTTTTTTAGAAAATGGTAAACAATGTATTGAGAGGGACTGATGGATCTGCCTCTGCCATTATAAAACACAGGACAGAAAGGGTTGGCAGCAGTCTTGAGTTTCTCTTTTTTTGTGGGTAAGTGGAACTTTAGCAATGCATTTAAATTGTGGAAGAGAGAAAAATATTAGTATAAGCAGCTCTTGCCAGCCTTGCTAAGTGGGGAGTGCGTTTCTCCACCAAGAAGGCCCTGTAGCTATGGGTTGTGAATACAGCAGTGAGAGTTGTTGTTAAAGTAGGGGTGAGGAGGGCAGGAATGGTGGCTGGAGTGAGGAAGCCATGGGGCTGACTTTGAGGGGGGTCGAGGTGGGCGGGGAAGGAACCATCCATAGGGCAATTCCAAGCTAAAGCAATATTTCATTTCAAGTAATGTTACTGGCCCATTCTGAATTGTAAGTGTTCCAGATACATTAATAAATGGTCTTTTTAAAATAATTATCAATGTAATGTCTTCTTGCTAAAGTGTCCGAGTATCACAACTTTCAAAGACATATTTTTCAGAAATTGTCTTCGTTGGCGACATGCCCAATCCTTGATAGAGTTACCGCCACCGTGGAACTATAGACTCCATTTGGTGAGGCACGGACCAAAAGGCAGCCAGAACCCACAAAGACGACTTCTGAGAAATAAGCCTTTGTTTTGCTGGCGAACTGCCTTCTCTGGAAGTACTGCAAAATGCATCTAAACCTTACATTAGGCTATGGCTATATCCTTCTTTTAGGGACCCTAATTGACATACCAAATTCCACATTAGTGAGCCAATGGAACTAGAGCAAAGTAATGTCTTTTTTCCCCCCTCCCAGAATGCAAATACCGGCTGACATCTATCAATTAGAAAAAGCAAATGTGGCTACTTGGGTAAGGAATGGTGTCCCTAGCCTCTGTCTGTCAGAGGGTGGAGATGGATGGCAGGAGGGAGATCACTTGATCATTACCCATTAGGTTCATTCCCTCTGGGGCACCTGGCATTGACCACTCTCGGTAGACAGGATACTGGGCTAGATGGCGCTTTGGTCTGACCCAGTATGGCCATTCTTATGTTGCTCATGGGGTGAGCATTTTCACTTAGTCATGCTGTGAAATAGGGGCTCTCTGCTGCAGATATGTGCCCACTGGCTAGCTCCCTCCTTTCCTGGGTCAAACAGGAATGGTTGGAGTGGGAGGGTAAACACTCCAGTCTGATACTGTGTTGACCACTGCTTTGTCTTACATTCCCACCCCACTACCTGCTTGCTCTGGGTCACCACAATTGCAGCAGCTTATTCTGCCCTGTCTTTCTCTGATTCTTCTCTGAAAAGTCTTTAAAGTTCTACTCTTCTGCTAGTGTCCTGAGCCACAATTTTTTGTGCCCTTAATCCCAGTGCAAAACATGCCTGGGTGTCAACAGAATTGTGTAGATCACAGACATAGTATAATCCTTCACTTTCACTGTGGAGACTTGCGTTCATGAATCACAGGTAGTTTAAACTTGGGCCGTCAACCTCAGCAATTTGCAGTGCCTCAGTGAAAACTCAACCAAATAACCTCAGAACTGTTTCTTGCTGCCCCCTGCAAGCTGTTGTCTGAAACACTTCCATGTTTCCACTCCAAAGTGCTGTTTCAGAAAAAGGTCTCTGCCAATGTCTGACAACCCACCCGTCTACTTAAAGACAGATTGAAATAGTGTTCTAAAAACAGTATTAAAACTGAGATTTAACTAAAACTTAAACCTGTAACAAATTGGTTCCTTTCAAAATTTCATCTTTCATTTCCCAATATTAAAATAATTTAAAAAAAACACCACCCCAGTCTCATCAGAAGCCAAGCGCCTATTCTCCCTGCTGGATCTTCCAGCAAATTGCAACAGCCTCTACTTTTGGAATTGCAATCAGGTATCGGCCTAATTTTTCACCTGTGATATTACATAGTCTGGGTGACTTGCTGTCATAGGTCCAATCGAGCACTCCCACTTGGCCATTCACCAGGCTGCTTCGAGGGGATCCAGCTGCTGATCCCCATGTGTTAAGCATCTGGAATCTGAATAGAGTCCAGGCACTGTCCACTGACTTGGGGCTCCTAGGCAGGCCCTCCCTCCCAGCTTTAAACACAACCTTTCCCAGAATCCCATTGCAGGTATGAGCCTTCTGGTTTACCTCTTCAAGGGGGCATGTGTTAAGTGTAACTTTTAAAATGCACAGAGATTTTGCACAGGCTTCTAACACCACTGCTCTTGCTTTTAAGATAAAGCACAGAGTGTACAGATCGCATTGCACTCAGGATGTTTTCTATCTCCCTCACCATAGCTCACCCTTTCCTTGAGACATGGGCTGAGTTCAGCGGGGAAGGATTTCCACTGCCTCAGACCCCTGCAACAACTTCTCTCTGAGCTGGTGAAAACGGGCAAAGACCCCAAATAGATCAGCAGCTCCTGCCCTTTTATAACCTTTCAGTCTGTCAGGTGACTCCAGGATTAGCCTCAAGTGACCAGATCTTTGCCACAAGACTCACCTCCCCTGACAAACCAATTGTTGTGTGTGGAATCCAGCCTGTTGTCTCAGATGCTTGTATTTGGCTAGAAAACCATCCTGAGTTAATGTTCTCTATTGTCAGCCCTGTATTGCTACCCCTTGGAGTTTCAGTCCAACAGGGAGGCAAATAGACACTAGAGATGACAACTAGTCCCAGCATATATAATAGTTTGCAGTCTGAAAGATGCAAAGAGTTCATAATCTCACACACAACTCAAATTGTGCACAGGTTCCCTATGTTATCACACATGCCACAACTGGAAAACAAATGATACCGTATATCTTCCGTTCTGAGCCAGGTCACAAAATGCTGCAACCCACCCTTTTTCTCCTCCCCTGCACTTTTGTTATAAACAACATTTCCCTTCATTTCTATGTTCATGTTGCTGAAAAAATTCTCTGGTTTTTCTCACGAATGTCTCGTGATTCCAAACTCTCCTGGGGCACTGAGCCACAGCACAAAGGCTGCAATAAGTCCTGTTTACTAACGGGACCTACGAAGCTAAACTATCATGCAGATCGGCCAAAATGGCTTTTTCTGACTGATGGGCTGCCTCCCACCCTAGGGAGTGTGTGGGGGGGGGGGTTTCAGAAGATCTGTAGGATGCTTTTACTATTTTGTTTGGAATCTCACCATCAACGGTTTAATTTGTTTTTTCCAATTAGAGTTAAAAACCACTGTCATACTTTTACACCCCCCCCAAAAAAAAAAAAAGTTACCTCCATGTCTTCTGTACTTGATGGTCTGATTTCTGTGCAACTGTCATCACTGCCAAACCTTTATATGGTGAAACAGGGCAGGAGCCTCTTAGTCCACTCAGTCATCATTCGAGGATTGTCTGCAACTGATGCATGTCCTTGGAGACTGATGATGAGAGGGAAGTGAGAAGGGGGACACTAAATGCAAGAGGGCTGGAAAGCAAGTCACTTAATTCCTGATTTAACAGGCCCAGGAAGTCACAGCTTTCTGGTGGACTTGCAAGAGGAGATTACAACTACTGTAGTTGAAGATGTGTTGCATTCTCCCTTAGTGTAACTATTAAAGTTGGACAGCATTTGGCAATGAACTGCTACAATCTAGGTCAGCTTCGGCCTATTAACCCAGCTACTGCCATAAAAGAAGTTTTGTGGGCCCCCACGCTGAGGAAGACTAAAATGAAACGTTGCCCTTGGTCTTTTAGTATTCTGCAAGAGAAGAGTTTGCAGTGGTGAAAGTGCTTTTGTTCTTGTATTGATAGTAGCTGGTCATTTATCTGAAGGAGCAGGAGAGCCACTATCTTTTTGTTGTTGTTTTGGAGGATGAGGGGGAGGACCCCATGCCGCAGTGTGACTGATTCTAAAATACAAATGTCTTCACCACCCAAGTTCTTCTGGGACTTGCCTGCTCTGTGAACACACACTACTCAATATCCAGTGTCACATTCTCTTTTTTAATCTTAAGTAGAGGCTGTGCTAACTTTTATCATCATGGAGTCCTTGTTCCCTCCCCAAAGTTACGCTGCAGGAAGAAATTATGAAGTTATTTCATTGTCTAAAAGGTTGTTGGGGGTGGGTTTTTTTTGTTTTTTTTTTTTTAAACCTGCTGCAAGTTCATCTTTCAACACACACAGAGCTTAAACAAATTAATGTCACAGGCCCACCCCTCATCTCCCTACCCCCCCCCCCCAAAAAAACCTAATACCCACTAATAGGTTTACATACACTATTATGGCATACACTGAATTTAGCTTGTTCTGTCTATGATCATCTTTTTGCTTGAAATGGACATCTACATTCAACCAACTTCCAATGAGTAAGGACTGAGATGTCAGTCCTGCAATACAGTAAATTTACTTTACCTTAATATTCAAGTTGATATCTGACTGTCTTTTATCTACTAACTGTACTATACCTCCAATCACTCTCTGCTGTTATTCACCAAGCAGAGGAAGTGACAAAGAACGTAATTTTTGTTGGGAGGGAATTTTCCTCCAAACCAGCTTTTCAATACTGTTGAAGTTCTTGGATCAGTCTAGTAACAAGTGACTCCTCTCTCTAATCAGAGCTAAGTGTAAGATGCTGGCAACTATCTGCTAGAAAAATGCAAACTCTTGTTCCAGACTGTTTCATGCTAAGAAGGTGGACTTCATCAAACTGAGAAAATAGGATAGGTAACATGACAACTGATTGTCTATTTCACAGTTTGCAGCAGTTGCCTTGGGAACAGACAGTTTTGAGCAGATGGCATAGGATTCTGGTTTTGTAATTGATAGACCAAGGCCCCTGCCACAACAGGAATTAATAGTCTGATATTCAGCTATCTATTCAAGGTCACAACACAGGAAAGGCAGCCCTTTGTTGCCACTCATGTTTGACCTCGCTCTGGTGGTCTGGCTTACACAGAAATAGAATATCCTTGCTATAAAATGCAGGTCTCGTTTGAGAAGTGACTTTGAACTAATGACATTGTGGGATTCCAGCTCCGTGTCTCAATGGCTTCTGTATCAAATGTGCTCGTTTTACAACTACAGACGTTCTTTTGAACAGCACAGGCAGCCCGGGCTCTGAGTCAAGCCTGGATTCTTTCCACCTCATGCAGCAGCAGGCTCAAGAAGTTCTGCTGGCCAAACCAGGACTGCCCTTGCACAGAGCCAAAGGTATTTAGAGATCTAAAGACACAGATAAGTACCAGGATCTTCAGAGGGGTCTAAGTGCCTAACTGCCATAACTGCTTTTGAAAATCTCATTAGGCTCTTTTATGCATGTTTAGACACCTAAATAACTTTGAAAATCTGACCTAAACCCCCTTGTCTTCAAATCATGCCCTCAACAACCTCTTCCTTGCCTCCAGTGACGTTGTACAGGTGTCATTAACTACAATTTACTAAGTAATATGCTGGAGAGTGGGGAAGGAGAACTGTAGAAGTAGTAAACTTTGAGCTTCAGTTAGGGGTGAGAATTTCTTTCCTTCATGCATTATCTGTAGAAATCATCGAGAGGTTGCTGTTGCTCTCGTCTCTCAGGGGTTTAAGTGTTAGGGCCAGCCTCCTCTCCAAACTACCACCAGCCTAAGCTGCCAAACTGAGCAGAGTACTGGGTAGGTGCTCTGAGGGCCAACTTTCTTAATTTCAGGGCAGCTAAAGATATCTTCCTGCTGTAGCTCTCAGAGATACAGTACCTTGATAGTGACCAAAGCCTGCCTACCCTTTTAAGAAGCTAGTTTAACAAGAACTAGACAAAGGGACTGGATGTTTGAAGTGCACAGTAAGCATCCCTTCCATTTCAGCCATAGCATATTCATGGAGGCTTTCAGATTCTAACAGCCCTTGCTGTGCTTCTGATGAGTGATCTGCAGCAGCATTCACAAGTGTGGCACGCTCACTGCTGGAAAGAGGGGACAGCCAGGATAGTGGCTGCTCAGAACTTTAGGCTGTTGGGTTTAGAAGTACAGCTTATAGCTGCCCTCTATCCTTTTATTTTTATGATTGCATGAGGAAGAGGTAGAGAAAGTCCTGACTGCAGTCTAGTAAGTGTCATCAAGTCTGGATCCTTATTTGTGAACAGAAACTTCACTCTAACTAGAGTTGTATATTAGGTGGAAGGGAGTTCCTCTGAACTGTAACAACTCCATGTATTCAAAGGTTCATAAAGTTTCATGCTGTGGGCCATATCTTAAGTGTCTGAGTGATGTCAACTTCTCTCAGGCATGGTCATGCAACATCCCTTTGGTTAGCGATTGCTTATATGGAAGACATAAAAGTGTTCTTTAAAAAATATGACAAACTCAATTTTGATTTTCATCTTCCCCTCTATCTTCTCTGTTCTTCTCCATTGCATGTTATCTGATTCTCTCACCCCTGCCTCTCACCAGTGGTTCTAGGCAAGTCCAACTCTACTGTCTCCAGTTGGCAAGGGCAGCTCTTTGTTTTCACTCCTCTTCTCCATAGTGGCAAGATACACAAGACATAGCTACTTTAGGCTGGGTGCCTTTCTTCCAATCCCTTCCACGCACCTCCAGGTTCTTGAAATAGCAGTCTATGGAAGTGGCCAAGGAGAGGACACAGTCCCACTTGACATGGCAGCTCCTCAGGGACTAGTTGGTGAGCCTGTCAACCACCTACCCAATCCCCTTCACCCAAATAAGCTGATCAAGGGCAGTGTACACAACGTGAGGATTCTGTCATTTTTTTTATTCCAGCCTCCTCTCTGGTACTGCAGCACGTCAACCCAGTTTCTTCTTTCTCTCCTGGACTGCTGCGGTCAGTCTTCAACTTCTTTCTCAACGTGTCCCATTTTCTCCCTGGCTCATGAGTAGCAGGGTTCAGCTTCTTCATCTTATAGAAACCTCTGATTCTAAGGGTTAACCATTAGGACACTGGATGCTGCTCCCGCCTTTCCCTGAGTCAGTTCTCTGCCTCTCAAACCTCTCTTCCCTTCTACCGTGAGTATATTCAGAGGGTGCTCACTATGCAGCAGACTTTGCTTCCCACCCACTGGCTTGCCTGTATGAAGTCAGTCTGGGTTCTAAACCATCTCTCTTCCTGCCTGAAGATTTTCACTTGGTCCTGCTTCTTGCTTGACAACCACTTCTCCTTCACTACTTCCCCCCCACCCCATAGACATCAAGATTAGCTGGCCTTTTTAGTTAAGGTGCAAGCTTTCCTCTTTTTACATCTCCTTTATTGATTCACACGCTCTCTAGAGTATAAGCTCAGACTGTGCTTAAGTGAATCTAGAATCTGTACAACCCTCTGCTCTCAGACTGTAATACCTATGCAGTATCCCCCTCTAACCACTGTTTTCAGTCTAGTTCTCATGGATACAGAACTCTGCTACATGTTCCTGCCAACACCAAAAGTTCAAAAAATCAGATGAACGAACAATGTGGACCGTGAGACATGCCAAAACCCAAAGTTAAGTTTAAACCCAAATTTTAATAAATGTTTTTGTTAAACTTCTTCTGCCTGCCCAAACCCCAGCGCCCCCGCCCCTCAAGAAAATACAATCTCTCCACCCTGCTAAGAGAACAGGTTGTGTAGCTGACCACTACAATCTGACTTCTGTGAGAAAATGGGAAATGAGCTACTAAGTTATTTCACCGTTTGTGTTTGCACAGTGGCATCTCCTGACATTGAGGGGCAAAATTAGGACTCTCTGAATAGTTACTTCCACTAAATTAATGATGTTTATGATCACAGGCTGTCTCTCACACCCCATAGTGGCTTTCTCTGGTTCTGGTCTGAGAGGGCTTTCACTTAAAAAAGTTCATTGGAATTTCATACATGCAGTAGCACACAAAGGAAACAAGTGGCAGAAAAAAAAATTTAAATAGATTGTTCAGACCCCAAAGCCTCACCTGAAATCATGAGACTTGTGCTTGAATCAGAGGATTGACAGCCCTGTGTTGGCAAAATCCTCTATTATTCAAAGGCAGCTGAAAAATACTTTTTCCCCTTTTGTTATTGACTGACTGCAGCACCAGAATCACCTGTGGCATTTAATCAGAATAACCTAAGGTCTCTTTCTTGTAAAGCTTCCATGGATTTTGTTACATAATTTGTTTTCCAACCCCCTCCTTGGAAATCTGAAACAAATTGTCATCCCAATTTTCTTCTCCCTCATAAGCAACTGAAAGAACCGAGTCAATGTGGTCATGTGTATAAGAAACCTCACTGGGAGTCAGAAGACTTAGGTTCCATTCAAGTCTCTGCTGTTGTCTTGCAGGTGACATTGGGCAAATCAGCAAAAAACAAAACCACTAAACAAGACGCTCCACTGCATACACTTCTCCCCCTGAGGAGAGGATGAGAGAACAAACCATGTGATAGTTGTAGTCATATCGCCTAATGCCCGACTGGAAGGTGCTCAGATAATAGTGATGAGCACAATATAAGAACCTATTTACAACAGAATTTAACAACTTAATCTCATAAAAGATAGAAATAAGAGGACAAGGACAAATGATTACAGCGATGAGGCTAGATGAATAAAAGGGACAAGATAGAGGTATATAATATAAATGGTAGAGAAAAGGTAAGGGACCTGGTAGAACTAATGGCCGCTGGATAGTGTGATTAGACATGTATATAGATAATGAACACCCACAGAACTTTATAAGGAATGTAAATCCTCATATTTCAGGGCATATGCCAGCCGACTGATGGGGATGAGGAAGGAAATTTCTCCTGGAGTCAGGCTGTTCCACAAGCAGCCACTCTGGGATTCTTACTGTTTTCCTTTGAAGTGTAGCGTACTAGCTACTATCATAGACAGGATACTGCACTGGATGGGCAGGTGGCTTGAACGAGTGTTTTATTCCTTACTACTGTGTTTCCCTCTCTGTAAAATGAGGATAACATTCATCTAGGTTTTGTAAAGCATTTGGAGAGCTAAAGATGAAAGTGGCGTATGAAAGGAGATATTTCCTTATTATTTTTTATGTTTCTAATCCAGAGAAAAAAGTGCCCAGAGAGGTGGTAGAGGAGGCAGTGTGGGGAAGGAGTACTAACTAATCTATACCCTTCACAACCAACTGCAATGAGCCTAAGGGAATTTAACTTTTCCTTCAGCCACCCCTAGTTCTCACATTATGATCAAAGCCCACTTGTCCCTGCATTATGTCCTTATCATTCACACTAGCACACTTTCCACTAGCACTCTAACCCATTCTTTTCCATCTTCCCTTGCCTCATCTACGGCCCCACAAACCAGGTCCTCCAAAACCTTTGCAATTAATTTATATATAACAGAACCCTCAAGTTATGCACATGACTAACCAAAGTAACCACGCTCTCTTTCTTGTAACATTTGTTGTCCCCAATCTTGTCTCAGTTTTATCATTCATGTCTGAGCTTAGGAACAGGAACTGCCTTATCAGTCTGTAAAAGTGCTTAGTAATACTTTGGGCACCCACATAAAATAGTAAATAATAACTGCTGTGCTACCACTTAAAGCTGTTACTCAAAGGTGTTCCGTTTAATGGAATCAGTGCAACATCAGCTGTACTCTGCGACCACAGGATTTTACACAGCACATGTCTATTAGCAGTCATTAGGTTAAAAAATAAATTACCAATTATTCTGGCGACCTGCCTCACAACATTATGTGTAAGGGAGCAGAGTTCTTCCATTGAAAGTGTAAGGGAGCTCCAAACCACCTGACTGTGTCACTATCCTCTTAGCTTGGTGACTGGAGTATATCAAACAAGCAGGTAAGTAGTTGGACAGACAGAGGGGAAATAAGTTTTGATTTTTTTTGTTTTTTTTTTTTTAAGAAAAACAAACAGACCAAAATCAATTAAATTTCATTTCTATATTTCAGTAAAACCTACTTGAATACACTTTGAAACAAGAGTACAACAAAATAGAATATACTTCAAATGTTGAATATACAAACTATTATAGTTCATTCTGAACACTGGTACTTCCCTCTTAACTTCAACTAAGAAACTGTACAGGTTTAGAACTACCTGACAAAAATTCATGCTGAGCGTGACCTTTCAAGTGACAGAGTGGAGCTGAAATTGAAATGTATGCACAGATGTCAAGGCTAAGTGAGTGACACAGGCATGTTACAGCAAAAGGCCAAAAGCCTGCTGCTATTTTGTCCACAATTAAGAAATTTAGACAGACTTTAACTACCATACAAAATATGTTACATGTAATTCTATAACAATACTGTGCTAGGTACAAGATTTTTAAAAAAATTTGTTTTAATAAAAAAGCTTTACACAAACAAGCCATTAGCTTATTTCAAGAAAGATAACTGAAAATCAGTCTAAGGCTTTCATTTTAAATCTGCTTAAGCTATATGATACAAAATCCCTCTAGGTCTCTGTCTTCTTTTAGAAGCTCTTAATCCTCTCCTTTAATTCACATTCTAGTATACCTAGTAGCAGAGTTTTTCACATAGCACCAGTTGAGTACTGTGCGCACACAGTAGTAATTGCTGGTATGCATACAAAAATGCATCAGATTTGCCATTTGTAACAATGAGACTCCTCTCCCCCTGAAAATTAAACCAAGACAAGCCTCTCACAGAACTCATTTTAGTGTTCCAGGTCTTAGTGTAACTTGATATCGTAGTGAACTGTTTGGTCCCTTTCAGTCCAGTCCCTATAATTTTCCTTCTTCATAGGTTCAGTTGTTTCCCAACTGAAAGAGGCAGTTTTCTGTCAGCATATGAATGTGTGGTTCAATTCCCACTGAAACATGGGACAGTTAATTAATTTCCAGTAAGTCTCTGATATACGCATGTATGTTTACATTTTTAAACTCTCATTTTTGCCTTCTTGATCATGTCCATTCCCCCACCCCACCCCAAGTCTGTCAGAATGTTCAATCAATAAAAGTCAGGAAAATCCATGTTGGTAACTGCCTATTCTTCATTTCTCACATGTTACTATTCCTTCTGTTTTCATTGTTAGAGGAAGGGCAATGGCCGAAGGCGTACTAACTACTACGACATGCGTCACAGTCTTGCTTCCATCTGCTGGCTTTTCTTCTTGTACAAGTTGCAGTGTTTTCATTTCACGTTCCTGTTTTAAAGCCACTGTATCTGGTTTCACCTCTGGCCCTTTTATGACTGCACTAATAACTCTGGGAGGAGTCTGGCCAGATGCCTGCTGGGCAGGCATTGATAGTCTCATTACTGGTGTCCCATGAGCTATAGACACAGGGGTAAGTGCTCTCACAGCCAATGGGGTTCCAACGATGTTAATACTTCCTGATCCAGTCAGGCCTGTTTTTGTCTGCAACTGACACTGTGCGAGTTGTGTAGCAGGGATGGTAATGATTTTGGCAGGCTGCATTGTGATTTTATCTCCATTTTCAGCAGATGCTGGCATCATGGTAGGGATTGTCTGGATTACTACCTTTGGGGTCGTTGCCGTTGTTGGACTTGTGCTGGTTATTAATGGTGACCCTGCATTTACTGACTGTACTGCCACAGTTGAAATTTTCTGCCCCAGAGATGTCATTACGACAGGCACTTGCATCGCCACACGAACAGTCCTGTTGAAAGATTAATATATATGTATCTACATTCATTGCGTTAAGACAGCTGTCAGGTCACCACAAAAATTAAAAAGGATAAAATCCCAGGACTTACAGGGAATTTTGCCAAAAGAAAACTGTACCTTTTTGATCCACCCAGCAATCAGAAAAAGCATTCACATCCTTTTCTTCAGTTAAATAAATCATCAGATTATTTGAACATTGAGTCTGGTGGCAAGCATACTGATAGCAGCAGCACGATGAGTAAGGCTGTGAGCCTGCCACATAGGTCATGGATTCCGTGACTTTCCATGACCTCCACGACTTCTGCAGTGGCTGGTGCTGGTTCAGGGACTGCCTGAGCCAGGCAGCCCCTAGGTCAGCAGTAGCAGTTTGGGTGTGCGGGAGGGGGCTCAGGGCTAAGGGTTGGGGACCCCCCCCTTCAGCTCCCAGGTGGTGGAGAGGTGGGGGGCGGGTCTCCATGCCGCATGCCGCCAGCGCCCGCAGGCCCTATCCCTGCTGCAGTTCCTGGCCAATGGGAGCTGCAGCAGCCGGAGCTTGTGGCGGGAGCAGTGAGCAGAGGAGCCCCTGCCCTGACCCTGCCTCTGCTGCCTAGGAGCTGCAGGGACGCAGAGCCGGGTAGGGAGCCCTGCCAACCCCTGCTGCGGCCTGGCCCCCTTCTTCCCCAGCACCAGCAGGGGTCCCGGCGTGTGCTGCAGCCTGGCCTCTTCTCCCCCAGCACCAGCAGGGGTCTCAGGTCACCTCCTCCTGTTTAAATCAGTGGTCCCCAAATTATGGGGCGTGCCCCCTAAGGCAGCGTGGAGGAACATTCGGGGGGAGGCACAGTGAGGCCTGGGTCAGCCCCCATGGGGGGGCAGGGAGTGCCACGCAGGCCTGCTCTGCCCCCAGCTCCTTTCCGGCCCTACCCCCAGCCACAGCTCGGGCCCCAGCAGCGATCTGTCTCTCAGCCACAGTGGTGGCACCAATCCTGGCCCTGTTCCCAGCTCCCAGCCCCTGAGCGGATGCAGACAGGTTCCATTATTGGGGGGGATGGAAAAAGTTTGGGGACCGTGGTTTAAATAGTAAGGCCAAAGCTTTCTAAATTAAGAGAGTCTAAAGTCTGGCTCCTAAATAAGTGGTCTGATTTTTCATGTGCTGAGTACTTAGCAGGTGAGTCTCACTGACTTGCTGGCTGCTCAGCCCTTTTAAAGAATCAGGCCACTTATTTAGGAGCCTAAATATGAACCTTGGGAGCCACAAACTCCTATTTTTTAAAATCTTAGCCGAAGGGCTTCATGACTGGAGAGCAGCTTACAACCAGCTATGCAGGGCTCTCATTACCACAGTATGTTTTAGCAAGGTGGTTGACACCAGGTTATCTGTAGGCACTACATTACCACAACTCAGCTTCCTGACTGAAGGGTTCAGCAGATGACAAAGAGTGTGGCACGAACCTGGGAGCTGCTGTTGCTGGAACAGTGGGAGTGGTGGTGGGAGGACGAGATGACGTATCATGCCCTGGAGAGGCAATATTCACAACTCGGGTGACTGCCTTCTCTGCTCTTGTACAATTTAACGGAGAAGAATTTTTTCCACCACGTGCAGATGCTGCTGCTTTCAAGAGGCTTTCTGCAGACAATGACACTCGTTCCAATGACTTCTCATCTGTAGGCATTGCTAAATCTTCATTGCAAGATTCACTTTTGTCATCATCTATGACCACTATGTTTTTTGGCATCTCCTTAAACTGATATACCAGCCTTTGCCCCTCAACCTTTGCGAGAATTCCCCTTTGATAGTAATATCTGCAAGGAAAAGTACAATTATGAAGTAAACAACACTGATGGATGTACATAGGGACTCAACATTTCAAACTTGCTTGTTAACATAGACCAAAACCACACTAATTTCTACAATAATAGGAAAAAAAGCTATCAAACATACTAGCTAAGCATAACTATTCAAGGACCATAGCTTAAAAGTTTGGATTGTGGTATTTTTTAAATCATATTTACACAAAATATTTAAATAATAATATATATTCACTGGGAATATGAAAAAAGCAATGAAAATGGCAGAGATTATGATTTATAGTATACAGTTGCATTTTAACAATTGTAAAGAGTTAAAATCTAGTAGCTATAGAAAAATGTAGGTCAGATGTTTATGATCATACTTTTGGGGTTTTTTTTAAGTCTCCAATTTAAAATGACTAATTATACAATTGCAGACTATTTTGTAATTGAAGGAAATCCCCAATATTCTTCCCTTTCATTTACCTCAGGGCCCTTCCCATCGTCTCATAGTTCATGTCAGGTTTGTTCTTGTGCTTTCCCCATAGCTTGGAGACTGCTTTGGAGTCCACAAGTTTAAAGATGCCCTTCTCTCGCTGAGTCCACTTAATGTATCGAGGACAAGTATTTTTGTCCTGAAGAAGATCCAGAAGGAACTCCCACAAATATGTTGTATTTCCTACAAAAACAGAAAAGCATATGAACGTTAGACAACTTACACTTAAAGCTATTAAAAACCTCTCCATATATAGACATACAAAAGTGCACTTAGACAACTATCTGATATAGGAACTTTGAATTACTACATTACATACCATCGTCTGCCTAACCTCACTTGTAATGTGTATGTATTTGTTCACTCTGACAAATTTAGGAAGGATTTCATAAATATTTACATTCTGAAACTCAAAGGGGTTAGCACTAGAACTGTGCTATGCCACATGATGTGGGAAACTCTTCAAACCAAAATTAGTTCTCAACTGCTATAAGAAAGCGAGTGATGGAGTCCTACACATCACCAACACCTCCTGGCTGCCTAGAGGACATAAACAATGCTCTGAAAGGAGTTCTGTTCAGCTCTTAAGACTGCAGATAGCAGTTCCAGAACATAGGCTGTACATTCTGGGATGGAGTAGGAAGGGAAGGAGAGAGGATGGAGAGACTACTTAAGGAAAGGCAAACTTTTTCTTTGGCAAAGGAGAGGGGGGGAAGATATCCCCATACACAAACTCCTAGAAACCTCCTCCTTTCTGATCTGCCTCCATCCCTCACCTTTATTATTGGGAGTTCAGTGTTCACAAGGTGTCTTAGCCTGTTCACTGGACTCCACTGCTGCGGTAAACCTTCCCAACTGTAACATCAGAGTGTCTAAAACACCTCTAAATCTCAAAGCCATTCCCCTACTGTGTATTATTGTTTGTACTGCAGGAGCCCCTAGCCATCATAAATCAACACCCCATTATACGATGCAGTATACAGAGCACAAAAAAAACTGTCTCTATCCCAAAAAGCTTACAATCTAAGTAAGTGTGTGCTCTCAGGTTTCAGAGCTGTGGCATATGTAATAGAGAAGACCTAGCATTGCACTAAATTTAAACAGAGAAGCTGCTTAGACTCCGATTAGACCACTTCCATCTGGGAGAAAGGGGCTATGAATAATAAAAAACAGACCACATTTTGTTCATCACAGGTGGAAGGAAGTGATTTTGTGAACAAATCATCAAAAAAAGAAAGGAGAACCTGTAAAATCATGAGAAGGGAGAGCAGGGGAAGGGCTGCTGAATGCTGAAAAACAGTTCAAACAGTTTGTAAATTTTGAGATTTACCCACACCTAAAAAAATAAAATAAAGGAAGCCCTTCAATGAGAGTACAGATTAAAACTTGACCATCCTATTAAAGGGACACTCAGTCAGAGTCCCCAGATTTTGTGACCTGACCAAGTTTTCAATCCTGGAGGAATGCAGAAGCCCAAGTAAATAAACAAAAGCCCGTTAAAGAATAAATCTGTTTGTGCAACATGCTGCCATATCAATTAACAAATACTCACGCATCCGCTCCTGAAACTTGGTGACAGCATCATTGAAGCTAGACTATTACAAAGTCTATGATAAAAGCATTGCAAAATACATTTACTTCCCTTAGAGGTAGTTTAAAGAGTGCCACGGTCCTCAAAATTCCTTAACATTTACTAACCCTTATCTGGGGAAGCTATTATAGTTCCACTTTATAGATGGCTAAACAGAGGTACAGAGATTACATGACTTGTCTAAAGCAATATAGGTCCTGATCCAAAGCTTACTAAAATCAATGGGAGTCTTCTCACTGATTTCAATGAAATTCGGATCAGGCCCATAGTGAGTAACAGTCAGGAACACAACCCAGGAATCCAGTTCTCGGTTCTAACCAAGAGACCACACTTCCTAGACATTCCCAGATCTACTGGTTTTATTCTGACTTGCCAAATGAAACTGAAACAAAGTTCCAGTACTAAGTGCTGTTTTTTAGATATTCTACTTAATAGCTGTTCTATTTTGCACATGATAAAAAAAGCCAAAAATGAGTTTTCAATTCAATAAATTGTTCCTACTAGATAAAATGAAATTGTTAATTTGCTGTAATTTCTTTGGAATTCTTTTAACAGTTATTGATTTCTGGTCCACCCAGAGAGGATTTCTCCAATGCTCATTAACATGCTAAACCCCAGCTATCAATGCTATTTGTCTTTCTGCAATAGCTCCTGCACTGCGAAAATGAAAAACTCACATCATTAAGTGAGCAAGAATTTCAACATATGTTGTTTCCCCTGCAAAAACACATTAGATCCACAAAATACCAGATGAAAGGAAATGGCCCTCATTTTGCTGCAGTAAGTGGTACTGGTGATTCAGTAGGTGGCACTCTTTCCTCACAGTCTGTATTGAACTAAATATGTATGTCTCCATCAGCAGGAGTTTGGGACAGCTATATTACACCTCTACCTCGATAGAACGCTGTCCTCGGGAGCCAAAAAATCTTACCGTGTTATAGGTGAAACCGCATTATATCGAACTCGCTTTGACCCACCGGAGTGCACAGCCCCATCCCCCCAGAGCACTGCTTTTCCGCGTTATATCCGAATTCATTTTATATCGGGTCATGTTGTATCGGGACAGAGGTGTAATTACAAGGTGTGTGGCAGGTTATCCCAAAAGAGTGCCAATAAAACTAGATTATACCACTGCATATTCTGTAGCTATTACATATTTTCTAAAATTGTGTTTTTGTTAATATTTAATATAAATTTTAAAACATTTCAGTGGGATTTTTTTAATCCCTTCACTTGTAAAGCCAGGATCCCTTAGTGAACCAAAGCATACAGACTTCTGAGGAAGAGGAAATAATGCCTGAAAACCTTTAAAAATGATCTAAACTAGGTTTTCTATGCACAGAAGTGTCACAATGGTAAAGCCCAAAAGGGCAAGTCCTTCCAGGACTAACGCACATGCTGTATCTCACCGGAAAGCTATGAATGTGCTCTAATGACTCAGAACCCTATCTGTGATTCAAGAAAGATTTGTCAAACCGGAGTTGTTTTCACAAAAACGGTTCAGTTTCAACAAATCAGCGTTTTCAATAAAAACTGTTTCATCAAAATATTTCCAACCACCTCTAAGTCATTCTTTACCACCTAGGGATTCCTCTCCCGTAATGAGGACTCCTCAGGGGGCCAATTAAGCCAGATTTACAGCTACTTTGCACCACCACAGCAGCTCAAAGCATCAGGGATGCACCAGTGAATCAGTCTACATCTTTGTGTGAATATTATGTGTATAATATGATCTTTGATGGTTGTAGTCCAATATGAAACTGGTTGCACACCATCTGCTGTCACTCCCCTAGCCCTGAGTACCTTGTTGTCAGTGCTGAATTGTGTAAGGAGTTCCCCAAAAGATGCCAAATGTAAAAACGAACCATAAACATGCAAGTAACTCTTGAATACACAACAACCCCACAACACATCCCAGACAATAAACAAAATATACATCTAGTCAGGCTCAGGGGGAGAGAGAACTTTCCCCAATAAATCTTGGACACTGAGAATCCTGTGAGATGACCTCTTCAAGTAAGTACAATTACAAGTTAAGCAATTGCTCCTTCTTTAAAAATTCCAGGGCTGTCAAATACTTATTCTTGGAGACTAAATATTTTGAAAGATGTTAAGTTAGCCAATACCCAGCAAGAAACATAAATTGTTTTTAATATAAAAGAAGGGGTAAGAGACACAAGCAGAGTCAGTCTCAAAGAAAGTGTCCTCAGAAAAATAAACTTTCAAAATATTGGCCAACTAAAGAAGAAGAGATCCCCAGTGGAGACAACACTCAAGGAGATAAGAGTTTAGACATTCTTTAGAAACAGGTTCTCTAAAAGGCATAGAACTAGGTCACTTCTCTAAAGTATTTTTCAGGAAATGGAAAGCCAGCTCGAGTGAAGCCAGCAGAAAGGAACATAAACTACGCCAGCTAAATTGTGTATCTATGGCCATTCTCAGAAGGAGGAGATTTTGCACTACCAACTACACTAGAGCTGAAAACCACACATCTCATCCCATATGTTACTATTAAGATTACTAAATCTTTGTGTCTCCTGAGTTTGGTTAAGACCTTTGCTACCAATTGTATTAGCGGACAGGTGTACAGGATTTTTTCTCCTTTTCTCTTCTTCAATATAAAGAAACAGTATCCCTTACTTAGGGTGATTTTTTCCTTATGCCACAAGCAGAAGTCCAAACCACTTTTTGTTTAGTAAGTGACAAAGGCATCCATGTTTTGAGTCTTCCACTGGAGGAAGATCTGATATATCACACACTGACTCTGAGGCAACTTGTGAATGCCTACCAGCAACCACCTTTCTGCTGACTGGAGGGAAGGGGCAACAAGGAAGGATGCTCTATGCATCAATGGAACTGATGGTGAAAGCATGGCTCTTCTGACCAATTGGTCAAGAAAGAACAATTGGAAGGCTCTAAGGTAGTGACAGTTGGCAACATAGGGGCACGTATGCATACACACAGATAGGGGATGGTGGTTGTGCACTGACAAGCATTGCCTCACAGGGCCAAAACACTTCACTTTAAAGGCGTTCTCATCTTGTGGACAAAAAACCAAGTCTTGTGATGTAAGAAAATATATAATAATTAGTTTTCCACCTAGTTAAGCCAACCACTGAACCTACTGCGAAGGCAGGGTACTTCCTTGTGTATACTTAAGCCACTGCAGAGGCTGAATCCACTACTAAAGCAACAAGCTTCTCTGAACATACAACAGGGAGTCCTTAAATGTATTATTATACAGCATAAGTGCGCACACACTGTATTGCTTGCTCTGCCTGACCACAGGCTCTTCAGTGGCAGCATAACAAAGCACGTGTCCAGCAACAAGCCAACAGGGAGCACATCAGCCAGCGTGATAACTGCAGCAGTTATGATTATTAAATATTGATATTACAGTAAAACCTAGAGGCCCCAATTAAGGCTTCAATTTACTTAGACCCTGTACAAACACATACTAAAACATGGGTTGAAATTCTGGCTCTGCTGACTTCAGCAAGGTATTTACAAATCTTGGTATTTTACAAAATGTGTTTAGTACTAATGCATAAAAGGTATATTGGGATTTTTAGATAAAATGCACTATATTATTTTAAGACTTAATGCATGGAAGAAATTACCTTTGCCTTCTCTGGGTTTCTTCTTTATACCTAAATCTGGAGAACCATTGGAAATGGCTGACTGTTGGGTCTTTGGTTTACGGCCAGCTGTACATGACATTTAAAAAGAAAATTGTAAGACATACATATAGTAGAAATAATTAACATCTTATGTCTGAGTGGCAATTCATGTTTCTCATGTTATTTCCCTTATTACAGTGTATGGTCAAATAGGCCTTTATCAAGTAGGCTAATTTTAAATCTTATATAAAGGTAAGATTTTTCATTTTGCAAGTCACAATAGTAAGTTTGATTGTGGATTTTGTAAATCAATGTAACTCAGTTCCAGCTGAGTTAAATACAACATATGCACTAAAGATAAAAATTAACACACTTATAAGTTTGCATTCCTTTGGTCTGATGTCAGTAATAATTATTGCTATATTAATTTAAATATCTTATCCATTGTAGTTTATGCTTCCTTTCAGAAGAACTAATTTGTTTTACAAAAAGATTAATAAATATAAGGAAAACAATTTTTAAAGAAATCTGACCATTGAAATAGTACTTTTTTTCAACCACATGAAAAACAGCTCTTACATTAAAAATATTAACGCCTTACTCCTTTGTGAAAGTACACTATGCAAAGGATCACAATCCCTTCATTACTATATAACTGTGGAGCAGACACACATTGTACAGTAGAAGACCATTATGACACCACTGAAGCAGAGGTCAAAACAAAGTGAACAGGAAGTACTGTATCCCTTAATTTCTGTTTAACTTTTTGTCCATTAAAAGGCTAGAAGTGAGATTCTGTGCGGTACTTCTAAGAGGTGCAGCACCAAACTCACAGCACACGTAGAGAGGGGACTAAGGTGATTGTAAGCCAATTTTCCACTTCCTTGATGCTGGGCTGCTTTGTGCCGCTCAGAATTATTTAGACAGCCTTCGGGGCCTAAGTTATAGCAGCCTATCCATGGCTGCCTATGATCCCCCTGCCTGAAATCTCTGCAGTGCTGCATGCTATGGCCATGCCCTGACATGCCTTTCCTACCCCCAGTTATGCTCCCTAAAGGAGGGCTTGCAATGGGGGGGGCCTAGGAAGGCAGTTTTACAGCTGACTTCTTCAGGTTCTTGTGCCAAGAGAATCCTTCCCCAGGCAGATTTGGTGCTTTCAGAACCACTGTATGCTGCTATGACCCTTTAACTCAGCATAAAAGGGCCAGAGCAAAGGGTGAAGATCTCCCCCTATGTCAGCAAGCAGAAGAGAGTCTGTGTTTCTGTGTTCAAGGCTAAAGAAAACTTCAACCAGTAACTCATATCTTAGGAACGTGAACACAAACTGCTCCTGAAGAAAAGTGTTGTGCATCAAACATTGAAATTCAACAACATGTATTTTTATAGAGGTGCCAATTGCAGTTCCATAGTTAAGACTGAGTTGAGTTTTACACTTAAAGCAGGGAATCAAACTCTTTGTAATGTACAAAAAATAGAGCACATCCTTCCCAAAAATCACAGAATTTACTCTTTGACTATAACTCTGCTTGGTAGCAACACTATAATAGGTTAGGGAAAAGTGTTTTTAAAAAAATCAGTTTACTCTAATCTCGGACCACAAACACTAAAATTACTTAATCATAAAGATTACTTTAGGGTGTCACTTCAGGAAGGAGCTACGGTTGTTTGAATGCCTTAACTCTGTACTTCCATACCATGTTTGTATTTCTGTTAAGTTTAGCCATAATGAACTCCTTGGATTTATATCGCTTTATCCTTGTACTGTACTTTATCCTAAACTACTGCTGTGTCCTCCATCTTAATGTACTTTTTCTGTGTGAATTTTTAGAAATCTCTGTCATACAGAAGCATCTCTATATATGTGAATGATTCTGGTGCCTCAATTAAAATTGCTATTTTACTAATTACCACAGGGAAGTCTAGCCTGCTGTCATCCTCTGAAGGCAATATCACTCACAGATGCATATGAGTTTGGAGAATTTCAGTGTTTTAAGCTGATTTACGTTTGCTACATACATTTTTCTATTAAATAAAATATACAAAGCTCTTCTTAAAACTGTGCAACTCTCCAAATTCATGTATTCCCTGCTGAGTAGCATTTCCTTCATCAAATGGGTTTCAAGCAAACAAGAAAGAAAGTAGCTTCCTCCTTTAATAATTTAATTCTTGGTTTTTTTTTTAATTGGTGATTTATATATTTTATAATTTGATACAATGGTTAAAAAATTTGCAAATTACAGTGCAGTTAGTCACATAATGAAGCTGAAGCTTACAGTAACAGTGGAATATTTACAAGAGTCATATCCCAAGGAGGATTACTGCCCATTGAAGGCACATTTTTAAAGGAAAATACCTTGCTGGTGCTATGGTTTATAGTCACGCCTGCTTTAGCCAAGGAAACAGCTAAATTATTAAATTCAGAGGGGAAGCAGGATTATTTTTTAAAAAAAAACTGAAAAAGTGAAAGAAAGAGAGAGACAGACATTCTGTGGAAAGAAGAAAGTCCCAAAAGGTGCGCACACACAATTGGCTGCACTGGAGTTGTGTAAGTCTTTCCAACCAACAATTAGACATTCAAGTTATTGGCACCAAAAACTTGGCCTGCTAGGAGGGTAACTGCTAAGACAGCTTTAGTAACATGATCCAACTCTGGTAAATCTGACTGTTTGATAGAGAGAGATTTTGGAGGGTTGTAGATTTTATTTTTCACTGAAGCATTAAAATGGCTGAACAGAGTATTATTGTAGCTACTGCAGAACTCATTATGGCATCTGGATTTTGACAAAGTTATTTTTCTCCTCATTGTGCTGGCAGTAAGAACAATAGTTCAGGGTTAATGCCTCTTTTACCTGCAAAGGGTTAAGAAGTTCACCTAGCCTAGCTGACACCTGACCAGAGGAACCAATGGGGGAACAAGATGTTTCAAAAAGACAGAGGGAAGTTTCCTTTGTTTAGAGTCAGTTTCAGTTTCAGCTGGAGTGAAAAAGATCAAGGAACCAGCCTCTTATCAGAGTAGTAAGTTTTAGAAAAGAATAAATAGGTTTATGTTTATTTTCTTTTGTAATTTGTCTTTGTGCAATTAGGGGAATAATCAAATTTGGGTATTCTTGTGTGTACTAAGGTTTTTGCCCAGGGGAACATCCTGTGTTTTAAATCTGTCGTCTGTGAGATCAGCTTGTATGCTGTCTCCCAGAGGTTTTTTTTTTTTCTTCTACCTTTCTTTTCTTTAATTAAAAGACTTCATTTTAAGAACCTGATTGATTTTTCCCCCCTGTTTTTTTAGATCCAAGGGGACTGGATCTGGACTCACCAGGGATTGGTGGGGGGGAAAGGGAGGGGGAAGGAGTAATTCTTCCTTGTTTTAAGATCTAAGGGTTTGGATCGGTGTTCATCAGGGAATTGGTGGAGGAGTCTCTCAAGGCTACCCAGGGAGGGAAAGGTTTTGGTGGGGGGGAAAGACAGAGTTTTCCAGATGACTCAGACATCTGGTGGTGGCAGCAAAACCAGATCTAAGCTGGTAATTAAGCTTAGGGCTTCTCATGCAGGTCCTCATATCTGTACTCTAAAGTCCAGAGTGGGGGTGAAACCTATGACCCTACTATATTCAGAAAATAAGTCATAGTTAATGTAGGCACTATTGGAAGTTCAACTATAGTGTCTTAGGTGTTGTCTACACTAAAATCTTAAATTAACCTACATTAGATTGACTTAGAGCCACCGCAGTAATTACTGTGGTGGTGCATGTCCACACTACCCTCTTTGGGTCAGTGATGTGTGTCCTCACCCGGAGTGCTTCCACCAACCTCAAAGAGGCAGTGTGAGGAGCTGAAAGTCCAGTCTCTCAGCTCTGCTGGCAGCTCCCCACGGGCTCCTGGCGAGCTGCACCCCACCTCAGCGCCTCACTCCCTACTGGAAGCAAAGGAAGCCGCCTGGGGCTTCTCGCCTCCCAATTCCCTGCTAGGAGTGCGGGGGGGAGGGGAGAGGAAGGGAAGCCGCTCATGGCTTCTTGCCCCCAAGAGCAGGATCCAGCTGCCTCGGTTTCTCAGCCCCTCCCTTCCCCCACTGGGAACCAGGCAGACTTGTCAATTTGACAAGACAGCCAACAGCCAGGAGCAGGCACCCAGCCCCCCGGGGCTTCTTGCCCCAGCTTCCAGCTGGGAGCGGGCTCCAGCCGCCCAGCTTGTCAATTTCACACTCCCATCCCATTTCTGCTGGAGAAATGAAAGCTCCATGAAAGCCATGACAAGCGATCTAACAGCCCATGTAAGTAACAGAGTATCTACACAGACACTGCGTCAGCCTAGCTACACCATCATAATCCCTACACCTCTCGTGGAGGCGGAGTTATTATATCAGTGTTGTAGGGCATTTACATCGGCAGGACAAGGCTGTAGGGCAGACACTGACATGATTCAGTTGATGTAAGCTGCCTTACACCAACCTATCTGTGAAGTGTACACCAGGCCTTAGCTTCTAATGTAAGCTGTGAACCTCAGCCGTAGTAGGAGGAAGAGAAGCATGTTTCGGCCTATAAAGACACTGTTCACAAGGACCCACCACTACCACTTTCAGTGAAACACCTGCCGCTAATGTGCAGTCTACAGTTCTTACCCCCCAGGCAATAATTTAAACAGATGTCATTTGCTCTCATGGTGGCCTGGACTTGTTTCTGATGTAGCATTTGGAATTATTCAAAATGGTATTTAAGGCAACCATATATTAAAAACAGTATCTTTGAAAGGACCCTTAGATAAGCAAGGATGGATAACACACCAAGATTTTCATAGGTTTCAACTATTAAAATGTACCAAGAAAATTATAATTTTATTTATATTTGAGATGCTCCTTGTGATTTATGGAAGAAATTATACATATTCCAGATATCAGAGGGATAGCTGTGTTAGTCTGGATCTGTAAAAGCAGCAAAGAGTCCTGTGGCACCTTACAGACTAACAGACGTATTGGAGCATGAGCTTTCGTGGGTGAATACCCACTTCGTCATGCATCCGACGAAGTGGGTATTCACCCACAAAAGATCATGCTCCAATACGTCTGTTAGTCTATAAGGTGCCACAGGACTCTTTGCTGCTTTTACATATTCCAGAGAATATTTACAGACAAATTCCATCTTGAATCCCTTAATTTTTTCAGTGTTGCCTCATTTTCTTATCCTTATTTCTTCCATCTTTTTTCTTCTGATTTAACAAACTATATTCTTTTTGTTATGCTTTCCCCCTTCTTTTATTGCATGCTCACAACTCAGAGTTCACTTTGTACACATTAGCATATGAGTGGGGATAATGTCAAAACTATCTCCACCTGAACCAGCTCCTTTGCATACAATACTTTGGACTAGGGATAAAATACACTTAAAATCTCTTACTTTAAATAAAAGTCATGTGTACCTTTTTTCTTTTTCATTGGTTCACGGATATCAGGGGATGTTGGAACAGGAGACATATCCATTGGTTCAGACTCCTCGGTTGATACCTCCACTACAGTCTCTGTTATCACATCTGGCCTCATAGCAGCATGGATAAACTCTGGGGTTGACACACAAGGAGGGACAAAAACTTCCACTAAAGAAAAAAAATGCACCAGATAAAGTTTCTACCCAATTCCTTTATTATGTCATAAATCAAATTATTTATGGCAAAGAACCTGGAGGGGGCCCATGATTCAGGGACCAAATCATGCAAACTTTACATAATTTGTCACTTAGGAGCTCAATCCAGTCCGCAAAACATGCATATACAAGTCAGTGTTATTAGATATATGGCAAGGACAGGTATCTAAAAGTCCAATCTAGGTCTCACTGAAATCAGTAAGAACATTGCTATTCACATCAGAGGGAGCAGCAACTTGTCTGAAGGGCAGAAATAAGTCTAGAGTCTTAAATAAACTGTTTGCTGCAAGGTCAGTAACATTCTTAACATAGTAAGAAAACTTTCTACGATATTAAAAATAAGTGAAAGACAAATGGCTGAATTTTAAGTCAGATATGTTTAAGTACTTGTGAAACTTTCCACGTTCCTCTTTAAAGCCCAAATTTAACTTTTTCAAAAATGGGTATGAGTAAAGATGTGGCACTTTGATATTTACTGATGTTAATGGTCCACCAGCAGTTCTATCATACACTCCTATTTTCATAAGTTTATAACTTAGCCATGATTACAAATTCTACCATAGAACTCAACACACCATTAAGTTTAATCAAAATGTTACATACGCATATCGGAGAGTCCCCTCTGTCCCCACTTCAAAATATGAACTTGTTTAAAATGCAGCATATTAAAAAAAGAGATAAGCTTACAATTTTAGCTGTATTTTTGCACATGTATTTTAAAAATAGTTTTTAGGTGGATTTTTGAACACTGGTCATCTAAAACGTACACTCAGGCTTATAAGCATTTTTTGTTTTTTATTAAAAGTAGCCACTTTTTTCAGCTACTGGACACAAACTATTGTCCTCACTTGATTGATTTTCATGTACAACAGTGTAACATCACCATAGCACAGGTTGTATGCTACATTATATCACCCAACAAACTATATTATATAGTGTCTTCAAAGGAGCCATTATGGTTTACCTGGTTGGAAATCCTTTTTTTTTTTTTAATAAATACAGATTCAGCCAAGGAGCCATAACTGTTCTAAATAGGACTCTAGTAGAGTTAGAGGGCAACTATACATTTGTTACTATGTATACATATATTTACGCAATAGATAAGAAAATTTCTCAAGCAAACAATATATAGCAAAACAACTCAGGAGAAACTTTTAATACTTAAATGCTATTACAGTTCTTGAAAAAGGGATAAATTTAGCTACTAAGAACTATGGCCCCAATCCCACAGAGACTCAAACATGTTCACAATTACACATGAGTAGCCCTACTGAAGGGAACAGGGCTAATCATGTGTAAAGTTGAGTACATGCTTATGTTTTTGCAGGATATTTTAATATTATGGATTGGATTTCAACGACAAAAACAAAATTCAAAGTTAAGTTGAAATGAATTAGTTATACTTTTGATATATACATATTTAAACAAAAAATATCCAAGCAGTATTAAATATTTTTAAAATGATTTTAGAATGGCCTAAATTGAAGGAACCAAAAAAATTCTCTCTCAACTTTTGAAAGTGGCTTCTTTCCCAGGCATTCAAGTAATTTCTACATTCACCAAGTACCCAAACTTTACAATGTGACAGATTCCCATTTGTCTTTATTACAGGTGGGACTCAGAGCAATGCCTATTATTAAGGCTGCCCACACTTTCCAACTGTTTTCAGCTGCTTATAACTTTGCAAAACTCTAACAATTTGGGCTGAAATTTTGATGCCAGGTGTCAAGCTCAGGCTGAATTTTTTTGGAATATTTCAACCACAACAATTCATTCATTTCCAAAAATAAGACTATGGGGAAATATGCTGTTTTGCCCATATAAAAAAAATCTGGCAACTTTTTTGTTTTCGTAGCTCCTGTGCCCACCCACTTTGGAAAAGCGACTTGAAATTTGGCAAGGAGTGAGGGAGGACTTTATGTCAAAGATGTGCCTTTTCTGTTCCTGTGAAAATACACTCAAGTTTGGCCAAGTTATAAGTTTCAATAATCATGGTTCACAAAACTCAGTAGATACTTGCTAGAGCTTCACAGTTAAATTCCCTGAAGATTCCACCTGCATTGAGCGTGGGTTCCGGCAGGACTTTCCCTACAATTACAGCTGAGTTGCCCCTGGAACAGAGGTCACAGAATCTGTCTCTCCTGTGCACTCAATGCTCCCCCTGCTGGGCCCAGGCAGCATGGAGGAGGAAACTGCCCTATTTTTCTAGTGCAGAGGAGACAAGAGCCAGAACAAGAGGAGGGAGGGGAGTAGACTGAGAACAGGATCCTGGGAGCAGGGAGAGAGCAATCTTAATTAGGCCTCCATGTGCACAAGGATTATGATACAGTCTTATTATGACCACATGCTATTTTTTCCACAAGATCAGTGCCTCATTCAGTTCACCAAATGGATGGTGCTCGTTTAATGAGCAGCTACTCAATATTTTGGTTCCAATTTATTGTTTAAATGAGTGATCTCATGCCTTACTTACATTATTCAAACCCAACTCTGAAAACAGAATTATCTTCGTGGGCTTTCCTATGGTACTCAGCATTATATGGAGTGCTTCACAGATATTAAATTTATTTTCACAACATCGCATAGAGATGAGGAAGTATGGTTATCCACATTTTACAGATGGGGAACTGAGCACAGCAAGATTAAGGTCAAAAGTATCCACAAATTTTGGGTGCCCTAGGTGAGATGCCTAGGGCCTGATTTTTCAGAGTGCTTAGCATTATATAGCATTTTATATATTCAAAGCATAGCTTCTATACATGTGAGTTGCAGCTGTGGGCACTCGGTACTTCTGTACATCAGGCCCAAAGGTCGCAAGTCAGGCACCCAGAAAATAAGGAACACACAATTAGTGAATACCTGGGAAATGTTTGGTTAAAGTGATTCGCCTACCATCACAGAGGGAGGGACAGACTCCAATTATCTAGGGCAACATTCAACTGCCTTAACCATGAGATCATACTTTCATCTCCTACAATCCTCTGCCTCACTAGCTACACACCTTCCAACTTCTTCAACAAATGAGGCAGGAGTCCTACAGACAACAGACTCCTTCATTATACAACCCTGATTTATCTCCAGAGTAGGTCCGTCCTGTGGAAAAAAATAGTATGTGGTCATGTCATTAAAGACTGTATCATAATGTGTACACACAAGGGGTCCAAATTAAAATGGCATAGGCAACCTACATTCTGGCATTACCTAACTTTTGAGTGCTTGACTTTGCAGCCTTACTAATGTTCTTTTAATGTAGTCTGTGTGATTGTGTAATTATACTAAGATACATGGGCAGCTACTTTTCAGAGGTGCTGAGAACCCACAGTTCCCACTGAGTTCAACAGGGGGTCTTAGTTCAACAGGGGGTCTTCTGAAAATTAGACCCAAGGCTTCTGTGTATGATTTAGTCTCCTTTGTAATAAAATGGAAAAGTTAAACTGGAATTCTCTTTTAGGAACGTAACTTGGTTCTTTATCAGGCAAATTAGGGGTCATGCTCAGAACAATTTATGAAACAAACTAGAAACAAAGCTGACTGGTGTAAGTTTCATGTCTGCAATTTTTCACGCCCAAGAAAGTTTTATGTATACTTTAGCCTTTATAAAAGTGAAAAAATCATCATGTATCTCCACTGTGTGACTGAAGGGATAAACTATTTAAAGAGTCATGGACACTGAATGGACCGTGTCTAACCGAAAGCACTATTTACAATGGTTTTAGAATGACCTCAATGCTTTTGATCCTCAGCTCACTAGGATGAGAAAGTTTCTAGAAGTGAAACATTCCATCTGAAGGAAGAACTCACTGTCACTTCGTAAAAGTACCACCATGCCTATTGCTTTACAGTGAAATAAGCATTAGGCAAAGACTTTTCAAAGCTATCTTACCATTAAAACTAACTAATATGCCAAGATCCTGCCTCAGAAGGGTTGAAAATTATTAGGAGTACCGTATATACTCATTCATTAGCCCATTCATTTATAAGCCAACCCCCCCAAGATGGTTAGGTAAAAATAGCAAAAACTGTATGACCCTTTCATAAGCCGACCCTATATTTCAGGGGTTGGCAAACTTTGGCTCCTGGCCTGTCACAGTAAGCTGGTAGCAGGCCGGGACGTTTTGTTTACTTGGAGCGTCTGCAGGCATGGAGCCTCTCAGCTCCCTGTGGCCACGGTTCGCCGTTCCCAGCCAATGGAAGCTGCAGGAAGTGTGAGGGGCTCCATGCCTGCAGACGCTCTAAGTAAACAAAACAACAATGTATTAGATATTCAATTCAATGATTCCATAGAGTTTAAAATTATCAAATTCTGGTGTAGACCCGTTTATAAGCCGACCCCCACTCTTTGATGCGTCACTTTTTTACCAAAAATATTCAGCTTATGAACGAGTATATATGGTATATCCCTTGCAGGACAGACACATCAAATAAAACCTCTCACAAACCTGGGGAACTAAGACAAATCAAACAATTGTTTTGAAATGAGAAAACAAATGTATTTAATGTCTTACAGTCCTCAATATAAGCAAGCTCCTTGTAAATCTGATTATTAAATTAGTGAAGGGAGAAAGATCTTATACAATATGCAACTGTGGTTGACATACCAGGACTCCTGGCATCTCTCAAGCAGGTAGGAGACTCCATATGAAGCAAAGCCTCTGCAGCTTCAATTGTTTTATCTGTGCAGTGCACATTGCTGCCATGAACTGATGCTTCCACTGCAAAATAATACAAAACACAATCATACAAGGTTATTTATAAGAGGGTCACAGGTGCTGAAATACAACCTCCTTACATGATTCAGCACACATTTGAATTGTGTTGTACAAGGTGAAACCCAAAAGAAATCTGACAGATGTATTACACCAAGGGCTTCATGCTAACAACAATAAAACATGTTTTAGGTAGATCAAAGGCAACTAGAAACCAATGTCCCCACTTCTTAAACTGGATTTTAGTTAGTCAGTGAGAATACAGTTCCTGGTAGGTAACTAAGGGATTACAAGATAGGCCTTTGAGATTTGACTTCTGCCTTAATTTTAAACCAAAACAAACTGATTTTTAAATAAAGGATGGTTGTAGATGAACCGTTGTCTATGGAAGGAGTTACTATTCAGATGCATCGCCAAGCATTGTCCCATTAAAGCCCAAGGGTCACCCAGTAATGTTTTCAGTTTATATAGGCAGAACAGGTAAACAACAAAAAATTTAGTTTGCATAACAGATCTGTCTGGTTCTATGTTCTATTACCTGACCTTAGCTATAACTTCACAGAGCGGGGGGTTAGCAGTTTTTTACTATGCAGCTTTATGCTCTTGAGTGAGAGCCGGGAAGCAAGAACGAACTACTGAATATTTCACTTTCAACTTCAATCTTACAAACAGTAGATTATTAAATAAAAAGCTTTAAAATTAAATCTATCTGTAGCATACATTTCAAATTATAACTTGATACAGGACACATGTTAACATAAGCACAGCAACAGTATTTGTTCTAATAATAAGCAAGCTGAATTTTAAAATATCATTACATTCAAGGCCAATTCTCTACTCCTCTCCCTTGGATAAAGTTTTTAAAATCGGCAACTCCATAAACACCCGTTGCACATCATTGACACTCTCACCAAGGTACCCTGTCCCTCTCCTGTTACTCTTTCCATTTATGGAAATCTGCTCAAAGCTAAATCGTTCCTGCCAGGCAGCCAATGTCTGAGTGAATCTATCTTTAGAGTAAGCAGAGTCACCTATCTCCAGCGTCAGTGAACTAAAGAGGATTCAACTAGTAACTCTACTGGAACTTCAAGACACCTATCCAATTACTGAACATCCTGGTGAACAACTTGACATTGCTTAACTAAAAAGTAGGGAAAATACCCAAACCATGAACTATTATATCTGGTGCAGGAAAAATAAATTGTTCAGATATATACAAAGTCATGTGGTACGTTTTGGGGGCGGGGGGGGGGAAGAGAGAGAGAATAAGGTCTCTTTCTAGCATGGTCTCCAGTTAATGTTAGTAAAAGGCAGGGACTGAGAAATTTACCAAACACTTACTTGCCAAAAGACTAAACATACTAGTCTAGAAGCTCATATAAGAAGGCATTATCAGCAAGGCCCTGGGTCAATGCAGTGCTTTGATGAGAAACCTAGCTCCCCAATCAGCTGGCTACTGACATTTCTAAGAAAGACCTGACCCTGAACTCTAGTTATGAGCTTATCTTTTTGGAGTAGTAGGTGCCTGGTAAATTTGATGTTCCATCACTACACTATAGCAGCTGGAAAGAAGAGCCCACTCCAGAGCATCCAGATTGCTGTGAGTTGGAATAGTCTCCACTATTTACTCATCCCTCCCTCAACCTTAGCCTCCATAAGAAGAGAAGGAAGGAATTCTCCAATACCCTCCCCACCTTCCCATGGCAGCTATTTTTGGATCCTCCTGTCTCTGCTGCTGCTCCTGCTAACATTTTCCCAAGCAGCAGCAACATGAAATTGATATGATTCTGACAGTTTCACTGATGTACAGCATTTGGAAGAGCAGCAGTGAAAATTGATGGTTTTGCACTGTCACTGATCCCAAATACGCAAAAAAACCTCTAAGTAAAAGCTTCAATTATACAGAAGTTGACGACTCAGTCCCCTCACTCAATAGGTAAAACTTTCCACCAATCAGTCATAAGCAGAAATGCTATTCAGTCAACTAATTATAGAATTTCAATTCCACATCAGTCTGGAAACTAAAAATGCCAAGTTATATTTAATGCCGTGTTGTAGTAGTGTTGGTGCCAGGATACTAGTTATATTTTAGATAAAATAAACCCTAAAAAGTTTCCAAACAAAATTTCAAAATTATTCTGACACTTTCCCCCATGGTCAGCTGTGAAATTTTCATTTTGTTTTAGTTTGCTTTGTCTTAGGAATTACTGTTTGCAGTATTGCTAGTTAGCACCCTATACCTTTTCAAGATGTATTGTTCTATACATAAATGCATTATATGAATACAAAACAATTTTTGATGGATTTAAGTTCTAAGTAATTTATATTACTTCTAATTTAATACAATTGTGTACATCCATATAAATTTTACATCTGAAGTTGTCAGTCATTTTTTACAGGTGGTACTGGGTTCTGCTCTGCAGGTGAGGAGCACTTGGCCTTTCACAGGAGCAGAGGCACAAAAAATAGCTTCAAATCACCTTTGCACTTCCCCAGTACTGGGGCTGTCTGGGTGCCAGTATAATCCCAGCTGTATGTAAGAGCAGGGGTTCTCAATCTTTTTCTTTCTGAGTCTCCTCCCCCCCCCAAAAAAAAAAAACCCCAAACAAAAAATGCTATAAAAACTCCACGGCCCACCTGTGCCGCAACAACTGTTTTTCTGCATATCCAGTAAATTAAAAGCTGTATTAAGTGGATAGTTACACAGTTAAACACACACACACACAAAATATTAACAAAAATATGGACAATAGAGGCACAAAAATAAACTGACATTTTTTTTTATTTACTCTCTGAAACTTGTTGAGGGTGCTGATCAACAATTCTGTCAAGACGTGGGGGAGTATCTTTGACAAGCACATGCACAGGTCATGGTCCATCCTGGTTTGGTACTTTGTTTTCACTGATGTCATGGCTGAAAATCTGGCTTCACATAAGTAGATGGTATTAAAGGGGATCAAATTTTTCAGTGCTGCAGAAGTAGTAGTGATGTATTCATCAGAACACTCACACTGAAATGTCTCCAGCGGCATGTCTTTGAACCTGGTTCTGAGGGAGCTATCTGACGAAATGTCAATGATCTCTTCTAACAGTTTTGAGGGCATGGAAATGGAAGTTTATCTTCAATGTTCTCACTGTAGCCCACGTGTGTAGCGGCTTGTTCTGTTGTGAGTTCAGGAAAATAAGCATTAAATTTGTTAAGCAGACCAGACAGATGCGCTGCTAGCCGAGCTTTAATTACATCCAAGTCAATGTTTCGTTCCTGAATAAAAGATTGTAGGAGCTCAAATATATTAGTAGTGCTCCCACAGACAAACTTTCCAGAGCTGTAATTGTCTTTTGAATGCCTCAATTCTTTCACGGTGGGCAATAAAATTAATGTTCCCACCTTGCAGTTTTATTTATCTTATTAAATGAATACGTCTGTAAGGTAACCCAGTTTTGCCTGCCACGCGTCATCTTTCAGCACTTTGGCAAGTTCAGGATTCTTATCTAAGAAAGTAAATAACTCTTCCTTGAGATTAAATATATGGGTAAGCATTCTGCCTCAAGATAGCCATCGTACCTCTGTATGCGTGACTAAGGAATGGTGCTCTGTACCCACCTCCTCACAAAGTGCAGTAAAACACCTGGAGTTTGGTGCTCTGGATTTAATAAAATTAATGAATGTTATCACTGTGTTCAGAACACTGTGAAAACTTGGTTCAATATCTTTTGCAGCAAGCACCTCTCGGTGTAGAAAGCAGTGTGTCCAAATAGCGCAAGATGCAACGGCTTTTATTTTTTGCACAACACCAGACTGCTCTCTGGTCATTGCTGTGGCTCCATCAGTGCAGACTTGGATGCAATTAGTTCAGCTGATTTCTGCTGAAATCATAAAATCATCTACAGTTTGAAAATGACATCTGACTTTGTTGTTGTCTTGAGCTCTTTGCAAAACAAAACGTCTTCCTTTATTTTCTTATTCCACACATACACACACACACCCCGAACATAGGCAAGTAAATGAGACATCTTCTAAATGTCTGTGGATTCATCTAGTTGTATAGCAACATCACTGTCACGCAACCAATCAATATACTGTGAGACTATGTCTTCTGCCATAGAAGTGATCCGTTGCTTGACAGTGTCATTTGACATCGGTAGTTTTGTCAGTACCTTGGCCTTCTCCTCTCCAAACACCTCCTTTGTTATTTCAATAGCACACGACATTATCAAAGTCTCAGCAATTGTTTGTGATTTTTTTGTTTTAGCAATTTTCTGCGCTACTATGAAAGATAACATTAAAAACCTTTTTATCCACAGTAGTTATGGATTTCGCTACTGTTTTAGTACCACGCAGTTCCTTCGCCTTTCGCTTATTCTTATATATTTCATGCTTTGTAATTAAATGTCTCTGTAATTTGGAGGGCTTTTCAAACATTCATTGGACAGTACCTGTGCAAAAATAACACACAGCAGTTGAGGTACATCTCCATGTCAAGAATAAAACCAAAATTCAAATAGCTGTCTTTGTATTTCCTAAATTTTGCAAAGCTAATAGCTTTATGTTTCTTACTCAAATCACCTCCTCTGTGTTCTTCAGCCCTAATGGTAGCTGAACACATTGAAGGAAGTTCAGTATTATCACCCAGTGGGTTTTGTTGTTTTGAAGCTGATGGTCAAATTAAAAATGTATCCATATTTCATATATATTGTTTACGTTTACAACAATTTTCCCTGTTCTGTGTAATTTGTCCTGCTCCCGCTGAAACAGATCCTTTACACCAGATAAATGGAGTTACGTAATGCACAAGGCCGGTGTTAAGACTCACTGGGCCCAGGGCAGAAGCAAACTGGAGTGACCCATGCATGCTGGTCTCTGGGGGCGGAGCAAGCACTGGATGAGAAGGCACTGAGGCTGACCTACAGGCGGGGTTGCTCCCATCCCCGGGACTGAAGGTGAAGCCTGAGCCCCACCTCCCATGGTTGAAGCCAGGGCATAGGTTTTGGACTCAACCCAATGTCTACTGTCATTAAATAATTACTGTCTGACCTTTCCCACTGTCTTATCACCCCCCACATAAATTCCCCAAACCAAAAATTAAAATTGATAAAAATGCTTAAAAATTAACACAGAGTTGAAATTATAAAAAAATAAAAATTGAATTCTGCCAACCCTAAGTACACTATTTTTTTAAACTCCTCATCTTCCTTTGCACACGTACTATATGTGTAAAATTCTGTAACATACTTGAGTAATCATATAAAAACATCAGACCAAACATTACAATGTCCCTGTCTTGACGGACAAAAAGGGTGTGTTTTTCAATCATGTTAGTTTAATCAAGTTAGCTTAAGATGATCTAAAAGCCCTTTTAAACATTCATTAAGACAGAGGCCATCACCTTTAAAGCCATGTTAGCTAGCCATGCTCTCCCCTAGACTTCAACACAGCCATCTAGCATAGCTTCAAAAGTGTTAGTCTGCCTAAAGAGCATTAAGAGGGCTTTTCAAACATGCTAAATTAATATAACTGTTAATATAACACAACTGCAGGGAGAAAAAAAAATCACCGTATATGGTAATTTTAATTTCTTAATGCCAAACATGTACGTTGTGCTTGATCTCTTAGAGGCACAGCCTGGGGTGGGGGGGGAGAGGTGCTTTTTGTCCTCCCTCTCCCAGGCATTTCTGGGGAGTTGAAGCAGCCCTTATCATAATTTAGATAGCTCTGAGGATCAGTCTCAATTACAGCAATGTGTCTCTTCTTTGGCACAGGCTTGTGAGAGGTCCCAGGATGGCAGCCTTATGGCGATGTTCCACAGCTCCTGTGCTGGAGGAATCCTTCCCTGCCTGGTATCATTTTAGAGCCCCTTTACATCTCTCCAGTCCCTTTTACACCTAGACCAGTTTTGTCAAACTCTATTCTGGAAATTCTTTTAAATTCCCAAAATTGTAGCATGTGTCTGGCAGGAACAGAACCTGGTAAAGCTTTGTGACAGAAAGGGGAACTAGAAGAGATATCCTGGAGATTTAATTGGGGAGAAGACTAACTTTGCCAGAACTGCCATTGCTGCCAAGACAGCAGATGAGACAAATAAGCCAAGTTGGCTGACCTTGAAGACATCAAGAGATCTGGGTGATAAAGTAGAGCAGGTCATTAGACTGCACTCCTCACCACCACCACCATTTTATCATGTCACCAGGTAAAGGAGGTGAAGGGAAGAAAAGGGCTGCCCCAATAAAATCCAAAACCAGTCAAAAACAAAACAAAACACTCTCACAGTGAAATATAATCCAGAAGGTGCTTCACAGCAAATGCCTTTCAACAATACTGAATGACTGTCTAGGCTAGCGTACTTTTATTACGTTAGAAACCTCCATTCTCTCTCAACACCTATCATTATAATACATAAGCACTA
This sequence comes from Mauremys reevesii, assembly GCF_016161935.1. Taxonomy (NCBI): domain Eukaryota; kingdom Metazoa; phylum Chordata; order Testudines; family Geoemydidae; genus Mauremys; species Mauremys reevesii. The sequence continues at coordinate 51,214,869 of NC_052627.1, forward strand.
TACCATAGTAAGACAATCTCCTTTTACTTGATTAGAAAAAAATTACTTCTTTACATTTTTTAACATACATGCATAGGTACCCATTCAGTGCAAATGGAAATATTTTTATACCTATACTACTCACTTGCAAGTCTGAAAAACTCAATGTAATAAATATTAATTGTACTGATTAATCAATTTAATCAAACCCTAACTCTGATACCTTAAAAAAAATTGCCTATGAATGAATTACCACTTTCCCAAAGGAGGCAAAATAATTCACTCATGTGGAGATAAATTTTGCAAAACTGGGTAACAGAATCAGAGGAAATGACACTTACCTGTTTGGAACAGTTAAAAACTAACATGACGCTCACATTCCATTCTTTAAACCAAGTTTTATCTTACTACATACATGAAACAACTTGATTCTCTGGCACCTTTTAGACAGTTTATATAATGATGGCATCTAGTAATCTAAAATTAATTCCTCTTAAAAAAAAAAGTTATGAACAATCCAAATACAACGTGCCGAGTGGCTCTTTCTAATACCCTGATCACCAGTTGGATTTGCTATAGGCACCAGGAGAGTTAACAGAGTAAAGAAATCAGGAGAGTTTTAATTATTAAAAAGAAGTAAGTACGTCAGTGTTTCTGTTCACTATTACCTAAATGTCTTCTTATTTCATTTCCATCTTTCTAAACAAACATTATGCACAGCAGATTATACAAGGCTCTCAACAGCTGTTATAAAACACCAAACTTGGTAATTAAATCTGACAGTGCTGTGCTTCAGCATTACAGAGCAGAATACTGGCAACGTATCAAGTTTTAAAACTGAGAGCATTGTTACAAATAAAATATAATATAGTAACAAAATGAGCAAAAGCAAATAGAAATAAAGCCTGGGTTTTTTTTAAGGCTAGTTTAAAGAAACCAACAATTATGCAACAGTTCCCTTCCTGTCTTTTTATCTTGATAACTATCATTATCAACATTACAAGGTCAACATTTAACTGCAACAGCTGATTTACAATACCTTATTTAATACCATGTGGCAGCTAGTGCAATACTTTAGTGAAGAATTCATAATTCCAAGCACTGAAAATGGACAAATACATGAATGGCAAATGTATTCTAAATGATTTCATAAAGGTCTACAGAAGAACATTATTTTATTTCAATATTTCACATAAAAAGGAAAACAAAATGTTAGTATTTAAATCATAATTTAATTAAATAGCTAAACTGTCTCTACATGTATTCATTTAATACTCAGGAACTTTCAGAACACAATATGCCCACTTGCTGAAAGCAATTTTAGACTATTGGGTGGTTCTTGATAGAAATTTGTTCAGAAGTCCAAAGGGCAGTTTATTTGTAGAACATTTGGAATTCTACTACTCTGAATTAACTATTTAAGATTATCTGAAAAATACTTCAGAGTGATACTGAAATCACTTCAGAAAAACAAAATTGAATAGTAGAAACAAGAATAAATGTTTCCAAACACTAATTTTTGTACAGATATTAGCAAATTATCAGGCCAGCATTGAGAGAAATATTTTGCTCTTATGACCACAATTTTTTTTTTTTAATTTTAAGATCAATTCATACCACCAAAGATCAGGATGAACTTGACCCTTGCCACTTTTGGGGTGCAATGTAAGATTCGTCTTTGCCCAGGCCTTTGACTAGCAATAGACTATCTAGAAATTTTTGCTCTCAAACACAAATTAGAAGACCTCCTGAACAGAAAAGCCAAAGCACTAAAGAGTGCAATCCCTTAGGATAAAGGATTGCTTTTCCTAAACCAATTTGACATCATGTAGATACATTAAAATAAGTAGATAAATATGGTGTCTACATACTGTGGTGATGGGCATACTAGCATTGTACAGATAGCCATTTCCAACACCGCAATATGAATATCAAGTAGTTAAAGGGTAGCTAAAGACAGATGTTGCGCCCACCACATCTGCTAAGTAAGGAAATATCTTGCAAACATCTAGGCCTATTCTACTCTAAAGAAAATAAACCAGTGAAAGGTCCTAGCACATTTGTAGAACACTTTATCTCCACATATAAAAATACCCCAGACAGTCTACCAAGATCTGGTTTAAGAGACTTTTTAGTGGGCTTAATAAAGCCAGTCAAAATCACCTGGCTGCTACTGTGATGCACACAAATTAAAGGATTCAGCTAATGCTCCCACTACTGTCCCAGTGGCTTTGTGAAACCCACCAGAATGCACTACTTCTGGGAGCTCAGCTAGGATGAATGCCCATCAGGCATTGAAAAATAAACTGTTTAGGACAGTCAGTGCTTATGTAAATGTAAGGCAAAATTTATATTCAGGATGGCTAGTGTGAACACACTGTTTATGCTTAAACCGATTCAGTTACGAACAGTTCAATTGTCTAGCGAAGAAAAGGTCTTAGGGCCACATCCAACTCACCCTATTCACCTTCATAAGTCCCACTGAAGTCATTCGGCCTACTCTACTTGCCTAAGGCAACAAGGATTTAATCTTCAAATTGCATCTTTCTAATATCTAATGATCTAATATCATTAACAGCACTAAATTTAAATACACCAACAGTGTTGATCAGGCAATCCTATCTGTACTATTTTTTGTATTCTCTTGGCATGCTTAAGATGATTTAGACTTCAGTTGTCCCTATTTTCATACTCTTTTTTTTCATTAGTGAAAACTGTGATGACCATACAGATTTAACCAAATTTGGGTAATTTTATATAGAATATTTTGGTTTGAAAGGGGCAAGTTCTGTTGGCAGATGAGCTGCATTTTTCCCTGCATTTTCTTCTTTTTCTTTTAACTCCTATTGGGGTGTTTATTGGTTTTGACTGACGGTGCTTTTTATTTATTATAAATCCAAACACAAATAATGCTCTTTTAAAAATCTGAATTTTAAGAAGTTAAATGAAATAAACAAGCTCATCTTAAATAGTCTGAAGTGTGTGCTGGGGGCAGGACAGAAGGGGAGTTCTGTGTACAATAGAAGATACCTGTTTTCACCAAAAACATTTTAATATTCCTTTAGTACACTGATAGATGACAGAACATTTACATATCAAATGCATCCCTTGTAGTTGTTTCCCAAAGTAAACAGTAACAATTATTAAATAACATTTTAAAAAATTCAAATTAATGTTCAACTGGTCAGAATCTGATTGAACTACATGGTGGTGTCCAATTCAAATGCAAAACTCCAGAGACTTCCATCCTGCAATCCATCCTCCATTGACTGCCTTCAGTATTAAATACTACGCTTCTATGAAACCTTCACTGTAACTACTCATATGAGTAAGGGCAGAACTGTATCCTTAAGTTGTAAAGGAAGGACAATGAAGAGAGAGCATGTCAAACCAACCTAATTGCCTTCTCTGACAAGGTTAATGGCCTAGTAGTGGATGAGGGGAAGCAGGAGATGTTATATGTCTTGATTTTAGTTAAACTTTTGGCATTCTCATAAGCAAACTAGGGAAAAGCAATGTAGATGAAATTACTAGAAGGTGAATATACAACTTGTTGAAAGACCGTACTCAAAGAGTAGCTATCAACGGTTTGCTGTCAAACTGGGAGGGCGTATCTAGTGGGGTCCCACAGGGGTCAGTCCTAGGCCTGGTACTATTCAATATTTTCATTAATGACATGGATAATGGAGTGGAGAATGTGTGTATAAAATTTTCAGATGACACCAAACTTGGAGAGGTTGAAAGCACTTTGTAGGACAGGATCAGAATTCAAAATAACCTTGACAAATTGAAGAATTGGTCTGAAATCAACAAGATGAAGTTCAATGACAAAGGAAACTTTACAACTACAAAATGGGAATAACTGGCCAGGTAGCAGTACTGCTGAAAAAGATCTGGGGTTTATAGTGGATCACAAACTGAGTATGAGTCAGGAATGTGATGTGGCTACAAAAAAGGCTAATATTCTGGGCTGTATTAAGAGGACTGTCATATGTAAAACACAGGTAATTGTCCAGCTCTACCCAGCATTGGTGAGGCCTCAGCTGGAGTACTGTGTCCAATTCTAGGCACCATACTTTAGGAAAAATGCATATAAACTGGAGAGACCAGAGAAGAGCAATAAAAACAATAAAAAGTTGACAACTTGACCTATGAGGAAAGGTTAAAAACTGGGCATGTTTAGTCTTGAGAAAAGACTGAGGGGAAACCTGAGAACTATCTTCAAATACATTAAGGGCTGCTATAAAGACAATTGTGATAAATTGTTCACTAGGTCCACTGAAGATAGGACAAAAAGCAACGGGCTTAATCTGCAGCAACAGAAATTTAGGTTAGATATTGGGAAAATCTTTGTAACTGCAAGGGCAGTTAAGCTCTAGAATAAGTTTTGAAGGGAGGTTGTGGAATCCCCATCGATTGAAGTTTTGAAAAACAAGTTGGACAAACACCTGAGAAAGTGATGGTCTAGATTTACTTGGTCCAGCCACAGTGCAAGGAACTGGACTTGATGATTTCTCGAGGTCCTATCCAGCCCAACACTTCTATGATTCTGTACCCGATGATGAACTTGGCAGTAAAATGTTTATACTGTATCCCAGCTTTAGTTTATTCTTAAAATGCTAATGAACATGCATTAATCTTTGTTTTCCAATATTTCTAAATACACTTCCAGAATGTTTTTGTATGCCCGGTTTTGTTGTCATTCACGAAATGTGTTCCAGAAGGCATGCAACACTGTAAAAATGATTTAATTTTAAGCCAAATTTTGTACAATTTACAGTTTAATAAAAAAAACAGGGCACATTAAGTGGATTTATGCCTGACTTTGTATACAGTTAACAGCATTCCAGACAGGTGTGAAGTCTCCAGTCTCAATACTCTAACAGCAGATTCTGTCTATACATCAGGGTTTACAGATAAGGAGCGGTTATGAGAATGAAGAAGAGAAGTATTAATACTGTATCTCTACAGACATGCAAATACAAATTTATTTTTATAGAGATTTCTAATTAAAAGCACATTAGCATTCTGCAGCTGGTTGTAAAGATAATTCCTTGGGACAGTGGTTCTCAATTTTTTTCCATTCTGGGGCTCTTTCTATATACAAGGACACTGCCTTCCCATTGCTTCCCAAGTTCTCCAACCCATCTGCCTGGGACCCCGTTCTCATTTAACAATATTGGAAGGGCAATGTCACAACTCTATGACACCTGTTTGTGACATACATATACACACAGGTTGAGAATGCATTATTTTGAAAAATAACACTGCTGTATTTATAATTATTTGGAAACAAAAAAGTAATAATTTCACTCAGGTTCTCTGTCAACCGATGCAGGTCCAACCATTTTTTTCTCTATTCTCCTCACCTCACTGAATATACAGGATGGTGGCTTCATTGTGTGATGACCAAATGGAATTTCCATGGGATATGCTTTAGTTGACTGGAGGCATCATTGTTGAGCTACATAAGAATTCCTCTCAATGGTCTGAAGATGTTGCTTCATTACATTCCCAGTCTTTTTTTTTCTCTCCTCTCTCTCAAGAGCCACAAGAATCTATGCCTTCTATACAGTTGGGGGTGAATAAAGGTGAGAATACAGGGTTCTGGGCCAGGAGGGGACCCCCTTGGACTCAGAATTTGTATCCAAGGGAGTACCCACCACCATCCTCCATAAAAAGTGGGAAGCAGGATAAGAATGGCAGCAAGGCAGTAATGCTAGGAGAATTCTGATTTACTGTACAGCATCCTTTGGTTGAAATGGATGTGATCCCCTTATTCCATCACTGCAGGTGGGATGGCAAAAACTCATATTTTAATCCCAGACATGTTAAGGAGACACCTTTCAGTTGGGCTGGACTATGATAGAGAGAGACTTCAGTTTGCAAGTTTCTCTCTTAATGTCCCTGTAGAAGCGTGTTTTGTATGTTTGTGTAGTACACCATGCCCAATGTTTTCCATTAAGTTCAGTCTGCTGCAGACCACCGTAGCCCCTGCCGCACATATACCCTGCTGAGGGGCGTGGCGGGAAGGTCGAGCCTTCCTTCCGGGCCGCGGAGGGAGGGTGCTGAGGCAGGAGTCCCACGCGCGCTGCTGGAGTAGCGGAGCTGCCTGCTGCAGAGTCAGCGCCTGAAGCATGGGTACATGCACCCACACCCGGGCCGGGCCCGCTCACTCCAGCTCCAGGCGGGGGAGGGGCAGGCAGAAAGCACTCCCACCCCACGAGGAGACGGCCCGCTTCTCTGGCCGGGGTGACACTGAACTGCCCCCGCGGCCAGGCAGGGAGACGGCTTCCAGACAGCAGCGCAGGCCCTGTCCCAACCGCGCTCCCCCAGCACTCAGCCATCCCCCCACCCCCACTTCCGTGTTTACAATCCTCTTCCCTCCAATTCCAAGCGCGCATTGTCAGCGCCACGGGGAGCTGCCACTCACCCTCCTATGCCGCTCGCATTGGTCCGGCCGGGCCGAGCCCCGCCTCCAAAGACCTCAGCGTTCTGATTCCGAACGTCCCCGGTAGTTGATTGGTGAACTGGGCTCTCGCTCCCCCCGCGCTCGGGCCCCTGAGGGTGCTCGGCGCTTCCGCTATGGGGTTTTGTGGGGGAGGGGGAGATTGACTTTCCTTTATCACCCCCGTGCACTACCCCCCAGGCCGCACACGTGGGCCGGGCAATCTCCCTGCAGCTCCCGAGCCTGTCCCGCCTCAGCACCACAGATCCCAGCCCCTGCGAGAGGGGGATTTAAAGGGCACGGGAACAACGGGCTCAGGGTACTACACCCCCGGGCCGCACGAAGCCCGCCAGTCCGGGGAACGGGGCAACTCAGCCCCCACCCCGACCAATGCAGGGAGAGAGCGAGTATTTGCACGGGGAAGCGGCAGCCCACGGCCTCTCTGCTCAGACAGCGTGGCGGCAGCGGCGGGAGGAGGGACGGCAGGGAGGGAGGGAGGAGAACGGACAATCCCACACACTTCCTGGTTCTCTCCCCAGCAGCACAACCCCCACGAAACTCCGCTGCCCGCCTCGACACAACTTCCCCGGAGGCGGAGGCTCCCCTCTGCAGGGACAGGTGCCCGCCGACCTGCTGCCCAGCCCCATGCCAGCCAGGTTGCTACCCAAGGTGATCACTTCCTGATTTGTCCTCCACGGCTTCAGCGCTGTAGCCGCCCCCGGCCCAAAGGGTGCGCAGCTGCTCCCGCAGCCTCCGGCGCGCACCCCCTAGGCGGAGAGGAAACTTGTGCGGGGCACCTACCGGCTCGGATGAGCAGGTCGAGCTGGTTCGTGGGCCCCTCATGCAGAGAAGTCGCCATGTTTATGGTGCTGGAGCGGCTTCACATTGACTCGCAGGGAGCGCAGAGCGGGCGGGCTCGGACACACGCAGCCCCAGCGCGGGGCGGGCACACGGCGCGGATCCTTCCGCACACCGAGCGGCCCGCCAGGCAGCCCAGCGCGGGTCACCCCCACAACACAACGCGGCGGCGGGGGAGCGCTTCCTCCAGCACAGCACACGCGATCCTTCCGCCGCCAGCCTCAGACAGGAAGTGGCGGGCTGCCACTCACAGCAGCAACACAGAGCAAGCGGCGGAGCCCGCGGCGCGGGAGGGGGCTAGGGCAGGCCAGGAAACAGACACCTGCGGCTGGGGAGGAGACAGGGGAGTGGCACGGCTGCTGGTTGCACCGCGTAGCTAATGCTGTGCCCGGTTCCTCTTGACAGGCTCCGGCAGCCCGGGACGGGTCCCAGCATTGCCTTTGCTAACGCTGCAGTCGCGGCAGAGGAGCCGTGCACAGCTCGCCGTTGCCCCTGTGCAGAAGGCAGGACTCCGCACTAACGCGGCGGCCCTGCCTTGGGTGGCTGCAGACTGCGGGTAGCGGAGGCTCGGGCCCATTGCACTGCCCCCTTCTCAGCTCAGTTGGGAGCAGGCAGGTGAGCGAGACTCTTCTTCAAACGTCCCCGCTGCCAGCGAGGTGGCACCTGCTCGGGACGGAGGGGGCCAGCGGCGGGTTGCTGTGCCGGGAGAAGCGAGTCCGGGGCCGGCAGGAAGGATCGCGCGGAATGGCAGTAGGCTCTTCTCACCCGTGCTCTCAGCGAAGCGGCTTTGCTCAAGCAACGCATCATCCTCCGGGGAATCTAGCTTTTATATGAAGGGGAGGGAGCTTCGTCCCGTAACGTGTCCCGGGTCTGTCTCTCCATTCCTCCTGGGGCACAAGCTCCTCGAGTTGGAGATCATGAGAAAGGCTTCCCAAACTTCCGCAGCCCAGAATCATGTAGACATATGAAAGTCAGTCGCAGGCTTAAAATGCATTCTTCCGGCACTGCGTTGTTGCCTGTGTCCACTCCAAGTAGTTTAACAAAGAAACTTTCCAAGAGATTGGTATATTGGTCGATTGGTAGAGCTTTATCGACTGCCATGGATGTATTCAAAAAACACTAAACTATCCCTCAACTATAGCCAAAACTGCTAAACTCTGTTTACCTTCACCTTTGACTCAGCCACAATAGTTGACTATTTCAAGAGAACTGGGATTATATTATAATTCACTGTTGTCTCACACTTCATAAATATGCTGTTATTTTTTCAGATTTGGCAGAAATATTTTTTTCTGGACCAGCTCTGTGAAGTCCATCTCTAAGACTTGTTGGTAGAAGATGTGCCAAGGTATAGCATTTCTTCCACTGCATGTAAAATTCCTCTACCTGGCAATAATTCAATCATAGCATCTATTTAAGATTCTGATTACTGAGAGAGACCAGAGCTATACTGAGGTTGCTAGCTTCCATCAGTCTTAGAACTGGAAGACTCCAACAGCTTTATATCCTTCCCTCTAGGAATTGTGAAAAGTTCCAAGTCTTGTCCTAGGCAAACTCCAGGTCTTCATTTAGGCAAATGAAAGGCAGCCACTGTGCATTCAGTTTTCTATGAGAAAGATATGCAAACATGGGCAGGCCTAGCTCCTAGCTGTCAACCAAATAATGGCATGAATCTTTTTTAGGAAATTTTAACACTTCCCACCAAATCAGGTTAAACCTCACAGCAAATGACCTGTCCTTATATCAGATTAGCAACTGTAGGCACTTTGATCCAAGTAGTGTGATTCTACTCAAAGAACACTCTGTTTTTAAATATCTAAAGAGCAGCTTACTTAGTGGCAAAGTCTAGCCTTTCACTGACTGACATGAAAGGAAGTACCTACAGAAGTGATATTCAGAGAATTTCTATCCTTTGTTTATTTATAAGAGTCCACCTATAAACTATAATGTAATCTAGCTGAAATTGAAACAGTGTGTACTGGGAGCAGTTATTAACATCAGCAAAATTATGCTGTATATTGAAGTTTGTACAACAGTATCTCACTTTGACTGTAAAAGTACCCTAGTGGGTACATGCATTATATCCACTGCACTGGGACTTTTCAGAAGGAATCTTTATCTAGACATGGGGTTCTCAACCTTTTTCTTTCTGAGGCCCCCCACAACATGCTATAAGAACGCCAGGGTGCTGGGGCGACTCAGGCATAGGCATAGTTTTGGGTGGGTAGGTGCCAGTGGGACTTAAGCCAGCTCTGCATGGCAGGATCTGTGAAGGGAGCACTAATTCTCCCTGACTCATCTCAGCAGGCCACCTGCCTGGCGGGGGAGGGGCGAGAGAAACCAAAAATTATAACTCAAAAGGTGGGGAGCTCACCTCAAAAAGTTTGAAAAAAGCTTAGGCTACAGGGAGAGGGATAGCTAGGGGCTGTGTACAGGCAGGGGGTTAGCTCAGGGTGCAAGGAAGGAGGTGGGTAGGGGCTGGGGGCTGTGTGCAGGCGGGGTAGCTAGGGACTGGGAGTATGGAGTTGCCCCAGGACTGCCCTGCTCTTGCACTGTAGTTTGTGGGGGAGGAAGCAACAGCCCTTGTGCCCCCCAACTCTGCCCATGGGCTCAGGGCTTCTGCCCAATAAGGAGCACTGGGGCTCATGGCTCCAGGATTCAGCCCCGCAGGGGATACCAGGGATTGGAGCTTCAACCCCACACATGGCTCCTGGCTTCAGCCCCACGGGAGATGCTGGGGCTCAAGCTCTGGGGGCCTGTGGCCTCGCTGAAAGGGTTCACAAACCCCCAGTTAAGAACCGCTGATCTAGACTATGTTTTTCTCAAAGCAGCTTCTTTCATACATCTGCCAGCTACACAGGACCCCATCATGTGTAGGGTAAATGTCCTCCTATGACTTCCCTTAACTTTTTTAGAAGAGGTCTCTCTATTCCTTCTTTCAAGTGTTGTGGGGTTTTTTAAATATAGCAGTCACATCAGCCAGAAAGTTCTAGAAATTCCATTCATAGAGCCTCAGTTTTGCCTTTTTCATGCCGACGAAGTGATTAGAAGGATGAACCCGTCCAAGTCAGTTCAACATCTCAAATCACACACAGTAGCATCATAATCCTTTTATTCCAAACCACAATGTTTGAGGGGAAAACTGTCACAACTGGAACTGAAAGTTTAGAATTTTTTTTTTTTTTTAAACACTAAAGCGTTTAGGAAATTTAGCTCATCAGAGTTTGTATACTGGCAATGAGGGATCTAGATACTGAAGACCTTTTGTTCATCCATCAGATGACATGACTCACACAAGGCAAACAGCTTCTCTTCTGCACATAGATTATCTATATCAGGGGTCCGCAACCTTTCAAAAGTGGTGTGCTGAGTCTTCATTTATTCACTCTAATTTAAGGTTCTGTGTGCCAGTAATACATTTTAACGTTTTTAGAAGGTCTCTTTCTATAAGTCTATAATATATAACTAAACTATTGTTGTATGTAAAGTAAATAAGGTTTTTAAAATGTTTAAGAAGCTTCATTTAAAATGAAATTAAAATGCAGAGCCCCCTGGACCGGTGGCCAGGACCCGGGCAGTGAGAGTGCCACTGAAAATCAGCTCGTGTGCTGACTTCGGCACCCGTGCCTACCCCTGATCTATATAGTAGAGGCATTTGAGGTGGACACATCCCCTTAGCAAGCAACCTGCAATACAGCCACATGGTCCTTCATAAAACACTTGTTGAGATGCAGCCCTCATCAGGACGGGAGGATACTGCACACTCTAGTGTAGTGGTTCTCAAACTTTTGTACTGGTGACCCCTTTCACATAGCAAGCCTCTGAGAGTAACCCCCCCTTATATATTAAAAAACACTTTTTTATATATTTAAAAACATTATAAATTCTGGAGGTGAAGCGGGGTTTGGAGTGGAGGCTGATAGTTCGCAACCCCCCATTTAATAACCTCACCACCCCCAAAGGGTCCCGACCCCCAGTTTGAGAACTCCTGCTCTAGTGTCTCACTCACTCCACCAGGAGAGCCTACATGCATTGTTTCTTTCAATTTTCAGATATGTATTAGAAAGGAAAACAATTTAACCTGTTTACACGCCGCTGCAAACCTTTCTGTGCTGAAGAGCAGGAAAATGGGCATGCCTACAGAAACGTCCTGTCTTCAATTAGTGACGGCCACATCTATGACAACTCTGAAGAAATAATTATTTAGTAGCTAAGTCAATAACAGTTCACATTCCCAATGTGCTATAGGTATATTCATAGATTAGTATTAATATTTGACTCTTAAGAACTTCAGAGTAGTAGAAAGAGCTGGGAAATCATCTGACCAAGATAATCTCTTTCTCCCTATAAGTAGAGACCTTGTGGTTTTTATATGCCTGTTACAATCATCACTTATGCAGGGTCCAGAAACCTGTACAGCCCTCTTGATTAAGGGCCACTTTTATACAAGCAGCCCACCAAGCCTGAACATGCCAACAGCTCTGAATTCTACTCTAAGCCTCTAGGATGCTCAAGGAGCTAGCAGTCCTGCTAGGTCCTACCTTCTAGTAAAACAAGTCCCTCTAGGTCTAAGCCTCTTACTACTGAAGCTGAGCCATCACCTTCTCACCTGTGTGGAAGGAAAAGATCCAGGGCAGAAAACAATGCTCATGTACAAGAGCAGTACAGAGCATATAGCAGAAGCAGCCCGATGATACACTTTATGTTCCATATGCTGCCCATGCAAGTAAAATTCCAGTTATGCCAAAACTACAAGTTTGAAGAAATGTCCACTTAAAGCTTGAACCCACAACAGACCACTCCTGGAAGGTGGATTTACATCAAGTTACGTGGCAAGTAGTGCTTACACAATGAGAATACACTTATTCTCCTGTGTCTGAATACTATCTTCCATAAACAGGAAAAGTAACTCTTCAGATAACAATTCTCTTATAAGATGCACTGCCTAAATTCTAGCCCCATCTATTATGATGCAGTGTACCAAGACTTAATTGGGGCACAAGCCAGTGTGGACTAAAACTTTCACATGATAAAGCCCTGTGATTTCAACTCAGCCTGGCTGCTTACCAGAACACTCTCTCCATTACATGTCCAGTTAGAATTTAGAACACTAATGTATTCATGTAGTTAGATCTAGAGACAAACAGGGTTCACAGATAGCACCAGTTCAGCTATCTTACATATGAATGGCCATACTGGGTCAGACCCAGGGTCCATCGACCTCAGTATCCTGTCTTCTGACCGCAGCCAATGCCAGGTGCTTCAGAGGGAATTAACAGAACAGGTAATCATTAAGTGATCTATCCCATTGCCCAGTCCCAGCTTCTGGCAAACAGATTAGGGACACCATCCCTGCCCATCCTGGCTAATAGCCATTGATGGACCAATCCTCCATTAATTTATCTAGTTCTTATTTGAACTCTGTTCTAGTCTTGGCCATTACAACATCTGGCAAAGAGTTCCACAGGTTGACTGGGTTGTGTGAAGAAATACTTCCTTTTGTTTGTTTTAAACATGCAGCCCATTAATTTAATTTGGTTCTTGCTTTCCAAGAATTGGCTCCTTGACCATCTTAAAAGAAATGGATCACTGTCCTTGCAACTCCATAAAAGAAGGTTTCCTTCTAATAACTAAAACAAGAATAGATTGTTATACCATATGCATTACTGTAGTATCTGAATAGGTACTCTGCTCCCTATAGTTATGTAAACCTTTACTACAATCCTGCAGCCTGCTATTAATCATGGCCTTAAAATGCAGCTCAACTCTGGAAAAATGATGATTTAAAATGTATTTTTATAGATCTGCTGAGTTTAATGATGAGAGTAAAATTTTTAACTATTTAACTCTGTTTAGTATTGCAGAGCCCATCCAGCTTTGACCGTGAACTGGCTTTTATTCTGACTCATGCATCAATTGTTAAATAAGTTCCAAATAAAGAGAAAATGCTGCTGTGTGTTACACCTAAGAAATACTATGGAACTCAAGGGATAGGATGCAACTTGGACAGACAGTATGAAATTGGATAGGTATAATATAAATTTGGCTTGCAGAATTTTTTACAGGTAGCAGTACTGCCTGAACCAGAAAGAGCATAACTTGACTTTTCAGATCCCAAGTGGAGTTTTCAGTATTTAAATGTAAAGAGCAAGCTTATGCCCCAAACTTTGAGTGGCCCATAATTTTTGCAGTTCTATGCTGGAGAAAGACTATTTGAACAGGAAGACTCTGCTCAGCAAGAGGAACTATTAACAGAGAGCTCTGAAGCTGACATGTTATGTTCTATTCCAAAAGCTTCCTTAGAGTATCTTTGTAGGCTTTAGATTCCAAAAGTTGACTGTAGTACTTCACCATTGTTAAACAAAGACAACTATCAGGGGCTGCTGCTTCCTGACATAGAAGCAAGATCTAAAAGTTACATTGGTTGTGTTGCCCCCTCTCTCTGCCATTTTAATTTACAACATGATTTGAGTAGTCATATCACAAACAGACATTTGAATGCAGGAGTTTCAGGCTTTTCCATTTCTTCTATAGCAGTTTGAATTGAATTTGGGAGTTGAGGGGGATACCTTCCAAGTTAGAATTATCAGAGTTTAAGGTCTGGCATTTCAAAACCTATACAGGCCTAGTAGGAAGGACTATACACTACAAGAAATCAGATTCTCAGCCATAGAATGACATATAGTTTCATTTTCTATCCTTGAATACTTCTGGGATTAGCTTTTCAAGTCATTGCTGATACCTGTTACCAGGTCAAAAGACAAACCCTGGACCTGTAAAAGGGATAAAAGGAATCCTTACAGGACTGCTCCTATAAGTGCACTTCAAGTAGATGGAAAGGTGCAGATATAATTATGGCACCCAATGTCTTACTATACTACTGCTTGCTATTTTCTCAAAGAAGGAAACATACCCAAGTTGCATGGAAGAAGATGGCATCAAAGATTTCAGTTTTAAGGGATGCTGCTGTTCATGAAATGAGAAAAGAGAATTCACCAGAACATCCATCAGTCCTTGGTCAGTATAATTGAATGGTGTAGAATTAACAATTTAATCCCCCTTTTCCTATTTGTAGATATAGGGATTGGATTTATGTTCTAAATAACTTGTGTATATACTAGGACTGTCAAGTAATTACAAAAATTAATTGTGATTAATCGTGCTGTTAAACAATACTTAAATATTTTTGGATGCTCTCTACATTTTCAAATATATTGATTTCAGTTACAACAGAATAAAAAGTGTACAGTGCTCACTGTAGGTTCAAATATCCGATTTATAAAGAATATCCGATTATTATAAAGATATCTACAGCACTCAGCCCAAGGTCTGAGAATCTGAACTGCCATCCAAAATCTGAGAGGGACAAGGGGTGGAGCATGCTTTCAGAAGTCTTAAAAGAGCAACAGTCAGATGCAGAAACTACAGAACCCAAACGACCAAAAAGAAAATCAACCTTCTACTGGTGGTATCTGACTCAGATGATGAAAATGAACGTGTTGGTCCGCTCTGCTTTGGATCATTATCAAGCAGAATCCATCATCAGCATGGATGCATGTCCTCTGGAATGGTGATTGAAGCATGAAGAGACACAAATCTTTAGCGCATCTGGCGCATAAATATCTTGCGACACTGCTACAACAGTGCCATGCGAACACCTGTTCTCACTTTCAGGTGACATTGTAAACAAGAAGCGGGTAGCATTATCTCCTGCAAATTGTAAGCAAACTTGTTTGAGCAATTTGGCTGAAGTAGGACTGAGTGGACTTGTAGGCTCTAAAGTTTTACATTGTTTTATTTTTGAATGCATTTATTTTTTGGTACATATTTCTACATTTGTAAGTTCAACTTTCATGATAAAGAGATTGCACTACTGTACTTGTATTAGGTGAACTGAAAAATACTATTTCTTTTATCATTTTTACAGTGCAAATATTTGTAATAAAAAATATAAAGTGAGCACTGTATACTTTGTATTCTGTGTTGTAACAGAAATCAATATAATTGAAAATGTAGAAAAGCGTCCAAAATATTTAATAAATTTCAATTGGTATTCTATTGTTTAACAGTGCAATTAATGACAATTTTTTGAAGTTAATCGCATGAATTAACTGTGATTAAATCGACAGCCCTATTATATACATATGATGTGCTGTTTGGGAAAATGGGAACTTAGGCCAGAGCTGCTACAGCATTAAGTGTTCAAAAAAAAAACAAACTGTTTTAAATTCAAGTTTCAAAATTTAGTTCTTAATCCCCTCTTGCATTAAAACACAATAAAAGTTTGATTTATTCATTAAAATAGATACACCATGTTTTAGCCAAAGTTTTTACAAACTTTTTCTATTTATCTAAAGTACTACATTTTTGTTCCCTGATGAAGGGGTAGTAACTGACATTAACTTTGCTCGAAAGAGCGGAGTGCTTAAGCAAGTTTGTAGAGCCAACAACTGGACAGCCTAGTCAGCACTTAGATCTTCCACGACAAGCAACAGTTGGTTTATTTTTTAAACTAGTCTCAGTAAATTCCAGGGAACAGGATTTACCTACTCTGTCCGAATTCTGTCAGTGGGATACATATCAACCACTAATTCTAAAGGGTTAAGGAAGCAAATGCTTCCTGAAAATGTAGGCCAGATGTCCACATTAGAGCCTTCTTAGTAACACAGCTTAAATGTCTGGACAGAACGGAGGATAATGTACTGTTTTATCTTGTCTCCTCCTCCCTCCCCCCCTGCAAAAAAATAAATTCCAATCCAACTACAAGGTTTAAATCTGATTTAATGTTCTACAGTGCTAAGCGTACAACGTATCAAAACTAATGCAGACATATCCAGACAACTGTAATACAGCTTGGAGGCTCAGATTCAGAAAGATCAAAAGGTAGCATTTTTAATTAAAATGGAACAAGGTCTAGGAACACAAACAGGTAAAAACAATTAAAGACTTGAAGTTGATGTAAAGAATTGGTTCCCACAGCAGTAGTAGTGTAAGTAGTAATCTGAAATTCATCTGTGAGAGAGAGAGAGAGAATTTGTTTTAAAATAAACAATTTAATGTATTATATTGTATAAAGGGATGAGGAATTCTAAGCTTTACTCCACTGTTTACTATTCCCCTCCCTTTTAAGGATAACCATGAGCATTTATAAGATAACTTTAAATAACTAAACTTCCTATCTAGCTTAAATTTCTAAATAAATTATAAACAAACATACCAGCATCGTTGTCTTTCTAGCTCAATATTTTTCATCACATGGTAATCCTGGAGTGGCTTCTTTTCAGATCCCAGCTTTTCGGGTAGGTCTTCTACCTCCCCATGGCAACAATATTTTTAAAATTAAAACAGACATTCACTTTTTGCCACAAGGAGGATTTCTGATGGAATGCCAAAAGCAAAAAGGAGTTGTCATAGTTCACACTGAAGTCAAACGAAATCTCAACTTCTCTTTAAAAAAAAAGTTGAGTTTCCTCTTGATTGTGATCGGATTGTTCTATAAAAAAATCTCACTTACTTTGGCACATTTAAAAACAAAAAAATACGCATGCACACAACTGATTAGTTGCATTTGCCTTGAATTACCTGAAACATGATACATATTAAGTATCAATCTGTTCTTAGTTTACCTAGTCTTTGAGAAGGACTTTGAGAATAAACATTTTGTTTATTCATTAGAGCAATATTTTTCAAAATAGCTTATTTAGTTTACTGCACAGCAAAAGGTATTTTAAACACCTGACACTGTTTCTGAAGACTCAACATGCAATAGCAAACAAATCAATGCTGACAATATTTTCATGCTCAAACAAGGTTCAACAAAATATGTAACCAATTTTCCTGAAGTATTCCCAGAGATTTTTTTTGTTGTATTTTTGAAATAGCATTATTTTAGTGTTTTATCTTTACTGAGGATTGTCATAACAGTGTGGCATTTTACCAAGCATCCAGTGTACCAAAAGAAATTTAGTGATGTTACATGAATATAAACATACTTCAGCAATGCAAGAATGGTAAATTAAGTTTGGGTGTTCTACTGTTATTAAGTCTCAGACTTACTCATAGCCACATACTTATCACCATTCAAAAATATATGTACAATTAGCAAAGAGATTTAGGTAAACTTTATTTCAGAGTGGCTACATTTTCTTAAATGGAAACAGCTTCTGCTGCCACTAAGAGTGAACAGCAAAGGTTTTGCTGAAGGGTAGACAGTTTAACAGTAACCACCACTGCATTTTAACAAAACTTTAAGCAGCAACCAGGTCCCTGATGATATGTCTACACTGCAGCTGGGAGTGTGCCTACCAGCCAAGGGTAGAGAGACATGCTAGATCTATTTGAACCAGAGTGCTAAAAATAGCATACCTGGGTGGCTAAAGCCTGTACTGCAACAGTCTACTCTGCTATTTTTAGTGCACTAGCTCAAGCAGAGCTAGCTTGTGTCAGTCTACGTGAACTGGGAGGCATGCTCTCAGCTGCAGCATAGCCATACCCTGTGAGTCTAAAGAAATTGGATTGTAAGCTCCCAGGTTCCTCGATTAGAGTGACATCACATCTATGGTAAATATAAATTAAGAACTATTTCAATCTAAGCCCTACATTCTGCCTTTGGAAGCTTACACAAGGCACCTACTGACTTCAGTGGGAATGCCACCAGTTGACATAGTACACAATGTATAAACTTCAAATCCTCTCTCAAGGTTACAATCCATTGTGTAAACCTCACTCTTAACCAGCCCATTATATTTGGTGCATCAAATTTAACCCTCAGTTACATTCTTACGGTGTTCCTGTGGGCTGGAATTTTTCTACTCTCAGTCAACTGGTGGATGTTTCTGGAATGTTCAGAAAAAGTCATCTGAGCTGTTCTTAAATTTTTCAACAGTATGAAATGCATGTCCCTTTTAAAAAATGAAGATGCTTGTTTAGTTTGTTTTGATTTTTTTAATACCCTGTCGATTTCGGCTCGTCATGGACTGAATCCTCAGTAAAAATTAGTATCTGATGTTTAAAGAAACTTAGTGTGGCAAAGGGAAAAAAAAAGAAAAGAAAAAACCAAACCTGTACTGCTAGCATTAACGGACAGTTAAGTATTATGGATTTCAATTCTTATGCTTTGTATAGTCGAGTCAGTACTTATTTGAATCGCATTCTTCAAATTCATCAAAAGCACTAGTCCTTGATGACTTTTTGCTAGAATAAACCCACACCATAGGCTGTGATAGTACAACTAGAGCTTCATTGATGGACCCTTGCAAGGGTCCACACAAGCAGATCCGATGCCTGTGGCCCCTGTCTTGTAATCATTCTTCACTACATAGTACACAATGTATAAACTTCAAATCCTCTCTCAAGGTTACAATCCATTGTGTAAACCTCACTCTTAACCAGCCCATTATATTTGGTAAAAAGGAGATTGCCTCATATCACTGAAAACAAGGAATTTGTGTTTTAATCAGAGGCTTGTGAACAGATTAGTTTCAAAGTGGTTCAGAGCTTTTAGGATATTCTGTGCTGATTTACATCCTATGTTACCCTACAGAAGTCAATGATTGCAATGGATTGGAACCTGGCCCACTGATTACATTAGGGACTCAGATACCAGAGTGAGTACTACAGAAATACCTACAGACAAGCTGTATAATATTCAGTAGTGCAGTTGTATAATGAAATCTGGACTTAATGCAATGTTTATTTTAAAGCCTGTATGAATTTTAAATATTATTTTCTATCTTCTAGTACCAAAAACCACAACTGAATAGTAAGATGATAAAACAAGTTCATTATACAGTGTATTCCGAAGCTGTACAAGTGATTTGTGTTAAACTTTACTCCTACAGCATTATGTTTAATTTTATCCAAAGAACTACTGTATATTTAATGGTCAACATATCACTGAGCAGTCTTCTTTGAGAGATTTGTACAATTACTAAGTTTAAATAATTTCAAAACATTAGTAAGAAATACATTTGAAACATTAAGTTATTTGAAATCTGCTCAGGCTAAATCATCAGCATAACTTAATCACATGTTCCTTGGGAAGCCAACATGTACTCTTTAAATTAATATTATAGACTAAATGCTGCTGTCATCTAGTAAGTGCTTTCCTTGTTATTTAATGTATTGTGTTTATCATTTAGATGCCTGCTTTATAATTCAGTTTTGTACACAGTACCGGTCACCAACTCCTGCAAGCAGCTATTTTCCATTGAAAGCCCCAAATCCTATCTCCTGCACAAAAACATTCCCAGCTTACTGCATCTCATTAGTTACTCTTACAGGTTACCACTTTTGGTCTACCCTTCTTCCACTGCAGCAAGTTTCCCAGGCCCTGCACACCAGTATTCTACGCATACCTTAACCTTGGATGTGTACATATGCCTAACAGTAAAGGTTAAATGACAACAATACTTAACAGATTTTCTTTACATAGATTTGTTAAACTTGTATGTCTTGACTTAATTACATGAATTAAGTTTGAGGAAGCTAGTTATTGTAAATATTAACATCTAGTTACAATCATTGGCCTATATGCATCTTAATGAGCTGATATGCCCTTTGGAGCAGCTGCCTGAAGAAAGTAAGGCCCAGATTCTCAAAAGGTGTACTTAACTTTATGTACTTAACACCTACTGATTTCGCTGGAAGTTAGTGAATAAATATCTTTGTGCATCTGGGTACAAGTAACTTTGCTTTTACTGAACTACTTTAACACATCAGGGTCTTAAGTTTATTCCCACTTAAGTTAACGGAAAGACTCCCATTGACTTTAATGGGACTTGCATAGGGCCCCAGGTCAGGATCTCTTCTTGAGGGTGAATATAAAGTCACATTCTTCTGGGAGTGCTAGCTCTGAACTCATGAGAGAGGGCGGAAGAAAAGTTCATAAACGTTTAAATTAAAAAAAGTCTACCTGTTTCCACAGTTTCAGTCTCAATTTCTTGTTCCTCT
Organism: Mauremys reevesii; assembly: GCF_016161935.1. Classification (NCBI taxonomy): domain Eukaryota; kingdom Metazoa; phylum Chordata; order Testudines; family Geoemydidae; genus Mauremys; species Mauremys reevesii. The sequence goes on from NC_052627.1 coordinate 51,235,105, forward strand.
GCTACATCTTGCATCAGGTAAGTTTCATCATCATAAACCAGGACTTGAGCAGCATAACCCTGTTCTAACCTCGCACTAGGAACTGGTTCCACAATCACTGCTGGGTATTCGGAGACTGGCTTATTTTCCTATAGGGAGAGAAAACGCCTTAAATATTGAACCACCAAATCTAAACTAATGCCTTCCCCTGCTTCTCTATTGTTTTTTATATATTTTGTGGAATACCAATACAAAATATTTGTAAAAAGTTTTTTTTGTGGGAGTTAAGGTAAAACTTTTAAAACAAAATTAAAAATAAAGGACCTATCATGAAATAAGGAATACTACCAAATCATATCAGGATTTAAATATAAAGCAAGCTAAAAGCAGAGTTTTAAAATATTCCTAATGTGAGAATAAATTTATTTTCCATGAGAATGTTGGCAAAGAGTGTTACGTTTTCCAGTAAAAAAAGTCAGATCTGAGAAGTAATTATCTCTCTCCACACCCAAAGAATTTACATGAATCAGTTTTAGACACAATATTTCCTTTCTGGTAATGTACCTGTTACACCACACATATGTCTTTGGCCCCTGCCAACACATATTCACATGCTTAGCTTTAAGCATCTGAGGCCTGGTCTACACTAGGAGTTTATGTCGAATTTAGCAGCGTTAATTCGATTTAACCATGCAACCGTCCACACCAGGAAGCTAATTAGTTCGACCTAGAGGGCTCTTTAGTTCGAATTCGGTACTCCACCCCGACGAGGGGAGTAGCGCTAAATTCAACATGGCTATGTCGAGTTAGCCTATGTGTGGACGGAAATCGACCTTAGTAACTCCGGGAGCTATCCCACAGTGCACCACTATGTTGACGCTCTGGACAGCAGTCCGAGCTCAGATGTTCTGATCAGCCATACAGGAAAAGCCCCGGGAAAATTTGAATTCCTTTTCCTGTCTGGCCAGTTTGAATCTCAATTCCTGGTTGGACATCGGGGCGAGCTCAGCAGCACCGGCAACGATGCAGAGCTCTCCAGCAGAGGGGTCCATGCAATCTCAGAGTAGAAAGAGGGCCCCAGCATGGACTAACCGGGAAGTCTTGGATCTGATCGCTGTGTGGGGTGATGAGTCTGTGCTTTCGGAGCTGCGCTCCAAAAAACGGAATGCAAAGACCTACGAGAAGGTCTCCAAAGCCATGGCACTCAGAGGATACAGCCGGGATGCAACGCAGTGCCGCGTGAAAATCAAGGACCTGAGACAAGGCTACCAAAAAATCAAAGCAGCAAACGGACGCTCCGGAGCCCAGCCCCAGACATGCCGCTTCTACGAGGCACTGCATGCCATTCTCGGTGGGTCTGCCACCACTGCCCCACCAGTGACCGTGGACTCTGAGGATGGGATAGTGTCGACAGGCAGCTTCTCGGCGATGTTCGCGGATGGGGAAGATGAGGAAGGGTTTGTGGAGGACGAGGCAGCCGACAGCGCTTACACTACTGATTTCCCCGACAGCCAGGATCTCTTCATCAGCCTCACAGAGATCCCCTACCAACCCTCTCCGGCCGTTAACCCGGACTCTGAATCAGGGGAAGGATCAGTTGGTAAGTGCTATAAACATGTAAACATTTATTTTTTTAAAAACAGGAATAAAAACTATATGAAAAGAAGGTCAAGACATATAGGGATAGAACAGAAATCCTCTTGGGAGAGTTCCACGAAGCTCTCGTAGAGGTACTCGAAAAGCCTCCGCAGGAGGTTCCTGGGGAGAGGTGCCTTATTGGGTGCTCCGTGGAAGCACACTCTTCCGCCCCAGGCTATCCTCAGGTACAGTGGGAGCATTGCCTCCACGAGCATGGCAGCATAGGGCCCTGGTCTGTGCAGGGTTTCATGCAGCATGCGCTCTGTCTCTCTTAGTGACCCGCCTCAGGGTGATCTCACTCGGCCACTGCTGCATCTAATTAGGGGAATTAGTGTAATGTTACTATTGGGAATGCTTGACTTTTCCTTTGCATAACAATGACCGTCGTTTAACAGCCACGTGGTGGAGGCTGCAGAGGGAAAGCATACAGGGATCTTTCCCGGGGACAGCCGCGAGGGGGTGGAACAGGGTCAGACTTTATGCTTTCCAGATTGCCTGCAGCAGGAGGGCACTGCTATCCATTAACTGTTAAGCAGCCTAAAGTTTACGGCTTACCAGGCCTGGCTGCTACACGGATTCTGCTGTCCTGCCCCGCTTGTCTGATCTCCAGTGCAAGACCCCAGGCAATGAAAGCGAATGCCGAAAATTCGAACTTGTCCTGAGAGCGCATGAGATAGGTGCCGTGTATGGTCTTGTTCACAGAAACAGACTAGACTGTGTTGTGTTCACAAACATGTATCTTTGCAAGGAATTCACTTCCTTTTTCCCAATCACACAGCTGCGGCTGTTTCCCGAACTGCCCCGGCATCCCCCTCACAGAGGCTGGCGCAGATTAGGCGGCAAAAGAAAAAGACTCGGGACGAGATGTTCGCTGAACTGATGGCCTGCTCCAGAGCCAAGGCGGCCCAGCAGAGCCAGTGGAGGGAGACCCTCTCTCAGCAGCAGCGCTCACACAGCGAACGGGAGGACAGGTGGTGGCAGGAAGACCAGCAGGCGACTCAAACGCTGCTTGGACTAATGAGGGAGCAAACGGACACGCTCCGGCGCCTTGTGGATGTTCTGCAGGACCGCAGGCAGGAGCAGAGAGCCCCCCTGAACTGTATCTGCAACCGCCCTCCCCCGCCACAAAGTCCTGTCCCCCCCTCCCCCCACAGCACAAGAAGGAGGGGCGCTCGGGGCCGGGACAACTGGCACTCCACCCCAGCAGAGCGCTCATGTACCAAACAGCTCTCATTCCCTAAAGTATGAGAATTGCTTCCCTTCCTGGCTCACCCAATCCAAAATCCCAGTTTCATCCCCCAACTGTGTAGTTGAGTATTAAAAATAGTTTGCTGTTCATTACTGTTTCCGTCATGTTTCTTTGCAGAAGACGTTGTGTGAAGGGGAGATAGGGGTTTGTTAATTGCATAGGACAGCCACCATTACCAGGGTACAGACATGGGGGCAGGATCAACAGCAGGTCACACACAGAGTGCAGTCACTAGGCACCCGGGTCACTCTGGGAGGTGTCTGCTGCCCCAGGTCAGTCTGGGAGGTGTATGCTGCCCCAGGGTCCAAGCGCCTGGCATCCACAAATGGCAAGGCAGGCTGCCCTTACCATGCCCTTCCACCCTAGCCATGAGCCTCTCCGATGCCCTGAGCCCCAGCCAGAGCCATCATCCCCCTACACCTACTCACCCTTCCCACACACCCCTCACCCCTTCCTGCAAACCCACCCCTTCCTGCACACCCTCCTGTAACCGTCCTCCCCCCAGAGACCGCTGTAGGAGCAGGAGCCTGTCAGTCCTCGAGTGTAGAAGCGGTCTGTACATCACTGCATACCGTACCCACCACAGTCTGTGTCCCTGTTTGAACCCTTTAACGTGAATTAGTTAGTAAAGAAAACTTCGTTAATTAAAAATGTTCCAATAACTTTATTTTTAAACGTCTGTTGGAAGGGGGGAAACCTGGGGAATGGGGTATGTAACCGCTGAAAAAAGTCAATAGTAACTGGAACAGGGGCAGGTTCAGCTTCTCTGTAAAGAGACTGGACAGTCATAGGTTACCCTGCTCTCTGAGGAACCTAGCTTTCAAAGCCTCCCGGATGCACAGCGCTTCCCGCTGGGCTCTTCTAATCGCACGGGTGTCTGGCTGAGCGTAATCAGCAGCCAGGCGATTTGCCTCAACCTCCCATCCCGCCATAAAGGTCTCCCCCTTGCTCTCACAGAGATTGTGGAGCACACAGCAAGCTGCAATAACAATGGGGATATTGGTTTCACTGAGATCCGAGCGAGTCAGTAAGCTCCTCCATCTCCCCTTGAGACGTCCAAAAGCACACTCCACCACCATTCTGCACTTGCTCAGCCAGTAGTTGAAGAGTTCCTTGTCACTGTCCAGGGCGCCTGTATAGGGCTTCATGAGCCAGGGCATTAGCGGGTAGGCTGGGTCCCCGAGGTCACTGTAGGCATCTCCACATCCCCAACAGTTATTTTGTGGTCCGGGAAGAAACTACCTTCCTGCAGGCGTCTAAACAGACAAGAGTTCCTGAAAACACGCGCGTCATGAACCTTGCCCGGCCACCCGATGTAGATGTTGGTAAAACGTCCCCTATGGTCCACCAGTGCTTGCAGCACCATTGAAAAGTAGCCCTTTCAGTTAATATACTGGCTGGCCTGGTGGGCCGGTCCCAGGATAGGGATGTGAGTCCCATCTATAGCCCCACCGCAGTTTGGGAATCCCATCGCGGCGAAGCCATCTATGACGACCTGGACGTTTCCCAGGGTCACTACCTTTGAGAGCAGTAGGTCAACGATTGCGTGGGCTACTTGCATCACAGCAACCCCCACGGTAGATTTGCCCACGCCAAAGTGGTTTGCTACTGACCGGTAGCTGTCTGGCGTTGCAAGTTTCCAGAGGGCTATGGCCACTCGCTTCTGCACAGTCAGGGCTGCTCGCATCCGGGTGTCCTGGCGCTTCAGGGCAGGGGCCAGCAAGTCACACAGTTCAAGGAAAGTGCCCTTACGCATCCTGAAGTTTCGCAGCCACTGTGATTCATCACAGACCTGCAGCACTATGCGGTCCCACCAGTCCGTGCTTGTTTCCCGGGCCCAGAATCGCCGTCCCATAGCATGAACATGACCCATTGCCACCATGATCTCCGCGGCGCGGGATCCCGTGCTTTGTGAGAGGTCTGTGCCACTCTGACACTTCAAGTCCTCACCGCGCTGCCGGAGCCTCCTCGCCCGATTTCTCAGCAGCTGACTGTGGAAGAGGTGGACGATAAGGTGCGAGGAGTTGACAATGGCCATAAGTGCAGCGATGATCGCAGCGGGCTCCATGCTCGCAGTGTTGTGGCGTCCGCGCTGTCACTGACCAGAAAAGTGCGCAAACAGATTTCCCGCCGGCGCTTTCAGGGAGGGAGGGCGGGAGTGACGGTTGAATGACGACAGTTACCCAAAACCACCCTCGACACATTTTTCCCCCAGCAGGCATTGAGGGCTCTACCCAGCATTCCAATGGGAAGCGGGGACTGCGGGAACTGTGGGATAGCTGCCCAGAATGCACCACTTCCAATGTCGACGCTTGCCCCGTTAGTGTGGACTCACAAAGTCGAATTAGTGTCCTTAGTGTGGATACACAAATTCGACTTCATAAGGTCGAATCCACAAATTCGACCTAAGTTAAATCGAACTACTCTTGTAGTGTAGACATACCCTGAGTGGTCACAATGAAGTCACCTGAACTACTCAGATGTTCAGAGGCAGGCACATATAGAAGTGTTACATACTTAAATCCTGAACCTACAAACATACTTAATGAGCCAAATTCTTCTTAGTGGTGGTGCACAGGTACAGCTGAGTGGAAAATCTGATTAATTATGAACACTATACCCAAATTTATTGCAAGCCATATGACAGTAACATACCTCGTTGCTTAACAATACAAGATATGATGATTTAAAAAGTCTTTGGAGCTGGCTAATTTTAAAAGCCTCTGGTCTGCTCTCTTTATATTATACAAATATCTAGACATATCAAATTGGAACCCAGAACCCTTGTTTAAACTTTTAAAAATGCATTTTATATACAATTCTGCAGTATGGCAGACAGTACAACCCTCCATTTCTTCTCTGCGATAAGATGATATCTAATAAAGGATACTTTTAAAATTGACTAATATCCTGCTCTCTTCAGCAACTTCTAACCTATTTTACAAAGCAAGTTTATAGTAACGCTTGTTTTTTACATACACAGTGATATGAAGTGTGTAGGCAAATAAGTTCTATACAGATTTCTAACCTCCTGATTTTCTACTCCACTGTTGTCAAACTCCAGGCCAGAACCTCCACTGTCAACCACTGCTGATGTCATGGTGCATTCCCTGAAGGATCTTTGAAAGTTGTTAGTGATCCCAAAGACAGTAATGCTGAAAACCTAAGGTACCAGAGGCTTAAATTCTGTATCCAAGTAGCATGTATCCAGGTTTTTTGTACTGCTAATCAGAGATGCTGAAAAACAAAACAATTTGAGAGAAAGGTATAAAAAAAAAGGAAAACGCAAGTTTTGTAAATTCTCAGTTTTGCATTGTTTACATTTACATTCAGTGCCTTTAAATTGTTACTACTCTCTTCATCAAGAGAACACCAGGGAGCACTCTAGTTCAGACACAATGCACTGACCTTGATAGTTCTACAACACTCTGAACAAATAGTAATTTACCATCACAAAACAGTATTTCCATACCAGCTTTTAATGCTGAAGGAATAAAGTTTAACTTTTAGTTCCCTGCAATTGACATCAATAGTTTTACATTTACCTTAACTGTTCACTGTCACTATCTACTGATTTTCTGTCCTTAACACAATGGAAACATTCTCTCCGGAGTCCTTGAAAACCAGAGGTTCAATTCTTTTGGGACTACTTGCATGCATCCAATCAAATATAGTTTTAGAAAGTTAATTTACTGGACATGTAACAGTTAGAACAAATATTTAATATGATTTTTCTATATTACTTTTTTTCTTTACTGTTTCCCAATACAAAGGAAGACATTGTAAGGTGAACTGATTTTGTAGAAAATGTTACGATTTTGTTGCATGATTTTGGGAAGGGACCAAATATATCCTATTGCTCTGGAAAGTTTTAAGAGAGGATTTGTGACTTCAGTAAATATTGTGGTCCAAATCCTCTGGTTTGGCTAACCTATGCTGAGCATAAATCAAGATGAACAAAGGTGGTTTGAAGACTTTTTTACAGTCCCTGGATTCTGAGGCACCCAGGTGCTGATCCACTTCTCAGTGCAAGGTAGAATAGCATTCAGGCTACTTATTTTATGATGTGTCAGCTGCCAATAGCATCTACTAGCAATTCCTCCATGCCAGGGGCTGCAAGGAGGAATGACTCTGTTCCACCTGGGAATTCTCTTATGCAGCTGGAATCCTCCAGTGGGTGGAGCCACTGGATTTAGTGCTGTTTTGTATTACCCAAGTGATACAAAGAAGCTCTATCACTCCATAGAGCTGGGTCTAGTGTGTGAGTGTTTCCCTTAAATTATTGTGATATCAATAATCAAACCCTTACTAAATACATAAACAAAATTCTCTGACGTGGGAAGAACACAGACTGCCTGGTTAGGAAAATGGATCTTACCAAGTCACCAAGCATTTAATCTCTCACAGAAGACACATCTGACAGCATTAAAAATATGGAATTACCAACTCCCTCCATTTATTAATTTCAGTACAACATTTTAAAAGATTAGTAGTGAGCAATTACGGGAATTAAAGATAGGTACGGAACATTGTATTCAGGTGCAATTATATCTCAAATGGAGGATAAGAATTTTTTTTAAGTGTTTCTGAAGAAGTGAATATATTAAAAGTATCTATTGGGTTTCCGGGAAACAGGGCGGGCAAAGTAGGATTCAGCGGTCCTTTGACATGGATTGCATCAATTTTTGAGTATTTAAGGTTATGCCTACATGGAGGATTTGCTCACTCTACTGTTGTTGCTCTAGATCAGTGCTTCTTAAACTTTTGTACTGGTGACCCCTCTCACCTAGTGCGACCGCCACCCTTATAAATTAAAAACAGTTCTTTATATTTAACACCATTATAAATGCTGGAGGCAAAGCAGGGTTTAGGGTAGAGGCTGAGAGCTTGCGACCCCCCAGGTAATAACCTCGTGACCCCGAGGGGTCCCGACTCCCAGTTTGAGAACCCCTGCCCTACAGCCAATGCATCTGCAGAGATCCCTAGCAACAGCAGAAGCACTAGTCTCAACTGGCCAGAATTTTTAGAACTGTGTCACCTAACTAGGCTCAGAGAGGGTCTAGATAACAACAGAAGTAAAGACACCAAAGAGTGGTTCTACATAAGTGGAGCACTGGTTTGCTTCATTAATAGTCACCAAGTACTGATATGGAAGAGAGGCAAATATATAACAAATTAGAGCCCAGATAGTTATTTGAGATACTCAACAGGAAGACATATCTCAATTTTTTAAAAAAATGTTTCCAATTTTGCAAACTTTATCAGGGCAGGTTTTTTGGTTCTGGGCTTTTTAAAAAAAAAAAATCTATATACAGCTATGTATTTCTCACTGATATCTATCAGAGACTAGTCCCTACCTGTGAAAAAAATAAGCTACACAAATGCAGTGCTCAAACAGGTGTATAATACTCAACACCTAATAAAGTACGAAAGAAGAAATATACTAACTTCTACTAACAACATTGTTTGGCTTTAATACAGTTAAATACTAAATTACTTCTAAACATAAATTAATGCTTTAGCCTTAACATATGTTTCCATGAAATCAAAGTTTAAGGCCAGAAGGGACCATCAGATCATCCGACCTTCTGTATATCATAGGCCACCAACACCACCTGCACATTAAACCAAACAACTAAAATGAGACCAAAGTACTAGAGCTCACAGGAGACTACACTATTAATGGACAAGCTCTATTTTTTTTTCTGTGCCCCATCTGCTATAAGAGGAAACAGTTCTACTTTAGAATTTGTTCTTAATCAGTCCTGTAACAAAGAAAGTTTCATATCTCAGTTATACAGTCAATAATATCAAATTCATACAGGTATGAGAATGTATAACCTCCATTTTTGTAAATTTCTTTAATCAAAATTGAGATTAGAACTTTGTTTCTGAAGAACTGCTATCTTAAAATATTCTTATAAATGTTACTATTGTTCATATCCAGTCTTCCCAAAGGAGAATAATCTGTATTCATAAATACTGTGTTTGCAGGGTTGGTTTATTGCTTCAAGATGCAAGCTTTTGCTGTTTATTTAGATTTACATATATTCTTTTCTACCACTTTGAACTCAAACACAAAAATTCAAATCTGGTCTCTACTGCTAGTAATAGCGCAGAAAGCACAAATTCTTAGGTACTTGAGATGCGTGGCATGGGCTTGTTCTGAGCTCAATTACCTTGTAAGTAACTCCATTAAAATCAGTGCCCTGTAGGGGAGATCAAAATCTGGCCTAAGGTCTTAGACTTTATTCCACTTTCAGTATAATGCCATCCATACAAAAACCCAATACAGTCACACAACAAAGTTAGTTCTGCAAAGACAACAGACAGAACTACAATATAGGCCAGAGCCTGTAAGGTGCTGAACACCTTGGTACGAGCTGCTGATAGATCCTCAACACCATTGGGATGGGACCCTATATCACATCATATATTAGTAAACTAAGCAAGACTGTGCTATTGATTTTGCTCCATTTTCATGGAGCAGAGTGTAAATACTTCACCACACCTGGATTAAAAAAAAAAATTGAGAACTTATTCTGATGTCAGTGTTCTGAGCAATTAATCTTAACTGAAAACTAAATAATAGAAAATTCTTTCTGGAATAAGAATTCTTCATGTTCTTCAGTAATTGATGTAATTATTATGGCAACAAAATAATTACAGCATAGAGAAATATTCCAACACAGGATAACAGCAATATTTCAGTTGAGTATTTTTTCTTAAACGGACAGTGAACTTGAAGAAAAAAACATGCCTAAAAATTTTTCACCTACTGTAGTAACAATACCCACTATTACTGTAATTTTTAAAATTTTTCAATGTTTGATTTGTACATTTGACAGCACATTGTGCATAGTCAGTTTTACTGATTCCCTGGATAGTCAGTCTTTCCTTTTGCGAAGAAGACGTGAGCCTCCAACACACAAACAGTATCCACTGAGGCCATGCACATCTCTTCACCACCCAGGTTCTGTGAATATAAAAAGTGCCATGTCCTCACCTGTCTTTCAGCTCCTTCACTATTCAGAAATCCTTATCTGAACGTTTTGAAAAAGTGGCCAAAGTGGATTCATTAACGCAGTCTTCTAGGAGAGCTACATTTACTAGGTAAACAACCATTTTTAACATTTCTAGAATTTCCTGTATGGATCCACACTTGGGAGATTAATAAGCAATAGCGACCCTCAAGGAGGGATCTGAGTTTTAAATTGATTGATCTGGGCATCATATCAAAAAGCCAAATTGAGGAAGTAATGCCATGTACAGGTATATACAGAGCGCCAAGTAGCAACTTTGCATATTTCAAATGACACATGCATCATGAAGACATGCCATAAATCTAGTTATCTGTATTAATTTAGTGCCTAGAAATCCCAGTCATGGACCAAAACCCCAGTGCTGACAGTACTGTAATTCCCCACAGGTGACTGAACAGCTGCCAAGTTCTAGCAATCAAGAATACACATTTGGACAATGTACATTGAGATACTGACCCTAGTCTTTTCCTTCTATGACACAAGTAGTCTGGGGCACTTCTAGATTGGTTTGGTCCTATTTCAATAACTAGGGCCCTTCTTAAGATGCACCTCACCTGGCTGTCAATGAGGTGAGGGAAGAGGAGGATAAACGGCAATGGCCTGAGTGTTATGGTCTCTGGTTTCTATCTCAGTGAGAAATTCAGGGGGAAGATACAGGACCACCTTATTCTTATTGAACACAGTGTACACAGAAATCACTCATCAGGCCCTGGATCTCACTAGCCCTTTGCTGGGTTAATTTATAGGTATGATGAATGCCATCTTGAGAGAGACAGCAGGGAGAATAGTGAATGAACAGTCAGGTGGATAGACAGATCTGACTGTTTTAAATCAAGTAGAGAGACCAAAATTAAGAGAATACAGGACTTTTGCATATCTATCCATTTCTCAGCTGGCCTGATGAAGATTTTTTCCATTTCATTAAGACAAATTTTCTTGTAGAACACTTCTTGCTTTTCAATAGAATTTTTGGACCTCAACAGAACACTCAATCTAGTGACCCCACCAATTCAAAAACTAAACTGTCAGCCTGCAACTATGGCTCCAAGAACAGAATCTCATTCCAACCCTGAGATAAAAGATCTGGTAGACTGGGAAGCAGGACTTAAGGCTCCAATATGAGTTCCACAAAGTTAGAGAACTCAGACCATCAAGCCCAGGACAGGGATATTAACAGCATAGACTGCCCTGTTTGGCTTTCTGATTAATAAGGGTCAGAGGGAATGTGCAGGGCAATTTTTGTCCTCCACCTAGGAGAAAGGCACCTATCTGAGATGCTGGATCCTGCCTATCCCTGAAACAAAGATGGGGGGATTTTGGTATTTTTCCTAGCTGGTTTACAGATCTAGTTGAGGCCCGGCCCCATTTACAGAACATGTAACAAACAACTAATTTCTGACAACTCATCCCCTGGATTACAATTTCTGCTCTTGATGGAGAGCTATCAAGGTGATCAGATAGTCATTATTTCCCTCCCAAATCTAAATCATTGGGGATGGCTGCTAATAAAGACCCTAGAGTCAGATGTGGGTAAAAGTACTCAAAACTTTGCCTTCTTTGAGACAGGAGGCAATAAAGAGCCCACACATTCCATCGCCTCTATTACTGACCACTCAGTCTGAGACTGCTATGGAGATGCCAAATTGGGAACAAAACATTAAAGGATAGGTTGTTTTCTTATAATGATTCTCAATCTTTTCAATCCCAAGACCACCCCGAGACCCTCCTCATCTAGCCAGAACTCCACTTCCTATTTAATAATATGGGGAAAGCAGCGTGATTGCAAAGCCCTAACACCTGTTCAAAACTCCAAGGCTGAGAACCCCTGCTTTAAAGGATAGGCATCTACATAGAAGAGAATTCTGCCTATTCCTTTTTAGAGATCAGCCCCCTGGCTCTCATTCCTGAAGACTGAGAAGGTCACAAAAGCCAAACAAGGCCAAAGGCCCATGGCTCCATAAGAAAAAGGTGGTGCAGAAGGCTTATAAGAGTCCAGAGAACCTCTAGAGATACAGTTCAGACAGGGGAAATGCTGGTCCAGGATAAAAATTGTGTTGAATTCAGACACAGTGCAGCCAGAAAGATAAGGCAAAACCTAATCACTCAGGTGTGTGCGCCAAAGCCTAAAGTGGAGTAAAAAGGGGAAAATCCATGCTAGAGTCTCTGGAGGAGGAAGATGACAAAACCACTGTAACTAGTATCACCAAAGGCACAACCGGCATCAGCTCCCCAGTCTTCTTGGTTTACAGAGTATCAGCAACACTGAAGCTCCCAGAGCCCTTGGAATCAAGAATACTAACACTGAGGGAGCAACAATGAGGCATCGCACTTCCTTGGTGAATGACTTGGTACCATGCCTTCTGTGACCGGTAAGTAGGAATGGGGAGGGGAGAAACACCTGTTACAAGAGCCGTCCCTTGGGTAGGGCAAATCGGGGAGACCGCTCCAGGCCCCGCGCTTTGGGGGACCCCGCCAGCCAGTGCGATTGGCTGGTGTGGTCGGTCCCAGAAGAGACGAATCCGTCACTTCTGCCCCAGGCCCCACACCCCCATAGGGATGGCCCTGCCTGTCCCACTGTACCTCTTCAGCTTCTCCCTCTTGCCATGAAATGCTGAGTCTAGATGTCAAGAAACTGAGTTGGTGTTGCAAGCCTATTTAGCTGGGCTCAGCATCAAGGAGCTCCTGGCACTGACCTTTACACTCCTCAGACAAAGGCGAGACTGTGATCTTTGTTACTTTTGGTGGTCGAAAAAACACTTCTGGCAAGGAGATGAGTCTTCCGAGACTAAGGGCTACTTGTCACAGATGGTGTCAGATGCTAAGTACCAGTCAGTCAGCTAGGCCTATCTAGATATATTTATGGCCCACATCACTATAGTATCCGAGCATCTATCCACAGGAATTTGAGACAGCCCTAATAATCTTTTGAATACTGTTGGAGAAGATGAGAAATTTAGCAAGTCTAAACATTAGTCTTCTCCCAGTCACTGAAGGCAACGAATTATCAGTGACCAACATCACCAGGTCACATAAAGCCCAAGGCTTTCAGACTATCCTGGTAGCCATGATTCTGCTTGGCAACAGACCACTAACAAGGCCTAATTAGCCCAACAGAGCAGAAAAACATAAGAAAATGGAGACTAAGAGGGATGGACCCTGAATGACACAGGTACTTCAAAACTGGGTTGTTGGGTTTAAAAACAAAAACAAACCACACAATCTAGACAAAAGCAGTGCTTAGAAGGGCAGAAAAGGAACAGCAGCAGCAACAAATAAATTAAACAAGGGAAGCTTTAAGGATACTGAGATGTGCTCAGACATCTGCTCCTGCAGGAGACTGAAGGAACTTAGGGTAATTGAAACATTAACCTCTTTTATACCCAGAATGTGGGAGATAGATTTTGATAGGTGCCCATATGGATGAAGTCAGCAGCAATGTACTATACTACTTTTCAAAACAGCAGCAAAGCCTTCTACAGATGCAATAGAAAGGATGGGGCAGTCAGCTAGGAAACTAAATTACCAGTAGTTACAAATTCAGGCCCAAATCCTGCACTGTGATCCACTAATCCAGAACCCTGGAAGAGTCTCTTTACCTGTAACAGGATTTCACATCAGCACAGGGGGCCAATTTAACAAATATAGTGGCTTCTGTATCTCAGCAAATTTTCACTATTACTCTCTGCTACACCTATAATTAAAGTACTTATGTGAGATTTTTCCCCGATGATATTCAAACCTTGGTTTAAAAAAAAAAAAGGCATTTGCAGATGAAAATGTGAATCATTGTTACTCCTTGTCATTTGCTGTGAAACTCAGAGAGTCATTACCCAGAAAGAGAAGATTAAGGGTATGTCTTCACTACCAACGTTAAAGCACTGCCTTTAACATGACTGTGTAGTCATGTCATGCTTTAAAAAAACCAAAACAAAAAAAACAAAAAAACACACCCCCAAGAGAGGAGTGGCTCCCAGCGCTGGTACACTGTCTACACTGCCTACACTGCCACTTTACAGCACTGAAACTTGCATCACTCAGGGGGGTGTTTTTCACACCTCTGAGCAAGAAAGTTTCAGCAATGTAAAGTGGCAGTGTAGACAAGGCCTTAGATTCAGGCACAGATTCAGTTACAGTTGCTGAGCACCCACCACTGCTTAAGTAGGGGATGCACTGGTGGTCTTTGCAGTCCCCGGTCCAAGGCCATCTGTCTGCTGGGTTGGTCCCTCGGTGAATTCAGAACAGCCCAATGAGTTGCCAAATTATACCAGTTACCAGTTCCAACTTGCTAATACAAGCACTAATAATCACCAAGGCAAAAAATCCTGGCCACATCCCCCACACCAGAAGCTCTATATCACCAATGGATCCCTCTGCATTGGGGTAATCTTTCTGTGGCCAGTTACATAGGAACTGCCATACTGGATCAGACTACCAGTCTGTCTCATCTAGTACTTATCACCAACAGTGGCAAGTACTAGCACCTTCAGATGAAGATGCAGGAAACCCTGTAGTATAGGCAGAGTTTCCTCCAAAATCTCAGTAATTAGAGATCATCTCAAGCCATGAGGGTTTCTATCCCCTGTAAAACTTCTTTTTTTTTTGGTCAGTATTTACCATTAATCGCTGGGTATTTTTGTTATCCATACCAATGACTAATCTCTATCTGAATCCTGCTAAACTCTTGGCCTCCATTATGTTGTGTGGCAGCAAGTTCCACGGGTTAATTGTGTATTGTGTGAAGTTATTTCCTTTTAACTGTTTTGAGTTTGACACTTTTCAATTTCATTGAATGTCCCCTAGTTCTTACTTTCTTAGACAGAGTGAATCAAAGCTTCAGATCTATCTTTTCTACCCTATTCATTATTTTGTATGTTTTATGTCCCTCATACCTCATCTCTAAGGTAAATAATCCCAATCTTTTCAATTTCTTTTCATGAGAGTTTTTCCATGCATTGACTAAAATTTTCTCTGACCCCCCACTTCAGCAATATCCTTTTATACTGATCTTAGAGTTGTTTTGGCATACGCACTGTGGTACAAAATGGCCATATCATAGCATTTAGGCCTATATTGCTTAGAGCAAAAGAAACAAGCTTTGAAACAACATTCTAATAATCAAGTGTTTTCTGCATTTCAGATTTTCATATACCAGAATATCTACATTTGTGTCTGAATCCTGATTTCATGCCCTTTGTCTTGACTAATTATGATATCAACATAGAACTTTGACACTATGTGTGCATCAAGAAATACCTAATAACTGTAGGTCTGATGTTATGATCCAAATTTATTGTAGCACTGATAGTAGAAATACTAAAATTAAGTTCTGAATAACACTCAGCATACATTTTAAAAGTTGACTGTTAGATGGCACGACAAGGACATAATACAGTATATCCTCTGGAAGCAAGTAGTATTCCACAAAAATTAGGATCTTTAGACTTCTTTAAAAGTTGTTGCTGCTGCTCTTCCATGTTAAAGGGGTAAAATAGTTAAATAGTATTTGTGGAGGACATAGCAGTGACTAGTCCTAGGGAGGGACTAGGAAAGAGGAAATGAGGAATTAAATTATTTTAATAAAAACTTTAAAGGGGCTAGTAAGTAAAAACAAATAGATTTTAATATATTTTACAAAATATTAATATATTCAGTTATATATAAGCAAGAGTTCAAAAAGATCATAAATGGACAATCTTAGAAATGAGCCATGATAGTTTAAAAACAACAATTAATCTTACAATAAGAGAAAAGGATTAGGAAAGGGATGGTGGCAGAAAATAAATGTTTTTTTTTTTAAAGTAAACTTGAGTAATGGCTACCAGCTAACCAGCCATCACAGGGCAAGCTAAGGCTGCCATCTTACTTGGCCCATCATACGTAAACAGGAGAACATTTCTATAATATTTTTCTAATACCCCTTCAAGTTACTATACAGATGTTCATATTTATCAATCTGAAGTTCTACTTCTGGACTAGCAAGTAACATGAAGAAACATAGAATAGGTATTTTCATGAAAGTAGAAAACTAAACACACAAAAGATTCCTGAGGCTATGTTTATACTGACAGCTAAAGAGAACTGCCATCGTGCCTGGCTGGGAATCTCCCCTCCCATTCCAGGATCTGAGCCCTCTGGTGATGACTCCCTAACATTTCTGTGTTTAGTAGGTCATCTAAACGACAGGACGGGAATCCCCAAGAACAGCACCACCATAAAACCAAGCAAGACACATCAAAGAGACAGAGCAGCACAGGACCTAAATCACAGGGAAAAATACAGACCGATGGTCTCAGTTACTGCGCTCCTACCCTGGAAAACATTCGTGTGTGGATTGCAGGCTGATTCACGCCGCTGTTCTCAACAGAGGTGAAAAACACGTCCAAGCCACCAGCTCCTCCGCCCAGCACGCACACACTCACTGTTCAAAAAGTGACTCCCAGAACTAGTAACACGCAATCCACAGCTACTCACAGCCACGAAGAAAGGCAAATGTGATTATCAAAGCCCCTGCCTGAGCGACGCTTCCCCGAGGAGTTACACGCAACGCCGAGCGGGGAAGGGGGCGAGTAAATACACATGAAACTGAAAGTGCAGGCTCCTGCGGGGGAGGGGGTGGTGGTGGTGTAACGCCGACAGCTCATTCGCCAAGGACCGATTCAAACTGCTCCATTTCAGTCCGCTCGGCTGCAAAGCACCACGATGGCCCCAGTCAACCCCAGCACGGGGCGGGCAGGCTGTCGCCTTGCAGATCGCCCCTGCTCTCCGGAGACGTCTCCCTCAAGCCTGTTTATTTGCACAGCACCAAACTGCGTGAGTGAGAGCGGAGCAAGTCCCCCCGCCCCCGGCTGACAGCCCTGCCGCGGGGGTAAATACCTACAGCACCTGCCCCCAGGACACGCGCCCGTCGCGGGGGGGTTACCGAAGTCTCAGGATAAACACCGGCGGGGCGAAGCCAGCCCCGGCACCCCCCCGCCCCCGGGGAGGGCGAGCCACCAGCCCAGCCCAGCCCCGCTGGAGAGGGCCACGGAGAGACCGCGCCGGGAACCGGCTGGGCTCAGCCAGACACCAATCGGCCACCTGAGCCGGCCCCTCCATCAGCTCGCTCCGGCCCGCCACGCAGAGCGGGGGAGAAGGACCCGCCCGCACCCAGGCCGGACTCACCCCCGAGCCGCCGCTGCTGCCAGGTCGCTGTCGCCAGAAGAGCGGAGCGGAGCGGAGGTGGCAGGGTCCGGCCCCCTGGCGCACACGGGGAGGAGGCGGCAGCAACACCCCTGCTCGCCTACTGTGCCCGTGTGTCAGGGGCTGGCGTCGCGTCACCCGGTCTCCCCTAGGCCGAGAGCCCGCAGCCGCCCGGAGACTGGGAGCCGGGGCCTCCCCAGCAGTAGCAGCCGCCCCGGGGGGTGGGAGGGGGCTTGGCCAGTGTAACAGCAGAATCTGCCCTGCCTCAGAACGTGCCCCTTTCCCTTCTGCACATGCTCGCGCCCCGCACGGGGCCCCAGCGGGCATGCGCGCAGCCTCCGTACATGCCCACTGGCGGCGTGAAGCCGCTGCCCTCACCCTTCGCCTCCCTGGGGCTCCTGTCTCTGGCCAAGGGAACGCCCGCCGCGGGCCGGGGAGCCGAGCGGGGGAGGCGCAGGCGGGAGGGATGGAGCAGCGAGCACCCAGCCGCTGGCGGGAGTCCGGCCAGCCGGGTGAGTGGCTGGGGAGCGGAACAGATCGGGGGAGTGGGGGCGCAGGGGCAAAGAGGGGGCCGGGAGGATGAAGGAAGGGGTCGGGGTAGGTGTTTAGGAAGAAAAGGGGGTCGGAAGGAGACGAGGAACAGATCGAGGTGGGGGACGGAGGAGGCTGGAGCAGATCTTGGTGATGGAGCAAAAAATTGGTTTCGGGGGAGGGGAACAGATCAGGGATCCGAGGGGATGGCGGAGGAGAGAACAGGAATGAGGGACAGTGAGGCAGATTTTAGAGAATGAGGGTGGTGGAGGAGATCAGTGGGATGCAGAGGTGGGTGAGCAGATGTAGGTTAAGGGAAGGAGGAGCAAAGCAGGGAGAATATAAGAATAATAAAATGATTTTATTGGATTTGGATTGTCATTACTGGAACAGAAAGAATCTAGATCGACAGAGAAAAACTAGAATACAAGCATTCAGTGTCCCCAATATGCTTGAGCAGTTTGCTCATTGCTGTGATTAATTGATAATCTGTGTATTGATGTTCATGATTTCCCCTGAAGATCACCCAGAATTATGTATGATTTCTGTTCTGAGAACTTTATAATCTACATTGTCAGTTAAAACATAATAAAGTGTCTCACTTTCAAGTGACTTTCAAATTAGATTTTGCTGTGTATTTTTTTTCTTTCTATATTTCCATACTTATTTGTTTTTATTTATATTGGGTGATGTTTCTAGTCAGATCTTTTCTCTCTTAAATTAATAACCCTCCTTTTTCAGAAGTAAAAAAAAACTTAAATTTCAGTAAGTACCTATCATAAATATTAATAGATCATAAATTGTCTTGCTGAAGAAGTACTTTAGCTTTTCCTTCTAACTATTTTTGCAAAAAAAAAATCAGTAAACATGTTTTGTTCTGGTAATGTGTAATATTATAACATGTGTTTCTTTGTTTTGTATAGCTGCCTTCTGTAACAATGTCTTATTAATGGAAATGAAGATGTACTGGTAAATATAATTATATCAGTCAGTGTAAAAAGAAAAAACGCTAAAAGACTTGTGTGAGTACCCAAACATCAGAGCTTTAAATCCCATACATTTGTAGAAACTGTTTTCTGCTGCAATAAAACAATGATTCTTAGTTGCAAGAGCAGCTGTCACTTGCAAAATAGAGGCTGTACATTAATAGTCCACTTACTATTCATGCTTGTAACAATGAAGATAATAAAAAGAACACTTTCAGTGACCATTTCTGTAAACAGAGCTGAATCAAATAGTGACTACTTGCACTAGTGACGTTAAACACCTCCATATGTTTGCAGGACTGGAGCTTAGTCAGTCTGCAATAAGATGACACAATAACACTATCAAGTTTGGTTAGCATTCAGCCTAAAATAATGAGATTTGTTGTTTTGTTGGTCAACAGCTCATACTGAAAAATTCCCAACTTTCTCTTCTCTCCCCTATTCCTCTCAAAGCAAGTCCACAGAATTTGAGTTGGTGGTTAGTTTTCCATTTCTGCTGTGGTGCACTTTGATCAGACTTTACCCTGGATAATTTCCAATGTTATAACCAGGGCGGGAAATGAGATCTTAGTGGAGTAGTATGACATTACAAAATTATTGCATTAAGACCCTTGTGGAGATTCCCTCACAGAGATCTCCCCCATGTCATCCTGGCAAGGAAATGGGGATTCCCCTCATCCATGGGAAAGGTGGTAGGACTGTCTCCAAGCCCGAAGGTTCCCCAAGATCCACAGCCTGCCTCTGCACCAGCAGCTTGGCACTTCTGAAAACCAGGCCACTTTCATTTAAGTACCTAAATATGGATTTAGGTGCTTAACTTTAAGAACCAAAGTCTGAAAAAGTTGGTCTTAAAGAATGAGTGAAATGACATATGAAAAGAAATGAGTACATAAGGCTATATACTTTCAAAATCTTTTCTGTCAACATTTTTATATTGTCAAAAAAATCTCTGAAATTGGCTGAAAAAATTGTAAAAAAAATTAATAAATACAGAACTAATGTATGCTTGTTTCTGAAAATGAAGGGAGACACACAATGTAAACACAAACACACATACTCATGTAATAAGAGTTCCTTTTGAAAACAGTTATGCTAAAAATGGCTTACCAGATAACATGTAGTGACAGTGTTGGCATGTCTATTCAAGTTTTCTACAAATAAAAAAAACACACGATTGTTAAAATAATCCAAATATATAATACATTTACCATCCCCTCAGTGATGTGGCATGTACATTCTTGTCCTCATTTTGCTTTCATACTAGTGTGTATCAGGAGTAACTCCACTGATGTCAATGAGTTACACTGATATAAAACAGCTGTGAGCTCCAAATTGAACCCTCTGTTTGCAAATATTAAGCTTTAGCCAAGCTAAAATGCCACAGTGTTGACTGTGATTTAAGATCTTGAATAGAATAGAAATTTATGTACAGAATACACACAAAAAAAGTGTTAAAAGAACTTTATTAAGATTTCCTGTGAAATCTTAATTCAGCCTCCTTCTGTGTTTGCATTATGATACAGTTTTTAATTACATGATCACATACTATGTTTTCCACTAGTCCCTTCCCTCCCTAGCTCCTTGTCGTAATCCCATTCTCCTCCCCTAGCCAGTCCCAATCTACACTGGTTAGGCTTCTCGTCCCAGTTTCAGTCTCCTTGCCCTACAAATCCTAGTCTCCCTTTGCAG
The DNA here is from genome assembly GCF_016161935.1 of Mauremys reevesii. Taxonomy (NCBI): domain Eukaryota; kingdom Metazoa; phylum Chordata; order Testudines; family Geoemydidae; genus Mauremys; species Mauremys reevesii. The sequence goes on from NC_052627.1 coordinate 51,255,399, forward strand.
ATTCCTGGGCCCCTTGCCTAGCCATTCTCAGTCCCTTTCACCTCCAGCTCCTGGTCTCCTTGCCCAGACGGTCCCACTTCTCCTTTTCAGCTCCTCATCTGATCTGTCTTTCTCCCCATCCCTGGTGTCCAGTCACCCTACCCCAGTAGCTCCCTCTCCTAATCTCCCTCCCCTGGCTTCCAGTCCAAGTCTTGTTGCCTGGTTAGTCCCAGTTTTCTCCCCTCAGCCTGACTCCTTGTCAGATCTGTCCCTTCCCCTCAACTACTTCTTCCACCCCACTGGTTCTCAGTTCCAGTCTCCTGGCCCAGCCAGTCAGTTTCCCCCTGACTCCCAGGCCCAGTCTCTTTACCTAGCCAGGCCCAGTCTCCCCCCACCTCAGCTACCAGTTCCAGTTTCCCTCACTCCTGCCAGCCTGCAGTCCCAGCTGCTTCCACGTAGGCGCCTTTTCCCTTACTCCTACCATCACTAACCTCCCACAGGTCCAGCTCTTGGACTTTACATTCCAATCCAGCAGTTTCCTCCTCCACACTGCTTAGGCATCAGTGGGGGATGGTTTTTGGGAGCACAGGAGAGACAGACTCCTTGTTCTCAGTTCAGATGCATGGACCTGCAGCTGCTGAGAGCTGCAACTGCAAAATTGTTGCTGCTGGGGTGTTCCAGAGGGATTCTGTGGGGTCAGCAGTTGAACTGATGCTGGTCTGACACTTTCACGTGGGAGCTTGCAGTCCACATTGTTTCTAAGCAGTACCCTCAGATGGTGAGGCATATCTGAATCTGCCTGTAGTGAGTTTACTGCCTTTGTCACTCTGGTGAAAGGGAAGAAATTATATTAATGAAATGACACAGAAGCAGTGAAGGAGTTTAAGTCCCACCAACCCCTCAATCTCAACTGGTCCATTTTGTAATTACTATTAATTAAGTAGTGCTAACTCTTTAGACATATTTATTTAACGCCTTTGCTCACTGGGAAAGCCTCATGAGATGCGCCTCTCATTTTCATGAAAGTTCCGGGGACAGCAGTCATGCAATCATTCAACACTCAAAATGTAATAGTGGCAATAATTTAAAAAATAAACAGAAAATGGCAAGAGGGGCTTTCAACAGACTCCACATTCTGCTCACAACCTCTGCTGTAAAGTACCCTGTTCTTGCTCACCACTATTCACTTTGTGATCTCTCTGAGTTATCCTTGGTTACACACAACATGGGAATAGAGGATGCACACAAGGAAATAAGACTGTTTAAAGAGCTTTTCTGAGTATTTTCTTTAAACTTTTGTATTTATTTCAGTCCTAATGAAACAATTGATTTCACCTCAAAGGTACACTGGTAACAATTTCAGTATAAATCTAGAAAAACAGATTCTTCGGGGAAACTACAAGCACATACCTTTTGAATGACAGGGATGCATTACACCACTTTTACATTCAAACTATTTTAAAAACACAGATATGTAGGATGCAAGTGTTATTAGACTGAGTTCCTTAATCTGTGAGATAAAACAGAACACCTACGAGAGTCCCTCCTATTACTCCTTTTTGGTACATTATATGGAAAGTCTTTTGTAAAAAGAGGTTCTTTACATAAAGAAAATCCAGTCTAGATCCAGTTGGTTTTCAGCCATTTTCCTTTAAAGGAAAGTGGAAACAAGATTTGGCCTGGACAAGACAAATTATTTTTCACAATACGTTATTCTACCCCTTGCATTTAAAAATGCTTTTCAGATCTATGCACCTACCGACTCTGCTATTGATAAATGTCTTCATCTGGACTGTACAAGGGTGAAGGCATCTTGAAATTAATACAGAGAATGAGGTCTTGAGAACAACACACCAAAAGGCAAAACAAACAAAAATGGATTCAAATATCCAAGAAGGGCTTTATTTATATTTACAAAGGGATTAATGTAACAACTTCAAACACTATAGTAAAAGCAGCAAAGAGTCCTGTGGCACCTTATAGACTAACAGACGTATTGGAGCATGAGCTTTCGTGGGTGAATACCCACTTCGTCAGATGTTGTGCTTGTCTTCTTTGTTTACATGACTTCTTTGTTTACAGTCGTAGATTAACACAGCCCATAGTCTGCACCTCCTTTTAATTCCATTAAATCAGCCCTGTTTCTATCAGCGGAAAGGGGTAAAACTGGAGTGATTTTGGTTTTGCAAAACTTTATTGATCATTTCAACAAAAACCAAGATGGTTCAGAGCCAGGGCCCATTTTTCCCTGTCCTCAAAATTCAGTCAAGCCTGGAAAAATGACTCCAGTCTTGGCTCATCTCTAGTCACAGTATAACAAATTCAAAATCAAGCACTTTGCATTGAAGATAATTGCCTTCTACAGCTGTAGAATGAAAAGGAACAATATGATTTGCATTTCCTTCAAGGTGCAATTAAGCTTCAAAATCAAACCAATTTTCTCCAATAGAAAACATAAATTATTCATTTTTGTCTGCATTGTTCAGCTTCAGGTTTTCTGTGTACTGGAAGGATCCTCTGTGGTACATTTCAGCCACCTTGATGCCTTTGATTTAGTGCCCTCTTCTGTTTGATAGTGTCAGTACACACGAAGCCAATGGTTTGTTGTCTTCATTTAGCCTAAACAGAGACAATGCTACTAAAAACTACCGGGAGTGGAAACAGACTGAAATGTTTTAGAAGTTGAAAATTACAAGAGCACTAGACATAGGAAGAAAAGCTCCACTAGAAAATTCTATTGTGGAAAAATCCATAAAATCATTGCAAGCCTGTATGTGCCTTTCTTTTAATGTAATTACAGTCCTTCAGAAAATGCCCTTTTTTGGAGTAGTCTTTGTTGGTTTTATCTTGCATACTTGACAAATGTTTGGGCTTTCTCCTTTACCATTTGGTCTCTCCAATTTATTCCTATGTCATTTCCTTTTGTTACTGGTTTGCAGAACTGCAGAATTTTTGCTGAGACAAATTACAACTGATACCACCTACTCAGCTGAGCCAATAGAGCAGTAGCAACATATAATGCTTTCCTTGGTGAGAGATCTGGGTTCATGTGTACATCATAACTGAGGTAAGGAGGTCACGGGTGTTTGGAATGGGGAAAGTTAATCACCAGCACACTACCAACCGTTTGAGATATTTAGGAACACTTAATCTGTACATGAAGCTGATAACTTGGGTTTATGTAGCAAAATATAATTAGTTGGCCAAGCACAGCAAAGTCCTACATGCAACTTGATGATATTTTTCTATTTGTCTGTATGTAACATGGTAACTTTTGAACACTGCATCTGATCAACTACAAAATTTCAGGGAATGTTCTAAGCATCAGTGGGCAGAACTCTATTGCATTTGGTAAAAAAAAACAGATGGGGAAAATGTGGGGACTCACACAGAGCTCCTTGTATCTGGTTAGCAGACCAAGCAGTTTCATCCACATCTGTAATTGTCTATAGATCAAAGAACTGGTGCATGGGATCCATTAACAGTTTCTGGCATAACAATACTCCAGATCAGCTCTCCTTACCATCCCAATGTTTAAAATGTTGACAGGTAAAAAGAAAAGAAATAAGAATGGTGGAGGAGAAGGGGAGGCCTGGTGGAAACCCAGGAATAGGGAGACAAAAGGGATAGGATCCACAAAGGTACTTAGGCACCTAAGTCCTGTTGTTGGCACCACTATAATCCACAAAACTCCCTCCTGGCTGCTGCCTATCCCTGTAGATGCCTAAATTCATTTGGTGTCTAAGTTTTTGCCTCTGGGCATCTGCACGGGCAGTCTCACTCTAGATGCCCAGATGTCTGTCTCCTGCCACACAAACCGGGAAAGGTAGGTGTGCAGCTGCCCAAGTCGCTGGCGGGGGGAGAATCCACTAGGCTTGCTCAGAGGCTGCCTACGGGATTGGGCCCCTCAGGTGAATTTATACAATAGCAGGTGCAGTGGGGAGTAAGGACCTCCCTTGTAATCTTTAGTGAACAGGGTACTTACCCAGAATGTGGGAGACTCCCTGTCCAGAGAGGGGAGAAGGGATTGGAACAGGGATCATCTACTTCTCAAATGGGTGTCCTAATCACCAAGCTAGATATTCAAATGGTTTCTTTAGCCCAATTAATGTTTAGGTATTTAATTGTTTAATTTAAGTGTACCAACTTCAACAGGAGAGATTGAGGGAACCCCACATCAGAATATCCTATAACCTAGTGGTCAGGGCACTCACCTTACTGCAATTACTGATGTGTTTAAGACATACAAAAATCAAGGCCAGATAAGATCACCAAACTTATTTGCGCTGATGACCTGACTTTAACTTTGAGGAGATGAAAAGCTAATGCATTAACCCACACCAAAATATGCCCCCGGCTATTTTTTAATATTTTTGGCTATTTTAAGGATTAGGTTTCTAATTGCTGCCCACAGGTCCTTTTATAGGCACAAAATGGATCAATTCTTGGTGTTCATGTTATATTGATCCTTAAGGAATAATGAAATAATGCTGATATATGCCTGAACATAAAGAGTAGACAGAGTTATAATACAGTATTTGATTCTGTTGGTATTGGAAAAGTGATGATAAGAGAAAATATTTCATACAACTCCCAGTACAAAGTACTATCTCATTATTGCTTGTAAATCTGCTAATCATGCCATTTTACCCTAGCTGAATGCCTTTTCTATTGGTATGCATGAGATCTAAATTTGATTCTCATTTGACCACCAAAGAACTCAGAATAAAGCAAGGAAATGCATTCTGCCCTTTTCAGAGAATGTTTTGTGTTACTAAAACACTAACCCTTCCAGTTAAACAGTAGCATTGATGAGCCCCAAAGGCAATCCCATCCATTCTTTCTTAGGGGGAAGGATGCTGGGTGAGATTCAGGGCAGCAGATTCTGTGCTTCCTATTAGTCACGTTGGCATGCCCTAGAAAGCTGCCAGATCTGGCCAGGCTCCTTTTTCCAATCTACTCCCCCCCCCCAAACTCTTGTCCCCTATCCATTTGAATCAGGCAGCTTCTCCTCCATGCTGCCTGGGCCTAACATGGGGTCATTGCAAATACAGGCTAAAGAGGCTCCCTAGTCTTAGTTCAGGTGCCCATGCCAGGATCTGAATCTGGATCCAATACAACCCATAGCATTCCAGGGTTTTATTGCAGGGAAAGTTCTGCTCAGCCCTATGCTGGAGCATGCCCAGCACAGATGGAATCTTCAGAGAATTTAGTTGCTAAAATCTAAGGTCTGGATCCATAAAGGAACATAGGCGTTACAATGCTCAGTGTCACAATGCTTAATTGTTAGACACCTAGAAAATCAAAGGAACAACATTGTGATCCACAAAACCTGAATTAGGCACCTTGGCTCCCTAGACAATGAATGGGGAAGATAGGCACCTTAGAATGTGATCAACAAAAGCCAGTGAGTCATCTAAATTAGTCAATGGGAGATGCCAATCATAGGGGGAATGCTGTTCCATTGTGTATAAATTATAATACTTAAATAGTTATAGGCCGAGAGAGAGAGGCACCTGGGAGGTGGGAGACCAAGGCCCAGGGCCCCCTTTTCCAATCACTCTTTCATTATTTATCCACAGTGGAACAGCTTACACAGGAGAGACTGAGAGAGACCCAGATAAGAATAGCCCATAGCTCCATAGTTAGAGCACTCCTGAGTGGTGGGAAACTCCTGTTCAAATGCTTTCTCCCCATCAGCCTGAGTGGGCAATTGAACCTTGGTCTCCCACATCCCAGGTGAGTGCTCTAACTACTGAGCTAAAAGTTATAGGAGGACACCACTGCCACTGCTGAGCACACGTACCTGATCAGGTGCTGCCTGGGAGATGGGTGAGTGAGTGAACACCTATTTCCCCCCAGTTTGTGGATCACTTTGGGGCTTAGGCAGGAAATAGGCATCCAGATGCCTAGAGTGAGGCAGCAGCATGTGCTCCCAGAGGCAGAAACACAGGTGCCTAGGGAACTTTTACCCTGAAAACTTAGGCACCTGCGGGATTCAGCAAGAATTTTGTGGATCACAGTGGAGCCTAAGAGTGGGACTTCAGAGCCTAAACCCAAGATTTAGCTGCCTTAGTAGCTTTGTGGATTGGTGCCTGAGTCTCTACGGAGCATGTGCAAACTATGATTTTTCAAAGGCTTATAACTTGGCCAAATTTGGGTGGGTTTTCACAGGGGCTGCCAAAGGCACATCCGTCACACAAAAGCCACCCCCTGCCAAATTTCAAATCTTTGCTCCAAGGAATGGAGATGCTAGAGCTTTTCAAATAAAAGTTTACCAGAGTTTGTTTAGATGGACAAAACAGCATGTTTTTCCTGACCTCACTCTCGGAAGCTGTTGAACTGTTTTGGCTGAATTTTTCAATAAATAAATAAATAAATAAATAAATAAAAATAATCAGCCTGAGGCAGACAACTGGAATATAAAGTTTCAACCCAAAGAGTTATAGTTTGGCAAAGATATAAAGCCACTGAAAAACAGGCTTCAAAGTATTACTTAGAAAGACTGTAAGTTTTCTGCAGCAGTGTCTGTCTTTTTATTTGCTGTTTGTACAACACCTACCACAATGAAGTTCTGGTCTATTACTGGGGCTTGTAGGTGCTACGGCAATACAAACAATGAATGTCTTCACTCCAGAGTTAACTCAGGTCTGGGCAGTCAGGGGACCTGGGTTAGCAAAGCCTGGGTCTGAGTGTCCACACGGCTAAGCCACCGGTCCTACCTGCATAGTCACGTCCCTACCGGCACTACCCTAATCCAGGCTAGCACTTCTGGGAGCATATCCCATGGTTCTTAGCTGCATCACTCTATGAATTGTTTCACTGTGTATTGTGGGAGAACTTGTCTGTGCTTCCCTACCCCCTTTGCGGAAGGACTCTTAGCCTGTTAACTCAGTAAACTGAAGCACGTCTACACACTTGGCATGTGTGGTTTAAATACTATACTGGTGTACATAAACTGATAGGTGACTTGCAGTGCAGAAGAAGAGAATAGGTAGAAGGGCAGGAAAATATGGCCCAAGAGAATTGTGGGAAGGGATTGGAAGACTATCAGTACCCACGTTAAATAACTGGTTTACAGCCTGCATACTGCAAAGTACATGGGTTACAGCCCAAGTTCAAGCAGAACCCAGGCTCTAATCTATACCCTCAGCTGGGTAAGTTAGCTCACATTCAAAGCATCTCCAAACCCAAGTTAAAAGTTTTTGTATGTGGATAGTTGGGACTCAGGGCTAAAGGCCAAGAGGAGCCCAGGTTAACCCTACAGTGAAGGCACACTCAACACTTCCCATTATAAAGATAACCTTAATAATAGGCAGTACTCCACCTATAAGTGTTTTTTAAAATAGGTGGGGGAAACCTTGATGCATTACTGTGGTATTAATAATAGTGCACTGTTTTGATAGAGAGGTCAAAGACAACATTAAATGATTCTGACATTAACTTTTACTTTAGTTGAGATTTCTCCAAAATCTCATTGTTAATGATGTTTGTGGGGTTTTAGTAACTGACGTTTCAAGACATACCAGTGGAAGTCATCTCTTATACAGCAGCTCAGCCAGTATGGACACCAGATATTAATGATTCAGCTAACAGCACATCACCGTGGTAATTTGCACATGTATAAGTAAGGAAATTTTATAGACACTCTAAATTCTCATAATCCATCATTTTTCAAGGCCTAGTTCATCCTTTCTTGACACAGCCAAATGCACAGACGTATACAGAATATCTCATATATTTGTTAAAATAGTGGAAATGCCTGGTTATGGAGACTCCATAGTTAGAGTGATATTCTAAAATAGGGCATAAATTCCTGTTTTTCTTCAAAAGTGGATGGCCAGTTTATATGAAATTTCAGACTGGGTTAGTGTTTTTTTTCTTTGAATTTTCTGTGTAGTTTTTGTTTTTTCTTGGTTTTTTTAATGGTAAGGGTTTGAAATTTGAACTCTGACTCAAGATCTCCTTGGCAGTTCTACTTACATAGTTTATCCACACAAAAATTTGGTAGAGAGGGATCCTGCGTAGAACTGGGGCAACAGAGAACATTTTTTAAATGAATGTTGGATTTAGGGTCATTTTTAGCTGCTACTAACATTGTAACTGAAAGTTTATATATACTGTGCATGCAAGCATGATTGATGGAGTGCATGTACATGATAACACGATTGTGGCAGTGAGGGTAGGATGTGCACAAGATTGATTGATTGATGGTGGGGCATGGAAGGCTGATTTTTCTGAGGAGGGGAGGGGGGCAAAGGGAGCTCACGCAACCCTGCTTGGTTGATGGGGTAGGGCAGGAACACAGAAAGCTGACTGGTTATTTGGGAAGGAGTGAACGCATACAAAACATGATTGATTGATTGATCAATTGGTGTGGGGGCATACAAAAGTCTGATTAATTAGAGGGGATTTTAGGGGCGAGCACATGCTAGCCTGACTGATGGCGGGGCAGCGGTGGGGGCAAGCACACCCAAACCTTATTGGTTGATGTGAGGGGAGACCTAGAAGCCTGCTTGAGTCAGGGGGAGCAGGCACATGCAACCCTGACTGATGGGGTCAAGAGTCCAGACACACTTAAAACTATCTCCAGGAGGAGCTGACTTTTTTGTCAGATTTTTGTCCTGCAGCAGAAAAGGGTTTGTGTGCACAACTGCTGATAGGGGAGGGTTCAGGCAGAGCTGCTGACAGATAAAATATTTTCCCACTTCACTTGTAACCCCCTAGGCCCATTCCTCTTCACTCATCCACTGCCTACCCCATTAAGCACAGAAAAAACCTTGGAAATTAATACACAGCATACTGATTGTCAAGTATCTGGTGTGCTGTTCTTATTAAGGCAGAAAGAGCTTAATAGTTAACTTAGTGGTATTTAAATGTTCCCTAACAGCCATGTGAGTCAGCTGTAGGCTTCAGCTTGCCAGGCTGTCTGCCCTCTGCCTTCCAGATGTCTGTGTTCTAAAACCTTAGGGCTCTGGACTCACTCCCGCATCCTTATATAACCATGGCAGCTACTCCGTACACAGCACAACTGATTCAAACCACAAGATGAAGGTCATGAAAGTTAAGCCACCTGACAGCAACCATTACCCTGCCCCCTAGAGATACCAGCCTTCCATTACCCCCTTCAGCTGCCCATCTGCACACAATTCTTTACCAACCTACCTTCTCCTAATGTAATCACCCACTACATCACACATCCACAACTACTTGTGTTGCGGGAAAATAATCTGGTAGGGACATGTGCAGAAATGTAAAACTTGTGCAGAGTTACAGCTGCTGTGCATGGTTTGTGGTGTACGACAGTTGTCGTAATGATAAAGTGAGTGCTTGTGGGTGGAGGAGTAGAGCGTGTGTACTGTTAAGTGGCTTATCTTTTAATTTCCTGCCTTTTCTGTGTATAGCAACCCTGCTTCCCAGTGAAGTTTTGTGTATTAATATATTAACAATGCTAGCCACTTTAGATTCTATAAACAGGTAGAAGATTGGAGAGCGGGGGTGGGGGGGGGTTACAGGACATAAATCCACCAGAATACTCACAGCAATATGCTTAGTGAGGGCCTAGTAGCCATCAGATCCTTGTCTTATCAAGGATGCTTGTCCCTTGATAAAAATATTAGATGCTGACAGCTAGCCAAGGCCCCTAGCACATGTGTATGGGCCCCACTTCTCTGACAACAGAGGAAGCATTTTCATTAAAATGGCTCAGTTATGTTTATAAGGGAGGGGGGCAACAATTTGTCAGACTGGTCATCCTAAACTCCCAAAGTCAGCTGTGGGAGCATCACAGGATTTTGTGAACTGCTTTTGCTCTATACAGACATAATAGAATTTTTTTGCACTGTTCAGATTTGTTCAGACTCAGGTATTACCATTTTAATGAAAGCACTGCCTTCTGTTGGAGAGGGGAAAGCCCTTCCTTCTTCTCTAAATGTGCTCTGGAATACTTATCACCAAAACTAATCTCATGCAACCAGAACTACCTATATGCTAAGCTAAGAGAAACCCTTAACTGCCTAAATACTACAATAAAGAGCACCCTCCACGTACTCAGGATAGGTATGGATCTTATCTGGAGGCAACATGATCCAAAACCAACAGGGACCTGGACAGGAATCAGTAAACCTGTGTTCTACTCCCTGCTCTACCATTAAGCTGTTGTGTGACTTTGACAAGTTACTTCAGCCACCTCAACCTCTGTTTTCCTCATCTACAGAACAAGGATAGGGATATTTACCATCCTTTGTAAAGCACTTTGCCACCTTCAGATTATAAGCACTAATTATTATTCTTATTGTTATCAAGGGTGGTGTGATCGTAGACAAAGATACATTTTATCTTTACATTCTGAAACTTCTTTTAAGTACTTTGCATGTTGTACAGTAGTTTGCAATTCTACATAGAGCACCACTGTACATACTACAAAATACCATCACACGTCAAATCCATAGCGAGCCAGTAGGCAGTACTGCATGTTGTGCTAACATGTAGTCTCAGCAAGAGTTTACAGTACAACACTGGATTTCTTGTAGCGTAGGTTGCAGAAGCACTATGGACATATTTTCAGAAAAAGAGCTATGACAAGAAGCAGCTGTACAATTTGCACAGGAGTGATTAGATTCTTTAATTCAGTTAAAAGCCTCTGGAAACCCTAAACAAGTCCTGGATTGAGCTCTGCTTCTAAGGACCTTTCTTCTTGAAGGCTGACAGACTTCACTCTTGTGAAAGGGCAGCTTCAGAAAGCAACTGAGCATTCTCCAACACCCACGTTTTGAGAAGTACAGTCAGCACTTGCTGAAAAATAAAAGTATAAAGTCTTTTTTTCATTGGGAATGGATGAAAAGGATAAGAGGGCTAGGTAAATGTAATGTTTAAAAATAGGTGCAGCATGTTTAACATTTGAAGTAAGTTAGGGTACAGATCACAGCCACAGAAATATCAGTTTAAGACTTTTATTCAAAACACATCTTCCCAGAATAGTATTTGTTTCTAATCAGAATAGCATTGTTTTAAAGTGAAAGTTTGGGGTATAGATTATTGAAGTTCAGAAGCCCCATTCTGCCCCTGCATTATAGAGGGTGCAGAGACTGAGGCCATATATTCATCTTGACAACATTATAACTTGCTGTAGGATGTCGGGGAGGGAGGATACATTTGTATGTAATCGGAGGGAAGAATTCCACATGTAAACTACACTACATTAATTTTCTTTTCAGAGTTCTCCATCAGCTTTAGAGAAGAAATACTAGTACTACTTTTAGGATTCATAGTTGCCATATAAATTGTATATGATATATATTATTTTTGGTCTAGCTTTAGTACTATCATCAGTAATAATCCTTGGCCATATTATTAAGTTTTGTGTGTATTTTTCAAGCTTTTCTGTAATTTTTCTATGGTGTAACTGTTGTTACACCTTGCCAAGAGTTTTTTTGTTTGATTGTTTTTTATTATATTTTGTAAACAGGAGCTTTAAAAGCCCCGCTGCTGTCTGCCTCTAAGCACTTCCAGTCTTGAATTATAGTTTTTTATATCTTAGCTGAAAGTTGTGTTCAATCTATTTAATAGAGACAGTGTACAAATGTGAGGAAAAGGATAAAATCTGAAATGTTTATGCAACAAGAACATAAACGCCTCATTATCTATAGCTCCATATGCCAAATATCAATAATACTCCTATTTATAATATAAAACTTGCCTTGTGGCCAAGATATTATTTTATTTTTATAAAAATATTAGTCACATATATGTAGTTTGTATGAGATTATGTCCATGAATATTTTTACTTCAATAAAACATAAATAAGATGATAAAGTGTTTTTCTGATTAGTGTGGAATATTGTAATGTTATAATCACCTTTCACAGCTTAGAATACCGGTAAGGAGTCAATGTAAACAACTAGATTTAAATGTAAAACTGCCGTGGATTTAATTAAATCTACTGTTTTCTTGGTAAATAGATTTAGTGTGTACTATATGGTACCTTGACCTATATTACGGTATGCTGTGTCTCTGATTCAGAAAGGAGCATACCCACTGCAAAAGCTTATTTCTCTCTGACAAACTATGCCATGTTAGGTTCTCTGTTGTAAGGAATGAACACTGATCAAAATATCAAATGCTAGCCCTAACAAGCAGTTTTAGGTGCAACAATCTGCAAGATTTGTTTTACATCTCCAAAGAAGAACATTAGGTTTCAGAACATCAGTCAGCTGGTTGATTGTCATACATATTTCTGTGAAACTCTTCAACAGCGTCACTGTTGCTCACTGGGGAGAGAGAGAAAAAAAAATACACTGAAGTTTTAGAGAGAGAGAGAACACCATCACTTCTTGTACAGCTATTAGAAGTACCACTGTATGTTTAATTAAACTGGCTTAAGAACATAAAAACAGCCATAGTGGGTCAGACCAGTGGTCCATCTAGCCCAGTATCCTGTCTTCTGACAGTGGTCTGTGCCAGGTGCTTCAGAGGGAACAAACAGAATAGGGCAATTATTGAGTGATCCATACCCTGTCGTCCACTTCCAGCTTCTGGCAGACAGAGGCTATGGACACCTAGAGCATGGAGTTGCATCCTGACCATTTTGGCTAATAGCCATTGATGGACCTTTCCTCCATGAACTTGTCTAATTCTTTTTTGAACTCAGTTATAGTTTTGGCCTTCACAAATCCCCTGGCTACAAGTTCCATACGTTATGTGAAGAAATACTTCCTTCTGTTTGTTTTAAAACCTGCTGCCTGTTAATTCATTGGATGACCCCTGGTTCTTGTGTTACGTGAAGGAGAAAATAGCACTTCCTTATTCATTTTCTCCACACCAGTCATGATTTTATACACCTCTATTATATGCCCCCTTAGTCATCTTTTTTCCAAGCTGTAAAGTCCCAGTCTTTTTAATCTCTCCTCATATGGAAGCTGTTCAATAATGTAGCAGAGTGGTCACCCAGTCCTGTCCTGAGGGGTTTAAAGACAGCGCTGGGAGAGGGCTGTTGCAGGGGGAAGCAGCTACTAGGCTGATTGGGGAAGCACCCGCAGCTGGGCCATGTCCCAATCAGGCCTCAGCTGGCCCTATATAAGATGCTGGGAGGCAGGTGCTCAGCAGACTCCCTCTAGCTTCTGAGGGGGAGGGCTGCTGCAGTGGTGGCGGCCAGAGCAGAGCAGAGCAGAGCAGAGCAGAGCAGAGCAGAGCAGCTGGGGAGGCTCCAGCCAGGAAAGCCCCAGGCTGCAGCCTAGCAGAAGGCCAATGGGTATTGGGGGCTTGCAGAGGGCAGCCCAGGGGTAGGCAAAGGCAGCAAGTCCAAACCCAACCTTGCTGGTGATGAGTAGGCCATCACAGGCTGCAGACTGCCCCAGTGAGCATGGGCTAAATTATGACTGGAAGTAGGCACTGAGGCAAGGTGGGGATAGTGGGTGGGGGTTCCCCAGGGAGGGGAGATCCTGAGACTGAGGGGTGTATGGCCAGGGGGTAGCACCCCAGATAATGGGGCACTGGGTCCAGGAGGGACATGGGGGCCAAGTGGCAGTGGGACACTGGCCTGCAGAAGGTGCTCCAGAGGCTGGATGAGCTAATTCCTGGAAGAGACCAGCAGGAGGTGCTGTAGGGGTGAGTCCTGCACTGTTACAAATATCCCTAATCATTTTTTTGCCCTTATCTGTACTTTTCCCAATTCTAATATATATTTTTTGAGATGGGGCAACCAGAACTGCATGCAGTATTCAAATGTGGGTGTACCATGGATTTATATAGTGGCATTATATTTGCTGTCTTGTTATCTATCTCTTTCCTAATGGTTCCTAATATTCTGTTAGCTTCTCTGACTGCTGCAGCACAGTGAGTGGATGTGTTTAGAGAACTATCCACAATGACTCCAAGATCTCTTTCTTGAGTGGTAGCATCTAATTTAGATCCCATAATTGTGTATGTATAGTTGGGATTATATTTTTCAGTGTACATTACTTTGCATTTATCGACATGAGTTAGCTTGTACAAGCTAACTGACTAAGCAATAACTAAAGCAATCTTGGGACCTCATATCAACCAGAAGATAGCTACACTAAAGATTTGCAGAGAATAGGTGTACGGTTTGGTGTATGGATGGGCTCCACCTAAACCAAAATGGAACCAGATTGCTGGCACTTAACATTTAAAAAGTTGTAGAGCAGCTTTTAAACTAAGGGCTAGGGGAAAGCCCACAGGTGCAGAGGAGCACATGGTTTGGACACCCTTAGGGGAGGATCTATTAATAAAGAATCTCTATGTTCTAATGAGGACAAGAGGATGGAAAATGATAAAATACAGGCAGGGTCTGATCAGAAACAGTCAAATAAAAGAGAATGCCATTCAGTTACATCATGTAATGGCAGACAGCCAAAAGGAGAAGTTTTTAAAGTGCTTATATACCAATGCTAGAAGTCTAAATAATAAAATGGGTGAATGAGGGTGCCTCATATTAAATGAGGATATTGATATAATAGGCATCACAGAAACTTGGTGGAATAAGAATAATCAATAAGATACAGTGATCCCAGGGTACAAAATATATCGGAAGGACAGAACAGGTCATGCTGGTGGGAGAGTGGCATTATATGTGAAAGAAAGCATGGAGTCAAATGACTGTGAAATGGTTGAAGATTAGAGAGGCTATTAAAATAAAAAACTCATAATAATAATGGGGGATTTCAGTTATCCGCATATTGACTGGGTACATGTCACCTCAGATGGGATGCAGAGAAAGTTTCTTGACAGCTTAAATGGCTGCTTCTCAGAGTAGCTGGTCCTGGAACCCACCAGAGGAGAGACAATTCTTGATTTAATCCTAAGTGGAGCACAGGATCTGGTCCAAGAGGTGACTATAGCTGAACCACTTGGTAATAGTGACCATAATATAATTAAATTTAATATCCTGTGGCAGGAAAAACACCACAGTGGCCCAACACTGTAGCATTTAATTTCAGAAGGGGGAGCTACACAAATGAGCAGGTTAGTTAAACAGAAATTAAAGGGTACAGTGCCAAAAGTGCAAGCTGCGTGGAAACTATTTGAATTTGAGGATCAGTTAGCCAAAGACTCAAAGTAATAGCAAATTTTAAGTACATCAGAAGCAGGAAGCCTGCTGAACAACCAATGGGGCCATTGGATGATTGAGGTACTAAAGGAGCACTCAAGGACAATAAGGCCATTGTGGAGAAACTAAATGAATTCTTTGCATCGGTCTTCACAGCTGAGGATGTGAGGGAGATTCCCAAACCTGAGCCATTCTGTTTAGGTGACAGATCTGAGGAACTGTCCCAGACTGAGGTATCATTAGAGGAGGTTTTGGAACAAACTGATAAATTAAATAGCAGTAAGGTATAAATTAAATAGCAGTAAGTTATCAGGACCAAATGGTATTCACCCAAGAGTTCTGAAGGAACTCAAATGTGAAATTACAGAACTACTAACTGTAGTCTGTAACCTATCATTTAAATCAGCTTCTGTACCAGATGACTGGAAGATAGCTAATGTGATGCTAATTTTTAAAAAGGGCTCCAGAGGTGATCCTGGCAATTACAGATCTGTAAGTCTGACTTCAGTACCGGGCAAACTGATTGAAACTATAATAAAGAACAATATTGTCAGACACACAGATGAACATAATTTGTTGAGGAAGAGTCAACATGGCTTTAGTAAAGGGAAATCATGCCTCACCAATCTACTAGAATTCTTTGAGGGTGTCAACAAGCATGTGGACCAAGGGGATCCAGTGGATATAGTGTACTTAGATTTTCAGAAAGCCTTTGACAAGGTCCCTCACCAAAGGCTCTTATGCAAAGTGAACTGCCACGGGATAAGAGGGAAGGTGCTCTCAGGGATTGGTAACTGGTTAAAAGATAGGAAACAAAGGGTAGGTATAAATGGTCTGTTCTCAGAATGGAGAGAGGTAAAATAGTGGTGTCCCCCAGGGGTCTGTTCTGGGACCAATCCTAGTCAACATATTCATAAATGATCTTGAAAAAGGGGTAAACAGTGAAGTTGCAAAATGTGCAGATGATACAAAATTACTAAAGATAGTTAAGACCCAGGCAGACTGTGAAGACCCGTGTGCTGTGCCTGTGTTTCTCCAGCAGTGAGGTTGCAAGTGAGAGTCAATGTCAGAGACAGAAGTCACACTGTCTATCTTTGCAGTTCTTTGCCCTCCCCCTTTTAAGTGTGTTTGTCTTGTTTTGTCTTCTAGGAAACAGGATCGGACTTTAACAACAGCAATGCCAGCCCATCTCAAGTGCTTCTTCTCTTTTCCCCAAAAAGATAGTTATTACCATCTAAGACGGTCGAACACAGGGGATTTTTCCTTCTAAAGACTCTCTCCAGCTAAGTGGAAAAGGAACAGGGGATGTTGTTGTTAAAATTAAAGCCTTACTTAATACTTTACATTTCAAAGGCTTGAAGTGTTTTTCTTTCCCCCTCCCCAGAATCTTTAATAAAGGGTTTAAAAGCTTTGTAGTAATGTGTTTGCCAAGGCGCCGGGCAGGCTGCGGTCTCTGTATACCAAACCCCAAATTTTGTTTAAAAAACAGGCCTCATATATAGCCCTCCTCCACACCTGAGTGATTTCACCTTAGGGGCCAAACTCTCAACCACCAGACATATATTGAAGCATGGCTCTACTTTGAAAAGTGACGACTAAAAATTGAATCTTTCAATGTCTATTCAGAGTCATAGCTAATGACTTCATCAATTAAAATAAGCTTTTGCTACTTTTATTCCTGCACTGGAGAACAGGTACATCTGTGGGAGAGAGCAACTCTATTCTGGATGTCACATCATTAACAGAATTGCTGTCCTTATGATGTATTACTTTGAACACCCCAACGTATGCTAGGAATTTTACACACACTGGTAAAAGTATGGTCCCTGCCCCAAAGATCTTACAATCTGACATATAATAAAAAGCTTACCATCTTGTTAACTATGTCCCGAGTGGAGAATCTTTATTGCTAGTGATGCGTAAGGCAGAAAAACCCAGCTTGCCTTTCACATTTCTTGCTGTGTTTGCAGCACTGGCAGTTAGAAAAATACATCCTTTTATTTGTAAACTAAACAGGATTATATATGGAGTCATTTGGAACCCCATGATGCTATTTTGTAAACGTTGCTTTTTGTAGTAGAAGCACATTTTAACCAGTAATATTTGCGGCCATATTCTAGTTGGTAACAACCACATGCACAGACTCTCCCTTACTGCCCAGAATATTTTTTTCTTTAAATTTTCAGTTAGTTCAAAAATGGATCATTTACAGCTGTGAGTTTATTATTCCTTAACTAATGAAATAATACTGTTACTACCTCTACATTCATTAAGGTGACTGTTTCCAAAATCAAAACCTGGGACACTTTTATGAGAACAAGTAGTTAGGATTGCAAAATACCTGTTCCACTGCACCATTTTATTCCTGGTAAGTACAGAGCAAATTCTGTTTGGAACAGTAATATATCTTGAACAAACATCGTATAGTTATTAAAAAATGTTTGGATCGATGAAAGGAACAAGACAGGACATTTCAGATGATCCAAAAGAAGTTTTTGGGACATATCAGATGAAAAACCAGAACATATGGCCTCTCTATTAGTACAATACAAAATAATATTTGCCTTTTTAATCACAAGATGGTGACAGGTCTTGAGTGATATTACATAGTACCATGTAATGGACTGAGCAAATTAGCAACCAGATAGAGGAGAGGAATCTATTTACTATTTTGTACACACACACACTCTCTCTCTCTCTCTCTGTCTCTCTGTCTCTCTGACAGATCCCTGGTGAACAATTAGTTCATTTCTGTTCAACCTCCCCCTCTTCTTTCACAGGTGCTCTAGGGAAGTGCTACAAGAAGGTTGCTTGAGAAACTAGTAGGGAGACAGAAAATGGCTTTGGGAAGGGTTGAATCCTAAGCTGGGGAGTTTTTCTGTTTATAATTATTTACATTTTTGTTTAAACCTTATGGAAAAAATCTTGCAATGGACAATTTTTTCTGAAGATTCATTTCACTATCTTACTCACTCCTTTAGGACTATATAAAATCACATGGAATGGTAACACTTTCATCTGGAAAGCCAATTCAGCAAGATACGTAAGCACATGCCTAAGTTTAAACCACATGTTGTATGCAGTGAAGAAGAGCAGAGCATACAACATATGGTTTAAACTTAGGCACATGTTGAAAGCTTGTCCCTCTCACCAACAGAAGTTGGTCCAATTAAAGATATTACCTCACCCACCTTGTCTCTCCAAACTACACGAGTAGTTCCATGCCTCCAATAGAACTACTCCCATTATTAAAGTTAGGTATGTGCTTCAGTAACCTTGCTGAATTGGGTCTGAGAAAGATATCAGACAAACTCAGCAGTTGTATTAAAGGCAAGTTGAAGAGTCCTAAAAATTGAAAGCCTGATCTTGGTCAATGACTGTACTTAAAAGGAACATATTGGGCCTGATTGTGTTTACACAGGATAACAGGAGAGGAGCTCAGCTTGATTAGGTAATAATCCAGGGGTCCAATATCTGTTCCCATTTAAATCAACATCTGAACTCATTATCTTGAACGAAATTAGGATTCCACCAGCTCCTACGTGCTTGATTCAACTCCCATGAAAGTCAGTGGGAGCTGAATCAGATAAATGTGTAATCAGAAGTTTCACTCATTTTAATAAAAATCACTAGAAGCAATATCTCCTGGGGACTGTAAAGATGCATATTCAGTAGCAGGGCAGCACCATGTTAAATAGAGATTTCATGTATTAAATTACTGCATAGTGTTCCTCTACACAAAAACTCACTGTTGTAATGAATATCGTTTTGTCACTGACAGATATATATAGAGCAATGATTTGGAAACCTGTTAAAACTTGCTAAATAAATAGAAAAAAAAATTGAGACTATTGATAGTGTAATAAAGCTATGCTTCCTCTAGCTCCAATAAGATGTCAATAGAACCACTGTGATTCTTGAGCTATTCAAGACACTTCAACTAAGTTATTTTTTACCATTTTCTTTTATGGGGGCTGGAATGTGAATTCACAGTCACAATCTATGTGCAAAGTTTCAACATGGACTGATTGTAATTAGCTGAGAAAGCTTGGAAGTTGGCGGTTAAAATGAAAATGGCATGCTTGAATGTTCCATATACCTTTAAGAATCCTTAGGAATTTCTTGAGATCCCGTTGTTGCCGAAGAAGCTGGAAGACAAAATACAAACAACTGGAAATATTTCTGTTCAGTGGCTTAACAGTGTAGCTACAGAATAAAGCAAACCCTATTTTAGAAATAAGACTAGTACTTTGGGTTCATGGGTTGAAATTTTCAAAGACATCTAGGGGATTTGGACACATATTGGTCATTAACTTTATTTTGTTTCTAATTTTAATGGATGTGTTTAATTTTAATGGATGTGTTTAAATCCTCTAGACTGCTCAACCATGACCCATTCCTTCTAGTTTAGTTGTATCATATTACCACTTAAGATAAATGAGAAAATAAAAGTACCCTAACTGTATTAAACATTACATTGCTTATAAACAATAATAAAATACCACCTTTAGAATATTGGTCTTTTCATCAGCTTCCTGTCAGAAGATTCCTCCTTTCAAATTCAGTTAGGCTAAAAATTCTTTATTACGGCATGTGACAAAAGTGGAAGTTTTCTTTAGGCAGTAACTTTTCCATCAAATAATTTTGCTACCTATCATGAGACAATTGCAGTATGGTCCCCGCAAAAAGCCCTGTGGGTTTAACATTAGTCAAAGCTTAATAAACGCTATTTTCAATGTGTGGTGATGATTTAAAAATTAAATTATTAACCTACAAAAGACATTTTAAAATGTATGGTATATTCGTTAGCACACATATGACTCCACTTAATTTTTCTATACAATAGTGCAGCTAACCCAGAGCAAACAGCCATGACTTTATTTTAGAAATAAAACATTTTAGATTAGACAGTACTCTGCACCTTCTGAATCCTGCCTAGACTCATCCTCTACAGCCTCCTGGTTCCTTGAGGATGTGTCAGGCATCTCTTGAGCTGCTGAGGCTGTTCCTTCTTGAATACTGTCTACGTTGTCCTCATGAGCAGAAGCTGCTGCAACATCCAAGTCTTCACCCACAACTTCTGGGAATTAGAGAGATAATTGTATTTTCTTTTTTCTCCATTTGCCAGTATAAATGAAACCCCATATGAGCCCTAATTCAATAAGCATGGTTCTAATTTTAAGCATGAGCTGTTGAAGTAAATAAGACTATTAAAGTGCTTAAAGTTTAAGCATGTGCATTAGCGTTTGCATGACTGGAATTTAAGATACTATCCACTGTTTTTTGTTGAATCCTCCTACCCTTACGGCAGAGAATTATAAACATTAACTATTTTGCTATTTATAATATTTTTCTAGCCTGGGGTGTGTACTTTTGAGAAAGTGTCTCCTGGCTGGTCATTTTTATATTTTATTTTAAAATTTTTCTAACCCACATTGCACCATGCTGGTACTTAATTTGGGTGTAGAAGGTTCAGTTCAAACTGGGTGGGATAGGATAATCTATTGTTTGGGGATTATATACGATGTATTTATGGAAAAATGAAGATACTGATGAGCAGTTCTTTATGTAAAACTAGCCCTTTTAACAGCATGCTTGGGTGATTGGTTTGAGATCTGCCATAGCGTGAGTGCTATTTAACCTTACTTGATGGGCTGTATCCTTTGCCTCTTTCGGGCTTCTCCACATGGAGACTTACTACAAGGCAAGCCAGGGTGTAAACGTACAGCATGCCAGCCTGTCAAGCACTAAATCGCCATGTGGACCCTGATGCCATGCACTGAAAGTTCTGTCGTGCGCTTTGACCTACTGTTTGAAACAGCAGTACATCAGTGTGTACTACGGAACTTAATTAAACACCAAGGCCAAGACATTTAACAAAATAAGCTCTAAGGGCAAAAGACCCACCATTAAACTCAGCAGTATAAGCTAACTTGAAACACCTTAATTCACTGTATTGACTCTGACACTGCACCCCATAATGCTTTATGGAAATATGCTTATGAAAGTAAATATAACTGGAATATGTTTGCTACTAGATAGGCCATGTAATGTATCTCTGCAAAGGTTATGATCTACTGAATATATTCATCCTATTTGTATGCGTGTATCATTTTTGTACTCGAAGTTATGCATATTGGCTGTGTACTTGTTTGATTTTAAGTAGCCTTAGTAAGGCATTTGGTCAGCTTCTTTAGAAAGGAATTTTCAAATGGGGCTTCATTAAGTGCCCAATCAAGAAACACTTAACAGACAATGGATCTTGGAAGACTCCAATCCACATAAGAAGTCTACCTGAGGACGTTCAAGGTAGCATGTGAACAATGGCTGCTATCTGTAAGTTCTGAGTCATGCATGGACATGTGACTTGCCCGTGTGACTCCAAAACTCCATTTTGTAGCTGGATTCTACACCGGGGGAAGGGAGGGGTGTCCACCCACAAGAGAAAGTCTATTTAAATCCCTGGGAGACCCCTCCATTTGGTCTTCAGCTGGCTCAAGAGCTAGCCTCTCCACCCACAAAGGATACCTGAAAGAAACTGGAACAAAGGACAGTAACCATGGGGGCATGAGTGATTGCTGGACCCAGACTAGAAGGAGGCTAGTCTGTAAAATAAACTTATTGGAACATCTCTGAGGGTGAGATTTCATCTGTAATCACTTTCTTACTGTATTAGGCATAGACTTGCATGTTTTATTTTGTTTTGTATGGTAATTAACTTTGTTCTGTTTGTTATTACTTGGAACCACTTAAATCCTACTTTTTGTATTTAATAAAATCACTTTTTACTTATTAATTAACCCAGAGTATAGATTTAATACTTGGGGGGGGGAACAGCTGTACATACCTCTCTATCAGTGTTATAGAGGGTGAACAATTTATGAGTTTATCCTGTATAAGCTTTATACAGGGTAAAACAGGTTTATTTGGGGTTTAGACCCCATTGGGAGCTGGGCATCTGAGTGTTAGAGACAGGAACACTTCTTAAGCTGTTTTCAGTTAAGCCTGCAGCCGTTGGGGGACGTGGTTCAGACCTGGGTCTGGGTTTGCAGCAGACAAGCGTGTCTGGCTCAAACTAGGTAGGGTTCTGAAGTCCCAAGCTGCCAGAGAAAACGGACTTAGAGGTAGTCTCAACACATCAGTTGGCAGTCCCAAGGGGGTTTCTGTGATCCCACCCGTCACATTGACACCTTAAATGAAAAGGTTCATTATGGAAAATGGGAATGCCAGATTGCTGAAAGGTAAAGTATGTTTAAAGCTCAAGAGCCTTGTGTCTTTTCCCCTCTGTCTCCATCCCTATGGGCTCATCCCCAGAATGACAAAATACATGTAACCACTCCAGAATTCCATGACTTATCTCCCTAGTCTCTTACTAAGACTTTTTCTCCCAGATGAAACTTATTGAATTTCATCCTATTTACTTCAGACCATTTCTCCAGTTTGTCCAGATCATTTTGAATGACTTTGAATTACTTCAAATCATTTAGAATGGGCATCTATTGCAATCATAGATGTTCCAAAAACTGGCTAGCCTTGGCTATGTGGATTCATTGCCACTGCATAGGGTGCTGTCAAGGCTGATGCCCCACTCTGGCAGTTCGAGTGCAGAAGGTGGAGGCCCGCAAGGATTCTAAAAATTAATAGGTTTCAGACTAGCAGCCGTGTTAGTCTGTATCTGCAAAAAGAACAGGAGTACTTGTGGCACCTTAGAGACTAACACATTTATTTGAGCATAAACTTTCGTGGGCTACAGCCCACTTCATCAGATGTATGTAGTGGAAAATACAGTAGGAAGATTATATATATACACAGAGAACATGAAACAATGGATGTTACCATACACACTATAAGGAGAGTGATCACTTAATGTGAGCTATTATCAGCAGGAGAGAAAAAGAACTGTTTGTAGTGGTAATGAAAATGGCCCGTTTCAGGCAATTGACAAAGAGATGTAAGGAACTGTAGGAGGGGGAAAAATAAGCATGGGGAAAATAGTTTTACTTTGTGTAATGGCCACCATCAAATTAGGCTTGAATAAAAACTGGGAGTGGATGGGCCATTACACAAAGTAAAACTATTTCCCCCATGCTTATTCCCTCCCTCACCCCTTCCCCCCAGTTCCTTACATCTCCTTGTCAATTGCTGGAAATGGGCCATTTTCATTACCACTACAAACAGTTCTTTTTCTCTCCTGCTGATAATAGCTCACCTTAACTGATCACTCTCCTTATAGTGTGTATGGTAACACCCATTGTTTCATGTTCTCTGTGTATATATATATATATCTTCCTACTGTATTTTCCACTACATGCATCTGATGAAGTGAGCTGTAGCCCACGAAAGCTTATGCCCAAATAAATTTGTTAGTCTCTAAGGTGCCACAAGTACTCCTGTTCTTTTTTTAAAAATTAATATTGGCCACTCCAGGCTTGTATTAAACTCCCAAGGTTACAGCTTCTCTCTGACCTTGGATGGGGAGATACTGCCACCACCCAAATGCAAAACCCCTTGGAACCCAGAAAGGCGCACTTGGGAATTCCTTCCTGTGGGGTACCCTCAAGCCCCTTCACCCCCGCTCCGGGGAAGAGCTGAGAAAGAAAAAAAAGGAAATTAGCCATTGCCCCCAGCTAATTAAACAACATATGCACAAACCTCTTAGGACACCAAAAATCCAATCCTGTTCTTAAAAAAGGTAAATTTTATTAAAAACAAAAAGAAAGAAAATACATCTGGAATTTAGGCTTTGCTAGATTAAAAAACCCACTTACAAAACTTAACATCAAGAATAACTTTCTTGAGGTCCAGCTTAAAGGTTACAAGCAAAACAAAAGCATTTGGGGTTAGCACAGAGGAGTCCACAAGCCAATAAGAAATAAACAGAAATAAACCTAATTGCATCTTTCTAGACATTTTCTAGTTTATGAGAAGGTTTTAGGTATGATCTGATGGTTTCCATACCTGACAAAACGCTTCTTAGAACATAGTTCCAGCCTTTGCTCTGCTCTGTTCCCTTTCTCCGGAGAACAACAGCAGAACAAAGGGAAGTTTTTCCAATTTTTAAAAAGTTCTAGCCCTCCCATTGGCTCTTTTGGTCAGGTGCCCACTCACTTCCCTTTACCTGTGGGCTTTTTAACCCTTTACAGGTAAAGCAAGTAGAGAACAGCTCATAAGAGGGATTTTATAGCTAACGGGTTGGCTGGGTGTCCATAAAAGGGAGCTTTTCTCCCCCTCCCTCCATTTATCACAGGTGCAAAGGCACATGTTTAGGCACATACTGACGATCTCATTGGTGTTTTCGTCATTTCCTCTATTTGTGTATCAGTCCCTGGCCACCACACAAAACTCCTGCCCAGCACTTTCATTTTAACATTCCCAAATGGCTTTCATGTAACTCTTGGAATACATATGACCTGAGAGTCATAGAAGTAACCAGGCTGGTGCCACAACTTAAGGAACCGTGATATATACTTTACTGTTCTTTTTAAGAAAAGAAAGCTGGGAAGAGTTGGTTGTAGGCATAAGTCCATTCATTCATTATAATGTCATATATTTCAGCGAGCAGTGGATCATTTTTTGTTTCGTGTTGCACCACGGCCTTTGTCACTGTCCAGGGCTCAGTTTGTTCCATAGAAGTCATATCTACTGTCTCTGGTTCCACTTCAGTATCCTTATCTGCTATTGCCAATGGTAGCTGTGACAAGCAATCTGCATTGGTTCTTTGAATTCAGTATTGTAACAATGAGTGCCCAATGTATCGCATAGGTCTGTAACTCTGCTGCAGCCATTGCCAGTACTCCTTTCTTTGGGTTAAAAATTTAAAGCAGCAATTATGCTCTGTCTGTACCCAGAGTAAAATGTTTCCCATACAGATATTGGGAAAGTTTTTTTTAACTCCCCAGACTTCTCTGTCAAGTTCAGTACAGTTACATTTGACAGAGGTTAGAGATCTAGAAGCAAAGACAATAGGCCCTTCTGTACAACCTTCCATCACATGAAACTATTGCTCTTATTCCATGTTGGGAAATGTAACAAGCTAATGTTTTATGCAAAGATGCGTTGTGGTATGTAAAACCCTGTCAGATGCTAGTAGCTTATTGGTTTCATCAAAAGCCTTGGTTCAGCGTAGACCAATGACATTTCTGTCCATTATGTAACAGTTCATTCACAGAATGTAATGCTGTTACTGTGGTAGGCAAGAGCCTGTAGTAACAGGTACTCATTCACAGGAAGGAACGTAATCTAATCATGACATGTTTTTGTAGTTGTAGTGCCCAGATGAGTGCTTTTTGCTTCATTTTGCAATTCATGCAAACCATCTTTGTCAATGGTACAGCCACAATATGTAACAATCTTTGAAAAATTCACATTTTTCCTTGTTTGCTTTAAGGCCACACACAGCCTTGCAAGTGGAGATTCTCAAGGTGTTCATCACTAGCTTCTGTGACCAATATATCATCCAAATTAACACCGAGTGCCAGGAATACGCTGTAGTACCTGGTCCCTGGGCCACTGCCAAATAGTAGGTTTGGATGCAAGCCACACGCTAACCTGTTATATTGAAATAAGCCCTTTCATGTGTTAATCACAAGGTTGTACTTACCACTGTGTTCAGTCTCCATTTGTAGATAGAGTTGGGCTAGGTTGATCTTGGAGAAATGCTTTCCACCAGCTAATGAGGCAAATATAGCTTCTATTTGCGATAAAGGATATTGATCCTCATGCAACTCTGGGTTAGTGGTAACCTTGAAATCACTACCAGTAGGGACAGCCACATTCTTTTTCATTACTGGTACTATAGTGATGTTCTATTCTCTCCAGTTAACCTTGGAAATAGTTCCAGAGTCATGTAAATGCTGATGCTCCGTCTCTACTTTCGGCTACATTGCAAAAAATACTGGACAAGCTTGGTGAGATTTAGGAATTCCTCCTTCTTCAATATGAAACAAAGTTTTGCTTTCATCTGTTTTAAGGTTCTGATACCGCCCTGAAAGACATCAGCTGCCTTGTCCAAAAGTTCACCTAATTTTTGTTTTGGGCTGGAGTTTATAAAGTTAGGTTTGGTTTTGTTAAGCCTGCAGACAATTCAGGTGTTTCTAGACCAGCTGAATCTCTCTCAGCCATTCTCCATCAATAATACATAGGGTGACCAGACAGCAAGTGTGAAAAATCCAGACAGGGTGGGAGGTAATAGGGGCCTATATAAGACAAAACCCCAAATATCATGACTGTCCCTAATACAGCAGCCCTTCACTTCACAACATAAAGGTTTAGCACATACTTTTATAGTAAAAGGTTACTTTTACTGTAATAACACACAGGGAAGCAAGGATTTCCCCTGTATATGTTTTTAGTAGCAGTGAGATTTTCCACAACTTTACCTCTCTGTAGCCTGTGATAATCCTACAGGAACTGCAGACCCTATGTTAAGGTTTTAAATGGAGCTTATTCGTTCCACTTGTAATGAAATCCAAATGACACTTCATTTGTCTTATCCAGGCCTGCACAACTCGTAAAGCAGCAAGGGCCACATTACTCCAAAGAAAACAGCTGAGGGCTGAAACCCACCAGCCCCGCAGAAACACCGCCCCCACAGTACCTCCCGGCCCCGTGAAAACACCCCGCTCCAGCACCGCCCAGCCCTGCAGAAACAAACCCTCCTTCCCCAGCGCTGCCCCACCAACACAGCTGTGGGCCAAAAAGGAAGGTTGGGGGTGGGGAGGTGATGCTTGATTTTAAATCAACCAGGGGCTCCCAGCTGAAGAGGTGGCTGGGAGCCCTCAGGGGCAAATTAAAGGGCCCAGGGTTCCGGTGGCTGGGGCCGGTATTCAAAGGGCCCAGAGCCTTTGACTCCCGGCCGTGGCTGAGATTTAAAGGGCTCTGGGCTCCCCGCCGCTGCGGGCAGCGCAGAGCCCTTTGATTCCTGGCCGTGGCTGGGATTTAAAGGGCTCTGGGCTCCCTGCCGCTGCGGGCAGCCCAGAACCCTTTGATTCCTGGCCGCAGCTGGGATTTAAAGGGCTCTGGGCTCCCCGCCGCTGCCGACAGCCTAGAGCCCTTTGAATCCAGGCCGTGGCTGGGATTTAAAGGGCTCTGGGCTGCCCTCAGAGCGCCGTGTGCGGGGGATTTAGAATCCCCCTGTGGGCCGCACAGTGAGGCTCCGCGCGCCGCATGTTGTGCAGGCCTGGTCTTAACAGTTGTAGAGATGCTGTAACATTCTCTGTGGACTCTATATCAGTGGTTCTCTAACTTTTGTACTGGTGACCCCTTTCACACAGCAAGCCTCTGAGTGCACACCCCCCCCTTATAAATTAAAAACACTTTTTTATATACTTAACACCATTATAAATGCTGGAGGCAAAGCCTGGTTTGGGGTGGAGGCCAACAGCTTGCGACCCCTCATGTAATAACCTTGTGACCCCCCTGAGAGGTCCCAACCCCCAGTTTGAGAACGCCTGCTCTATATTGTCATCTGCCAGCTGATGACTTTGAAATCCTCTGATATTGCCCTTGTGGGGTGATTATGCTTTTCCCCCAGCCTGCACATTTTTTGCCTGCACCCCAATTTCTTCCAGTTTCTACAGATTGTTCCCTTAAACTAACAGTCATTTGCATTGTGAGACTGTTTCCCACCGTGAAAGAACACAGGCTTTGAGCATTTTCTGTGTTGTGCTTTCTGTGTGACCCTTTGTTTATTTGTTGCCCATATCATGTGATGCTGTTACAGCTCCATGACATCTTTGAGAGCTGTCTTCAGCAATTTCTAGCATGTTTTAGAGTCAAATTAGCCTTGGTCAACTAGTGTTTTTGGATTTCTTCATTCTGAACATCACATACAGTACTAACAGCTCCCTTAAATCATTATTTACAATCTTCCCAAACTGACAGTGCTTTGTTAGTTTCCTTAATCCAGCCTCACATTCAGAAATTGTTTCATTTTCTTCTTGAATCAGTTTATAAAAGCAGAAACACTCTGCAATCACCAGTGGCTTTGGGGTGGGGTGATTTGATGGAGTTTCCACAATCTCAGCAAATGTTTTGTCCTTGAATTTAACAGGACCTGTTAGCTTACATGGCAGATTGTAAAATTTTAGCCCTCCATTACACTCCATAGAATTGCCACCTGTTTTCCCATCAGGTATTTCATCAGCTATCAGTATATTGGGCCAGTCCTCCACTGAGCTATCAAAGAAGTCTGTTTCCCCCAAACAGCCAGATATTTCAATTTTTCTCAGAGTGAGCAATTAACTCACTGTCCCAGCAGCTGCAGTTTCCTTCTCAGTTTCATTACTTACTAGGCCCCTGTAGTCACACTTTGTTTCACTGTATTCCTGGACTAGGGGCCTGTCCTCGTCCCCAATTGACTGGTGTGCTTCAAAGAACAGAATGTAATCTGAAGGCACCACAGGACTCAGTGGGGTCCAAGTATCTGTTTACTAACGACAAACAAGGCCTACCTACTTCTACACACGGCTGCTCAGTCTGGCAGGGTTCCAGTGGCTTTTAAAACACACAAGATAGTGAGGGCCATTAGAGTGCTCAAACTTTTTTAAGGGATATGTACTTTGTTCCTCTACAGTATTTCACAATTTAACTAAACTCCTAAACTACGCTAGTTGCTTACATATCACACTGCTGACATCTAATGAAGATATTTTCTACACCTTTTAAAGGCAATTATAGGCACTGTTGACTAAGAGAGACACAATTTTTTTGTTGTAGTATTGTCCGTGCCAAGGGCGGCTCTATGTATTTTGCCGCCCCAAGCACGGCGGTCAGGCTGCCTTTGGTGGTGTGCCTGCAGGAGGTCCCCGGTCCCACGCCTTTGGCGTACCCGCCACCGAATTGCCGCCGAATTCGTGGGACCGGTGGACCTCCCACAGGCATGCTGCCAAAGACAGCCTGACTGCCGCCCTCGCCGGGACCGGCAAAGCGCACCCCACAGCTTGCTGCCCCAGACACGCACGTGGTGCCAGGAGCCACCCCTGGTCCATGCTGACTAATTTCTGTTCTGTTCTTGGTATAAGACGACAACTATTTTGGGAAGAAATATGTCCTTCCAAGCTAATTTTATAAACCTATGACTGCAAACACAAAACGTGACTGAGCAAGTGCCATCAGTGCCCTGGGACTGCTGTCAAAGCAAAGGATATCAAACTATTTCTGTTATAAAAACAAAATTCTGTACATAGTTATGTGGAGGAGAAGAAATTGCTTATGAGAACAAAAGGAAATGGCAGATTATGACTGAATGCTCAGGAGAAGGGAATTGCCATTCTCCCAATAGCTTATTTCCAATGGACTGAACATGGTATGAATGTAAAGCCTGCTTCCCCCCTGAGAGGTGGGTTTATAAAAATGCCCCTTCTTACTCAATTGAATATCTGCTCCCTGGATATATTAAGAATCACATCTGCTGAATTTAAAGACATTTTTACTCCTAGAAGCACTGAGCACCAGCACAGTTAAAACTGTGTCTGAACAGGCTTCTCTACTCTTATGTGGCACCAATAGAATTAATATGTTTCAATCAGCCACGACTGCAGTCCTATTGAAAGTAATGGGACTCAGGCCATGATCTCAACAGAATGGCAGGTAGAGGTGTAACTGAGGGCCTAATTTGACCTGCAGAACCTTTATTACTAGTGATGTCATGTGAGAAAGAAAGAACCCAGACTAACTTTTAGAGTCAAGGTTGAGTTTCGAGGGCTAGCAGTTTGGAAATAGATTTACTCAATTTATTAGTACAATGAGATATGGAAATTATTGTCAGCTCTCATATACCAACAACATCCTTACAGCCATGCTTCAGGTTCCAGACTTATTTTAAACTGGCAAAGATTTCATTCCTGAGTAACCTGTGTCAGTCTTTTAATAACACTTACCTAGCACCTTTCCTCAAGGATCTCAAACTGTTTTACAAACAGCAGTGAATTAAGCCTCACCTTTCTTAAGAGATTAGATACTAGCCCCGTTTTACCATGGGAACCTGAGGCAGAGAGGTGAACTGACTTGCTGAAGGTCACACAAGAACAGGATTGTGAAAAATCCTCTCTCTCAGGAAATGATTTTTCCCACTCTTCCCTTCATTTTTTAAACTTGTCCCTCTGAAGTATTTATTGAATTGTAATATTCTTGAAAGTTTTTTGACATCAGAAACAGGCTGGAATTTCTATCCAAGAATGAAAACTTTATTGTACAGGGTTAAAAAAAGGAAGCAGTGAGGACAGCAAGGGACTTTTACCTACTGCGAAACAGTGAGTTATAGAATTGTCTCTTAAGTAACAGGGAAGGGGGATGGATACAGCGAAGGCCACGGCAAGCATGTGGAACAAATTCTCAATGGATGTTGTTGGAAGTGGGTGGATTTGGGAACTGTTAGAGACTTGGTTTAGTTAATTAATAACTTCCCTGAGTGTCCACATTTAGACAAGCCCTGAGAGACCACAAAGAATAGGAGTGCTCAAGGTCAACTGTGCTGTTTAATGAAGCTTTATACATTAAGCAGAAGAGTAGAAAATTGGTGAGGGCGACAATTCTGTAAGTGGGTGTTTTCAACAGCTATGTTGTAATTTAAAGGTATCCATGCTGCTAATTTAAGACACTGTTTTAAGCCTTGTGGCAACTATTCAACAACAGCAGCAGCGTATTTAGGGGAGGCTCTGTACCTATTCAAATGCCCCAACTCAAAAAAAAATTCTGATTATGCTATAAGAAAAACTAAAAAGGCAAATACTTAAAAGAAAGTTCAAACCTTTATAACAACAACATTACCTTAATTTAAAAAGAAAAAAAAGTGACACTTTATCCTATAGAATTAATAAATAATTCCTTTCCTTCTTAGCACTTAAAATGGAAGATGGTGGCAGTGGAGGTTGTGTCACAATTAGTTGCAACAAAATAATGGAAAATTATGGAAGTAAAAATAGGCCTATTGAGTTCAGAATTGTCATATTGTAAAAAGTACTCAGCACTTACAGTTCTGCCAACTCAGCCCTGGTCTACACTAGGCGTTTAAATCGGTTTTTTAGGAAAAAAACCGAACGCAAAAAAAAAAAACCACACTAGGGGGGCCCTATTTTAATTTTAATGGCTTTTTAAAAACTGTCTATACTCCTCTCTAAAGAGAGGAGGCGGAGTAGTATCGATATTATATAGGATTAGGTTTAGTGTGTGTGATTGATCGGTATTATTGGCCTCTCTCCTATCCACCAGTGCACCACTGACCGCGCTCTGGCAATCTGAACTGATGCAGTGGTCAGGTAAAACACAAAAAAAAAAGAAACTTTTTTTTATTTCCTGTTTGTGCCCAGAGCTCGATCCAACATTGCACGTGGCGATCGAAAAAAAAAACAAAAGAAAAAAAAGCTCGAAACCATGCATGTGGATGTGATGGGCAGCAGGCAGAGCAAATCCGTTCTATCAGCAGAAGATGAAAGAAGAAAAAATTTTTAATCCAGATTAGAAGACAGAGACAGCAGAGAGCACTGCAGCAGCGCGCAGCAGCGTGCGTAGCCGAAGAATCAAATGGAAAGAATCAAATGGACTCATGGACTGGAGGATCCTTGAGTCCTGCAGTTCCTGCAGCCCTTGCAAAATTGTTGCATTCTCTGCTGAAGCTCCAAAAAATAGGGTCAAACACACAGCACCCAGGCCCTCAGCACCCAGCACCCCACCCCACCCCCCACCCCCCCCCCCAAAGGTAAAAAAAAATCAATCTGACTCTTATCTTTACACCTTACTTTACTGAATGCTGCAGAGGAGAGAGCAGCGTGCAAGTGCAACAGCAAACACCCCATTCCCAATCCCCACGCATGGGGTGACTATGGATCATCAATCATCATCATCAGCATCAGCTCATCAATCAGCAAAAATGAAAAAAAAAAATCCATCCTCTCAGACAAATGCAGCTGACTGATGGGACAAAAAAACCGTCCCTATGCCAGCCTATTTTTTTTTAATTGGGGGGGTTGGTGGATGGTGGGGCTGGTGCCATCCCATCCTCATAGCTCCAAGGGCTGATCTCCCCCACCCCCCCCACAGATGCCCTTCAAAAAATCAGAAGATGCTGAGTGGGACCCTGATGCTGCTTCTCTCTCCACTGGCTCTCTTAATGTCCTGTCTGGACTATCACTGTGCTGGCATCCACTCACTCTCATCTCACTCTCACTGTTCTCACTAACAAGTCTCATTATTTCTTCATCACAGTATTCATCACACACACACACAAGGGGAAAATATGCTCAAAAGGTGGAAAAAGAGGGTGGAAGGTGGTGGATCAAGCCCTGTGGATAATACAGAATAGCATACAGATAATTTCTGCAGATAATTCTGGCAGGCTCTGCTACTCTGCTGCAGTCTTCTCTTCTCTATTCACATTCTGCTTAGGTAGCACTTTTTTCTATTTTTATTAGGTAAAAGGTATCTCAAAAAAATCATCATCTCCGCATCTAATCTATCCCCGTTCTATCATCCTTTTCAGAAGCCAGAAAGACATCCAGACAGCAGCGCAGGCCAGCAAGCGAAGCGCAGCACAAAAGCCAAAGAAAAAATGAAGAGCAAAATGGGGGGAGGACTGAAGGGGGGACTGGCTCCTGCAGCCTCCTAAAATTATGCCTTCTCTTGGCTGAGCTCCATTCTTCAGTCAAAACACAGCCACAAGTGTCACACCAGCTTCCAGGCCCCCCCACCCAACCCCCCACCACCCCCCACCCCCCCAGGCAAAGGTAAAACACCTTCTGACTTTTTACATTGTCATCCTCTGACACTGAATGCTGCAGATAGACGCTGCAGAGATGCAGTCAACACCAATCCCCTTCATTCCCATGGATGCGGTGGATGGTAAAAAAAGATGGAAAATCATCCTCATCATCAGCATAAGCTGATGAATGAAAATCCATCCTCAGCTGATCATGCCAGCTGATGCTGACAAAAGGAACAACAAGTGGGGGCCTGACTCCTCTAGTTCATTCCCTATTTTTTTTTTTTTTGTGGGGTGGATGGTGCAGCCCTCATAGCCATAGGGGCTAAGCTGGGCTGGTCTCCATCAGATCACCCCCAGTGTAGAAAAAGATTCAGTTGATTCAGTTGTGACAGTGGGATGGATGCTGGGCTCTCCTCTCCACTGCTGGCTGTCTGTCCTCTGGACTATCATCAGCTGGCTGGCTGGATCCACTCTCATTTCTCACTCTCTGGTCAGTGTCTTATTCTCTATTTCTGCATTCTTTCATAATTCATCAACAGGGGTGGGGGCAAAAGCTAAGAAAGGGGAAGGGGCTGGGGAAGTATCAGCAAGGGCATGTTGTTACAGCAGCAGCCCCAACACAGTACAGAGATAACAGACTAGGGCAGCTCCACAGAGCAGGTGGTTCTTTCTCACCACTAGAGTACATTTTAGATCTATTTTTAGATTTTTAATACTAAAAAAAGGTCTATTTTTTACTCCCAAATTGAGCATTTTTTGATTGGCTGATCGGCCAGCAACATGGGATTGTGCACAGCAATGGGCCAAAACATGTGGGGGTGCAAATGGGCTGCAAACACTGCACAACATGGCTTGCACCTGTGAGACCAGGGGTAAAGGGCACTATGAGCAAAAAGGACTGGCAAATGATCAGTATGGATCATCTGGATGGAAGAGGTTTGGATGATCATTGATGGTTCAAAGCATGCTCAACAATCTGTGCTGCAAAGCAATGCTAGTAATGTTGCTGCTGCTGCAAAGCAAAATCGGCTATCTCTAACACATGCTGGGATAACGCACAACTGGCAAGGCAAAAAACATGCATGGGCTATCTGCCAAGCAGGGGCAATCCAATCCCAGGAGGAAAGGTGCGGGACTTTCAGCACGCCCAGACGCAACGACATTTCTGCCACCATGCCAGAGACACCATTTTTGCCCCATCAGTTTCAACCATCAAACCCGGAAGAGGATTTTGGAGGGCCAAGGGGCGGGAGGGATGGCAAGATAGTATAGGGCGGGGCTGGGACAGCCAGTGCAACGCTTAGCCACAGCGGGACAGCCAGCGCACACCACCGATTTAATGTTATTTATGTGACGCGGGCGGCGACAAAATATGTTTATTTGTTTTAATCTTATTTTAAAAATAGTTTAAGAAATTTAGAACTCAGTAACAGTTCAGCATGTTTATAGTACATTGGGATTGGTTTGGTTGAAACTTGGTAATAGTTTAGGTGCTGAAAAAAGCAAACAAGTTGGTAAAAGTATTGCTTTCTAGGGCCAGATACAAAAAAGCAGTAGGCCTATCTATCTAATTTAACTCGATTATTGTGTTCTTGTATCTTACTTACAGGAGTGCGAGCTTTTCAATTTGGTCTGTTTAAATGTTTGAGGAATAAATATATTCACAAAATGAATATTATGTATTTTCTTCTCTCACTCTCCTTAAAATTTGTGGTTTATTACACATCTTCCCCCTCCGAGAGAAGAGAGGGAGATTTTTTTGCAGATTGGGGGAAGTCACAAACAGCCAGAAGTGGAAGACTGTAAATAATTCAGGAATAGAACTTATATACATCAGTTATGCAGACCTGTACCTGAATCACAAGTTCTTCCTGCTACTACTTGTAAATTCTTCCTAAATTTTTTCCTGCTTAATAGGAAGCAAGGTTTAACTGTTAAACTCAAAAAGTGATGTTAAGCTAGAAATAAACAGGGGACACGGAGCGGGAAAGGAATCTTTTCAGAAGTAAGAATTTACACTGCTTAGGTATTTAAAGCAATATTTAAAAAAGCAAAGGAAACTCTATGAAAGAGACTGACTACTTCATTCAGAACCACATCTTCCATTTACTCAGTTAATTTTTCAGCCAAGTCTGCTCTTTCTAATGCAAAATGTCATGTTCAAATAGTTCTTCAAAGAGTCTTTGCAGAACTTATGAAGCTAAAATAATACAAGTTGGCCAGCATAATACAACTGGAATCTGCCTGGAGTTATGCATGTGAACAAGAGCAGGAGTGCAATGCAATGTCTTTCATGATTTAATCTTCCTGCAGTGTATCCAGTGCATGCTGCACAGAGCAATGCAAAAGAAAAATATTCTCTCATAATAAACACTCATGAAAAGAACAAAAGATAAAATATTTTGTTAACAATTGTTGAACACTGTAGCTAAAAACATCATATTCTAGCGCAACATAGAAAACAATCTATCAGTCTAATCTCAGGCCTGAAATATGAGTTTGCTGAATATATTAAAGAGGCAAAGCCTCAGGGTAGTCTCTATTTATGAATGAAAGCTTCATATAAATTTAGAATAAATAAAATTTACAGCACAGCTCATTAAAAAAGGGAAAGTTTTCTCACCCCATCCCTTAAAAAAAGTTAAGAAAACTTTAGTGCGCCCTTTGAATTGTAAAGACCTGCAAATATTATCAACTTTTTTGGATTACACTTTTGTTTTGATTTTTAAAGGGTAAAGCCATGTCTACACAATGGGTGCTACAGCAAGATAGTCATGCTGCTGTAACCCCATAGTGTAGATGCAGACTCCAGCGACAGAAGGGGTTTTTCCCATCTCTGTAGGAACTCCACTTCCCTGTGTGATGATAACTAGGTTGATGAAAGCATTCTTCTGGTGACCTAGCTGCATCTACACTGGAGTAATTATTTTCAGAGTATCCTACTATTCTTGCCAAAAATATGCCAGATGTAGTTTAGGTAGAGGGATCCCAAAAAAATCCTAGCTCCAAACACCTCCCAATTCTGGATACAGTTGAAACTTGGAGTCTCCTCCTTTTGGCACCACACTAATTTCATAACACAATGCTCAATTAATGTCCAAGGGGTTCTGAGGAAGTGAAACCAGAATGGAGAAGACTTGGGATTTCTGACCGTTTGTGCCCCTATAACTGAGAAGGCCAGCCTTTTCTTTTATAATTCATCCCTAAACCCTCCGAACAGAAACTTGAGAAAAGGCTCCACCCCAGAGACAAATATCTCTGGATCGTAACTCCAACAGTTTAGAAGTACATTTAAAAATAACAAGCAAGGAGTTTGTATTTCTAAAAGTTTGTATTTCTAAATCCCCGTGTAACAATGAAATTGGTTTTCTAAGCAATGTATTAGTCCTGAAGGCAGGTCATTAGCTCCTATGCACATACACAGCCCTCATTAACTCACATGAATGACTACAAGACCCATGGCAAACGGGTGAATTTTGTGAGTTAGCAAGTGAGCAATTAAAAACCCAAGGATACAGCATTGTAAGAGATACTTTATTAATTTGACAAGTGTAGTTTAATGTTATTGGTGAAAATTCATATTATGATCACAAATTTAGTAAAAGTAGGA
Source organism: Mauremys reevesii (assembly GCF_016161935.1). Classification (NCBI taxonomy): domain Eukaryota; kingdom Metazoa; phylum Chordata; order Testudines; family Geoemydidae; genus Mauremys; species Mauremys reevesii. The sequence goes on from NC_052627.1 coordinate 51,291,753, forward strand.
AGTGTTTTCATTGTTAGGAACTCAGGTTTTTAGGTTTGTTATGTTTTATAGAAATATGAGAGCCAACTCACATCTTAGCTATTCTTGTTTTAATAAAATGTTTTCCACAGTGGTCTATTCTGATCAATTACTGACAACTTCATATCTAAAAATATTAACTAAAATTCATGTGGCACTAACAATCAAGTTAATGTTACATAGTTTACATATGAAAGTGGTCAGTAAGAAATAATAGGATTTATGAAATCTTTCAAAAGTTTTTATACCATACTTCCCCTACCACCAAGACACATTTATTTTCTATAGTACCAGTCAGACTCAAGATATACAAATGAATCCACTGAATTATACTAATGTGGTGACTGTTTCCAAAGGAGCAATCAATGTGCACTTGTTACAGTAGCTCCCATGCAGTTTTGAAAATAACATTTACTACAAGGAGAAATGTTGGCCCCAAGTATGTTCCCCCAATTATTTAGAAGAAATATCATAGGATTTTAACTTGCATTTGAACAGCCACTAGAAATGAGCAGAAAATAATTGGTTTTAACATTGTCCAAAGAGTAGCATCACTAATATTCCCCAAACACTACCTTAGTGACTAATAACTTGCAGTGCAATATAGTCCCTAGATGTAGCCCATGTACTGTTCAGTGTAAGGTAGACATTAGCAGAGTTTAGGTTCATCCAGAATAAAAGTGTTTTCTATTCTTTAAAATAGTACAATTATCCCAGGCTCAGTCTTGGCCGGAGGGTCTATATCTTTTATAATTTCATTAGCCTAGATAAATGTAACTGCAGATGATCATTTTATCATTAATTATAAGCCATTTGTCTCAGTATGATTCATGGCCATGAGTTTCACCTGTTAAATCATTTTGTAAAGCTATTTCATCTGCATTAAATTATTGTCTTTTAATTTCACTGCCTGTCTCCTTGTTCTTTTCTTATAAGAAAAGATAAATAGAAGCACCCAAACAACCATCTCTATACAAGTCATGATTTTATACCACTATCATGGTACTGCCTATTGTCTTTTCTTTAAACCAGAAAGTTTTAGCCTTTGTAATCTTTCCTCACATATGGTTTTCCCCATACATCTAATATTTTTATTGCTTCTCTCTGACCCTTCTCGCTTTTGATTATATCATCCTTTTCTGAATCTGTTCAGTTCTGGGCCACCATTCACCCAACTTATAACTTCAGATTCCAACAAGCTCTCTGTTTAAAAAAAGCTTTCCCTAGAGTCCTCCCCCAAGGATTTGGAACTTGGTTATACTACAAGCACTATTACTCAGTGGCTCAACTACAAGGGAAAGAGAGAAAAGAAATAGGTAAGCAGCGGTCAGTGTATTGCAGTAACACAGATGAAGTATGAAGGTGGCAAGAGACGAGAGGGGGTACCTGAGAAAGAAATAGCTTAAAAACAGAAAAGTGCCTCAAAGAGGTGAATATTTGGTCTTCTTTTTCTTTATTATTTGTGTTACAGTAACACCTAGAGGCCTCAACTGAGATCTTAGTGTGACTGTACAAATAGTAAATGCCAACCCCTGTCCTGAAGAGTTCACAATCTGCCTAGACAAGACCTTTGGTGAAAGGAGAGAGGCACAGGGAGGAGAAGTAACTTGCACAAGGTCAGACAGCAGGAATTGACCCTAGGTCTCCTGAGTCCCAGTCCAGAGCCCTTTCTGCCTCTCACCATAACATCCAATGTGGAAGAGATCCCAAAGGGCAGGCAAGTGGGTTTTCCCCCAGGTCACACTCACCTGATTAGGAAGACACATCATCATTCTATTGAGTAGATTGAGGGTTTTTTTTAATTGCTATGAAAGACATCAATAGTTTCATCAACTAGCATTCTTCAAGCAGTTCTCAAATGCCAGTTCATCCTTCTCCCATTATTAGGGTCGACATTAAAACAAAGGTGGACATGAGCACGGGGTTGACATCACACCAGACAAAAGGATAACATTCTACTCAGATAGGTTTTTTGGGCCATTGTGTACTGAGATTTTGCTGAACCTTATTACAAAAAGCAGTGACCCTCCTGCCTAGTGCAGTCTAGCCCCGCTGCTTTGAATGGAATCAGTGCACAAACATTTAACATGGAAAACACTGGCACATTCACACACTAATCCTCTCCAAACCCATTTTACTCACCCTCCCTAAACCTCTTCACGACAGGACAATACTTGAAACACCAAACTGACAAGAGAGTCCTTACACAAAGGTTTGCAAGATTGAAAATTAAATCACTTTCATTGTCTAATTCAGTGGCTCTCAACTTTTCCAGACTACTGTACCCCTTTCAGGAGTCTGATTTGTCTTGACTAACCCCAAGTTTCACCTCACTTAAAAACTACTTGCTTACAAAATCAGACAAACATACAAAAGTGTCACACCACGCTGTTACTGACAAATTGCTTACTTTCTCATTTTACCACATATAAAATAAATCAATTGGAATATAAATATTGTACTTACATACTTATACAGTGTACAGTATATAGAGTAGTATAAACAAGCCATTGTATGACATTTTAGTTTGTACTGACTTCCCTAGTGCTTTTTATATAGCTTGTTGTAAAACTAGGCAAATATCTAGATGAGTTGATGTACCCCGGAATATCTCTGTGTACCCCATGGGGTACACGTGTCTCTGGTTGAGAACCACTGACCTAATTTACTGCTTTTGAACTCACAAATTCTGCAAAAAGCCTGTTCCAGGGGAAATGGTTTTGCTGCTGCCATCATTAGCTCTACAATTTCTCAATAGCACAAAGCACATAGAGAGCAAGAAAGAAGTGTATAAACAAGAAGTGTTGTGCAATATTTTCAGTAAGTTATAATTAAACTGCACTCAGATTGGAAGGAAACATAAGAGGCATGTACCTACTTCATTTATACTTTCATAAATATTTTGCGTGCTGTACAAATAATTATGATAAACAATTCTTAGAATTTTTCCTCCTATTTTCATTCAATGAAAGTAAGAGGGAGTATAGTATAACTACCTATAAGCCTCCCCCCATCCAGTTCAAGCACTTTGAAATACGGCAAAGCCTACAGCCCATACGATATTTAAAACTCTTAGGGTAGTCACCTTTCAAGAACATAACTGTGCTCAATCTTAACAGGTAAATTCAGATTAAAACATTTAGCCTTTGTAGTTTACCTTTGCCACTTTTGCTAATTTTTAGACATATGCTCTCAAGCATTTCCTGCCCCATAGCCAATCTTGTCCTCCCAATTGATCCCAGATTGAGAGCTGTCCTAATAATACTTAGTTACAGATATCACAATCATTTCTATGGTAACAAATTGAGAAGCCTGAAACACAGGATTACAATTCCATGCAAGATCAGGAAGTCAGGTTAAGAGCTCTTACGTAGGTCTGCAACAGCAGCCAAGAACAAAGTATAAGAAAAAACACTTTTTATTCATCAATTTTTTGCAGTTTTGTTTCACAGTGAAAGTACTCAAGTGTACATTTTAGTTAGCTACTGTAATAAGTTATCCTAAAGCCCAGCACACTGTATATGTGGTTTTCAAGTTTATGTTTCTCTTCAATCTGTTTAAGAATCAGGATTTTGATTAAAAAAATAAAGTTTAGAGATCCACTGATGAAGAGTGCTAGATAATAATTTTTCTTTATACCATCACATTAAATATATGGAACAGCTTTGTACTATCTGCCAATAAAAGTGGTGCTAAACAGGTATGCCTACAAGCAGCTGTGCCGACATTAGTTCTCTGACTCTGAATCTACAGATAAATAATGGGAAGGAAGTAGGCATGTCGAGGCCTAAAACACATAGTAACTAATGTCTGTTCTGAGTTAACAAAACATGTTTCTGATCCTGTGCTATTAATACCAGAGTGGAAGTAAATATTTATTGCATAAAAGCAGTCCAAATGCTCTCATTAATAATGAGACTCTTAGTACAAATGGTGTCCTATCAGTTCATGCATTGTTTAATACCTATACCCCAGGACTAATGGGCCTTATTTAATGGCCTCTGAACACCTAATGCATGAACTGTAATATAGACTGATACTAGCAAGTTTCACACAACAATATGGCACTTTGATAGCTCAACTTCTATGATCAGCCATTGTGATGCAGGAAACTGGAGTTCAGAGTAACCTTCAGTCTCAGAAGAGTAACATGGAGGCAGCGATCGTGGCATCTTTAAAACGTTAGGTCCAGACCCCAAAAGATTCCCCTTGACTTCAGTGGAACTAAGGCCCCCATCCTGCTCTCATTGATTTAAATGAAACAGAATCAGCTCTTCATTGTGGCCAGAACTGTTTGCAGGACTGGTCCAGAGAAAGCAACACTTGGCAATGTGAAATTAGAGGCAATATATTTCACAGAGTTTTCTTGTTAAATATACAGACTGCCTGTCTAATCTCCATGTATCACAGGTACCAGTGAAGGGTGACATTGGGGGTGTGGAGAGAATTCTGACTAGTAACTAGCTTTGATTTACTTGGTAAAATAGTTATTATCCTAATCAGTTGACTCTAGCCCCTTAAATATCCCTTTTTACACCCTGGAATAAAAGATGGATGTTCACCAGCTGGATTCTGTATATTTCCAATTATGTGGCAAAAGAACTTGATTTATCCCATGGTAAGTAGTGAAAGTTTGTTTGTATTTAACCTTCTAGAAAAAATACTTGCAACACTATGCAGGAGGCATGTTGAGATACCAAACACAAGCTTTGGAAAGGGTACTTCTTACAAATAATTGTTAAAAATGCCGGTATTTTAGTAGGTCTGCCTTTTCATGATCAGTAGTAGACACCTAAACATTTGAAAGGAAAATATTGCTATATTTAACTCTGTTTTGATTGTTTTTAAACAAAGAGGCTACATTAAACACTGCAGAGGATGGTGTTACCAGAAGTTGTTTGATAAAGCAAAAGAAAAATTAATTTAAAAAAATGCAAACTGTTTGTTTACGGAAGGTAAGTTGCTTGAAAAATAGCATCATTATCCAGTCCTTGATCAGAGATCTGGTTGAAATTGACAGCTGTCAACATGAGTTAGAATACTTCCTCCTTGTATCATTTCAAATAAGGAATCAGCGCTTTCCGTATTTTCTGCCAGGAAAGAGGGAATGTCAGTTTTCATACAATTTCATGTTATGTACTCAAAGAAGAAACTAATATTTAACCACTGAATATGCTTGTGATCCAGTATATAGTTCAGCTATATTGGCTGAGACTCTACATAGTGAGTGGAGTTTGGCATTATCTAATAGTATGCAGGTAAAACTGGTCTCTAGAGGTGCATTCAGTGCCAAATTATAGTAAAGGTAAAGATCATAATGTATCAAATTCAAGAGGGGACAGGCAGTTGCTACATTGGACAAGATATAACCTTCTATGAGAACATGACCATATTCATGGGGAGTGTAAGTACATGGTGGTGACTAAACATTCTGCTACCATGTAATATTCTGTGATCAGAGTTTAGCAGAGAGCTGGCTGAAAATGGTGAAAGGCTTTTTTGTTTGGTTGTTTGGTTCATGCAATTTCACACCCCAAGTTCTGAAAACCTTGCAAAAACATTACATTTTTTCAAAATTAAACAAAATCTCAGAGTCCCTCTAAATCAAACATTTGGAAGGCAGGGTTGGCATTGGTACTGTTCCACTTTAGGCCTCTGGAAAAACATAGGGCTGCAAGTCAAGAATACTGTACCTGCCTCTGATCAACTTCAATAATAATTTGCACTTCTATAGTACTTAAACATTTAAGTAGGTCTCATAACACACCACGAGGAATCCAAAATTACTATGTCCATAATTAGACCATCAAATTCCAGTCTCACGCCACATTCACTAGAGAACAATGCCTCCCAGAAAAGTACCTGGATCTTAGCTTCCACATCTATAGTACAGTGGCAATTACACAGGATTTAAGATGGCTACAGCTATACAGAGGTAGGTAAAACAGGAAAATGTATGAACTGCATCCAGACAAAGGAAACAGCAGAAGAGTCTTAAGAGAAGTTCTGTAATTTTTCTGCAACAAGACAGGGCATTGGCTAAAAGGGAGGGAAAACGTTATACAACTTCTAAGAAGAGCTGTGCAAATATTTTGCTGAACCCTCTGTGTCCGGAGCTCTAATCTGCCTGCATTATTATAGGTCGGACTGTATTTCCCATGGAATTAGAATAGCCTGCTAGGATTGTATAGCAATGGAGATTTTGAAAGATTCTCTGCCATTCTTTAATTCTGCTTTATAAGTTCCTTAACTTGCTACTTCATATGCAGAATGTAAGAATCATTCAGACATATTCATCAGACGAGAAAAAAGCGTAAAGACAAGCCACCAGTGACACAGGTAATATCTAACAGTACACAATTATTTTGAGAGTTTGACTACCCCACTGAATTGAATATGAATGAGTAATAGAAGACTGCTTTGTTGTTTTAAACTACATTTATTACTCTATACATATACTTCATAACTGATTGCTCTGCAAACAGTTGTCTGTAGAAACTCTTTAAACATGAAAGAAAAATCCAAGCAGATCCAGAGATTTTACAGAAGTCTGCAATTTGAAATCCTGTGCAAAATGTACCTCCCTGATTTATTTAGTAATAGGCAGTTGACACACACAAACTCAGCATTCTGTTTGCCAGTAAAAAATGCTCTATGAGCCAACGTGGGTAAGCAGATGCAACTTATGAGGTCAAATGAAGTTGTGTCTGCCTATAGCAAGGCTGGAGGTAGCTCTGGTGTTATACTAGTCACTTTAGTATTGTGAATGCAAGACTTAGCCAACACACCTAATTTATGGAGGGTTTTTCATAGTCATTACTAAAAGTCCATTTCAAATCACCACAACTGACAACATGACAGTCATTTTTAAAAAACCTCTAAAATCTGCTTTAATGTATTCCCTTAGGCTGATGCTAGCTCATTTGGCTGAAGAGGTATCATGCATACTCACAGTAGAAGGTACGTTCCAGGAACAGTACATTAATAGTCACTTCTCCTATCCACCCAAGAAATTCCTAGACTGCATTGCAAATCATATTGAAAGCTGTATCAATGTATTTTTCATCCACGTTACACTCATACTAAAGACTAAAAAAAAAAAAATTCTTCCCTGCAAGACAGGAACTGAGACACTGCACAGCAGATCAAGTGCATATGTCTGTTTTTTACAAAAGACCTTGGATTTAAGTGGATGTTACTTTCTGATCCACCATGAAATCATGATTCCTTTATGTCTCCCTACTGATACTAGCTGTTAACATAAGAACGGCCGTACCGGGTCAGACCAAAGGTCCATCTAGCACAGTATCTGTCTACCGACAGTGGCCAATGCCAGGTGCCCCAGAGGGAGTGAACCTAACAGGCAATGATCAAGTGATCTCTCTCCTGCCATCCATCTCCATCCTCTGGCAGGAGAGAGATCACTTGATCATTGCCTGTTAGGTTCACTCTCTCTGGGGCACCTGGCATTGGCCACTGTCGGTAGACAGATACTGGGCTAGATGGATCTTTGGTCTGACCCGGTACGGCCGTTCTTATGTATGTTCTGATGAACAGAGGCTAGGGACACCATTCCTTACCCATCCTGGCTAATAGCCATTTATGGACTTAGCCACCATGAATTTATCCAGTTCCCTTTTAAACATTGTTATAGTCCTAGCCTTCACAACCTCCTCAGGTAAGGAGTTCCACAAGTTGACTGTGCGCTGCGTGAAGAAGAACTTCCTTTTATTTGTTTTAAACCTGCTGCCTATTAATTTCATTTGGTGACCCCTAGTTCTTGTATTATGGGAATAAGTAAATAACTTTTCCTTATCCACTTTCTCAACATCACTCATGATTTTATATACCTCTATCATATCCCCCCCAGTCTCCTCTTTTCCAAGCTGAAGAGTCCTAGCCTCTTTAATCTTTCCTCGTATGGGACCCTCTCCAAACCCCTAATCATTTTAGTTGCCCTTTTCTGAACCTTTTCTAGTGCTAGAATATCTTTTTTGAGGTGAGGAGACCACATCTGTACACAGTATTCGAGATGTGGGCGTACCATGGATTTACATGAGGGCAATAATATATTCTCAGTCTTATTCTCTATCCCCTTTTTAATGATTCCTAACATCCTGTTTGCTTTTTTGATCACCTCTGCACACTGCATGGATGTCTTCAGAGAACTATCCACGATGACTCCAAGATCTTTTTCCTGACTCGTAGCTAAATTTACCCCCATCATATTGTTTGTATAGTTGGGGTTATTTTTTCCAATGTGCATTATTTTACATTTATCCACATTAAATTTCATTTGCCATTTTGTTGCCCAATCACTTAGTTTTGTGAGATCTTTTTGAAGTTCTTCACAATCTGATTTGGTCTTAACTATCTCGAGTAGTTTTGTATCATCTGCAAACTTTGCCACCTCACTGTTTACTCCTTTCTCCAGATCATTTATGAATAAATTGAATAGGATTGGTCCTAGGACTGACCCTTGGGGAACACCACTAGTTACCCCACTCCATTCTGAGAATTTACCATTAATTCCTACCCTTTGTTCCCTGTCTTTTAACCAGTTCTCAATCCATGAAAGGACCTTCCCTTTTATCCCATGACAGCTTAATTTACGTAAAGGCCTTTGGTGAGGGACCTTGTCAAAGGCTTTCTGGAAATCTAAGTACACTATGTCCACCGGATCCCCCTTGTCCCCATGTTTGTTGACCCCTTCAAAGAACTCTAATAGATTAGTAAGACACGATTTCCCTTTACAGAAACCATGTTGACTATTGCTCAACAGTTTATGTTTTTCTATGTGTCTGGCAATTTTATTTTTAACTATTGTTTCGACTAATCTGCCTGGTATCGACGTTAGACTTACCGGTCTGTAATTGCCGGGATCACCTCTAGAGCCCTTTTTAAATATTGGCGTTATATTAGCTAACTTCCAGTCATTGGGTACCAAAGCCGATTTAAAGGACAGGTTACAAACCTTAGTTAATAGTTCCACAACTTCACATTTGAGTTCTTTCAGAACTCCTGGGTGAATGCCATCTGGTTCCGGTGACTTGTTAATGTTGAGTTTATTAATTAATTCCAAAACCTCCTCTAGTGACACTTCAATCTGTGACAGTTCCTCAGATTTGTCACCTACAAAAGCCAGCTCAGGTTTGGGAATCTCCCTAACATCCTCAGCTGTGAAGACTGAAGCAAAGAATCCATTTAGTTTCTCCGCAATAACTTTATCGTCTTTAAGCGCTTCCTTTCTGGAAGAACAGGATGAATGGATGCTCTATATTTCCAGCCCAGTCACAAGATTTATATTACTAAAATCAATTTAGATGATTTGTGTACTCTTTAAATAAAGTCTCATTTTTAAAAAATTGCATTTCAACAATGTACTTGTAGGTTTGCTTTTATATTGCTTTTATGATAATGAAAACAAATTTTATTAAGTGAAAAACTACTATGTCCCAAAACAGGGAAAAGCTTCAGAAGACTTGAGACATAACTAGACAAATAGCCTCCAACAAACCCTTTTTTGCCATCTGCAGCAAAGCCGTATTAAATACCTAATTCTGATTTTTTTTTACTGCACTGTAAAATGTGATCATCAAACTGACAGTTAAGTATCAGAGGGGTAGCTGTGTTAGTCTGGATCTGTAAAAATTCCTTATGAGGGGGCACTAACACACGTGTATTCCTGTCACTCTATTTGCCAGTGTTACTTTAAAAACATGTGGAAGAGACATGGGATGTAGAAGTAGTAAGGACCATTCATTCTCATGGTCTTAAGTGCCAACTTTAGTGCCAGAGGTGCTATGCTTTTAGGAAAAAAAGATTACTGTAGTACAATTCTTGAGAGTACAATTAACGTAAAGCTCATGATTTGTCAAGCAGATGGTGGAATTAGTTTTCACTGCAGGTTAATTCCACTAGGAATACTACACTATTTGTTGCAAACAGTGTAGAACTCCCTGTAGTAAAAGATTTTTGTCTTTGTTTTTGTTTTTAAAAAAATAATAATGAATTAACCTTGCACTTGGGCAGCCTCCAAGCTAGCAGTGGCTTCCTGCTGTGCTTCCTCCACAGCAGAGGATGCATCTGCAACTGGCGATTCTTTTTCCCCTTCAGCTTCTGTGGATACCATAGACCTCTCATTCTGTTCTGTAGATTCATCAGCAGTTAGTGCGTCAGCCTCTTCTGTAGGTGCCTCTGTGGCCTGCTCACTTGCTTCAGTGTCTTCAGCTGTCTCCAGTTCATCACCTTTTAAGGATTTAGTTAATACAATAAAGCAAGTGTAAAGTGTATGCATGCAACAGGAAAACAAGTTCACCAATTGCTTTCACCATCTTATTTAAACATACACTGAAAAAAACTTTGTTCGTTTTGTGGTTGAGATTTTCCATATAAAAGTGAAAGAACTCAAAGTTACAGTCCCCGCATCAGATAACGTTTAAAATGTCATTAAGCCATATTCTCAATCATTAGCTTAGCTTTACTACCATGTCACTATAATGGAAAGGAAAATATGGCTTAAAGCAAGTGGTTGACAACAAAGAAAATAATAGAATGAATGCGCGCATACAAAGTGCGTCAGAAACCATGCCAGAGGGATGTAAGATTTATGGGTCCAAACTGGTTCTCTTTGAAGGACTCAATAGCAAAATGGATATTGACTTCTTTGGGAGTAGGATCAGAGTCCACATTCCAGTTATACTCACTGATTAAATTATCTAAACATGGAATACAACACATTAACTGTCCTGCTTAGAAGCTCTTATGCAGTTTAGCACCATGTCAGAGTTGCAGTTCAAGAGTAATGGCATTCATAAATAATTAAGGAAAGTAAAGCCCACTCTCTCTATATATGGGGCAGAAACAAAAAAAACAGAAGACACTTTTAAAAAAACTAGGTGTATAAAATAGAGAAACAGTTTGTAAACACTAAACCATAGTTGATCATCTAGAGACACTGGAGATGCATGCAGCCACTTACGACTGATCATTTTCTTGTTTGCAAATCTGAGCTCTCTCTGTTTGAGGTTTGCCTGCATCTCTGTGTATAAAATTGTTCAGAAGCAATTCTGAAATTGTTCAGAAGCAGTGCTGTCTCATGAGAATGAACTAGTTCAGACTCAAGTGGGATTCAAAAACATAATTAAAATGAATACAGTCCAAGGTAAGAGGGCATGCAAAGAACACACACACATGCATAAAAACCACACAAACATCACAGAAGTTGGCAAAATGAAACAGTATGCCATGTATTCATTGTTAGTTAACCCTCACACCAAATTCACCAGGTGAAGAACAGAACTGGAAAGAATCGTATAACAGTTGCAGGCAGGCAGAGAGAGAGAAAATAAAAAAGCTTAAAGAGACATTGTCAGGCTAAAAAAAATCCTGTTTTTAAAATGTTAGTACTTTGGATTAAAAGGGAGGGCCATATGCCATTTCCTTACTTTTTGCATTTCACTCAGTTAGGAGAATGCAAACAGATGGGGGCGGGGGGATGAAACTGACCAGTCAGTTTCACTCCCTGGTTCTCATGCACTAGCACAGGGCTGCATTATTTGGGTTTAAACTCAAACAAAATCTGATTCCATTGGTTAAAAAACAAAACAAAAACACTAAATAGGATGAAGTTACCTGACTGTGTCCCTTTAAGTGTCCCTTAGTATATTTCCAACAAACTAAGCTTTATTACACAAAGACCAGAGTAACAGGCAAGCTCAACATTCAGTACACTTTATTGGACAGTCAAATATACAAGTGCATTCATTCAAAACAGCCAGCTCCTTAAAAATCTCAAAGTTGCCTTCTACAGGATATATTCAGTAGCTCAATATGGTTTGGCCTTGCAAATGTAAAGATAGTATTTTTTAAGTCTCACAAGTGTGAAGTTTTACAGTAGAAGGCATAAAGTCATCCCAAGGTAGGCTGCGAGGTATGCAATGGTGAAGGATTATCCCTTTGTTTGTATTTTACATCCTCAGGTTTGGAAAGACAGATTTCCCTTGTATTTTATTCTGGAAAGTGTAAAAGTAGAGTAGTGATTAGAAAGGCTGAATCAGCTTTTACAATTAAAAGTTAAATTAAGAGAAAATTACCACTAAAAAGCAGATCAGAAACAAGTTTGAAGAAGGGGACACACTAGAACAAGAAAGGAGGACACATAAGCAAATACAAGCACTCAAAGGATAAAACATGAAGTGCACTCTGTTGCGGCAAACATTCACTTTACAATAAGATAATTCCCTAAGATTTTCCACCACTATTTCTATTCCTGCTCCTACCAGAGACTTTAAAATCTACTATTACATTCTGTGTTTGTTAAAGTCTGGTTCATAGATCGATAGGAGTTTAAAAGGTTTGCTAGTAGACCTGGTTGCAAATAACCAAATTAAAAATGAACTTGAAAAAAGCATTTGATATTTCTCCCTTTTTTGACCACTTCCAGTTGCTGTATGCTGTAGTTCTTTTGTATGAATTATTTTTGGGAGGGCTGTGTGCCTTCTGAGAATTAAGTATTTTTTGGGAAAAAACATTTAACAGCGAAAATGACATTGGTTACTTTAAGGAAAGGAAAGACAAATGACCGGTAGAAAGTGAAGGAAATTCTCCCTCTAACCTAACCATCTATTCCCTGGTTGTAAATTCCAGTCATTCTGGAATTTACCATCTATTCCCATGGTTGCCTCCTCCGTGTTACATTAATAAAACTATTATCTGTATCATGCTAAGAGAGTGTACTGGGATGTGTTTATCTCTGTCCACTGTTTAGTACTGTTCCTCAACATCCCCAAAAATTCAGAAATTTCTCAAATAAGTCACTACCTGTAGTATTAAACAGTTAGATTTTATGTTCTTCTGAGTGGCAGGTTCACCAGTTCTCTAATTAGTTTTTTCCACAACAAGCACTATGAAAAATAAGTACGATAACTAACTGCACTCAAAGGAGCTGGGGATGGAGAAGTTGTGGGCACTGATCCTGTGGAGGCAGGGAGGGGAAGCCATGTAGCACTGCTCTATGATGAGACACATGCTAAATACAGAATTAGGACTATACATAGAAGAAGAAAAAAATAAGAGGGAGCAAAGACATTTGTGCTTTTGAGAAAATGAAAAATGTTAACATAAGGGATTCTAAGATAGAAGGGACCAGAAGCCAGTTTAGGGAATGTGGGAGGAGAATTTTGGGTCGTGGTGGTGGGGATCGAAGGGGAGGAAGAATTTTAAAAGCTACAGAAAGGGTAGAAATGTGAGAGCTGATTCCACAGTGGATTTGTGTTATCAATTGAGGTTAAAGCTATTCAAATGCTGAATTAAAAGTGAAGACCTCAAGACTGACATTCAGAGTCAGGAGTCTGATCCTGTGAAGGAGGTTGGAGAGAGGTTTCAGAATGTAAGTTAATTTATTAACAGGCATGGTCATTAAAGAAGAGGGCTGGAGGGCTGGTGATCAGTTGTGAACTGACAAAAAATAGAAGTGAAGGTATCTGAGTATCCTCCATTGATGGTCGCTTTACTGCTTCATCAGATCTTTGTGAAATACATCCAGGAGATGAAAGACATTAGGTATTATACAGGACAGATATAAAGTTGTGGAAAGGATCTTGAAGATCATTACAAAATAAAGGCTTGATCCCACATGGTATAAAGTACTCTGACCCCAATCCAACAAAACACATAAATACATGTTTACCTTTAAGCATGCAAGTGGGCCCATTCACTTCAGTGGGATCACACTCAAGCTGAAAGTTAAGCACACGCATGCTCTGCTGGATTAGGGCCACAAACCTCGTCACCTTGTAAGATCAAATCCTCAGAGAAAGAATCCAATTAACTACCTTATGAAGTTCTACTTGCCACTGGTAGACTGTCTACCCCTCTCTACAAATATCAGGCTCTTCAGGATAGGATTACTCTGAGACCATCCCAATATTGTACTGCATAGGCCAATGTCAGGAAAAGGCAACATCTTTTTTTGGTCTCATCACAGAAGTATTTTAAATTCTCACACATTTATCAAATAAAGACTTACATTTTGGGAAGGGATAGTCAGTATTTGTTTGCTTTTTGTATTTAAACTAACAAGTCCTAACACGTAAAGAGGAAATTTAAAAACTTACCATTTCCAGCTGTTTAAGAATAGGAAAGAAATATACATATTTTATCATTTATAAGAGGAGTGTTAAAATCCTTTTCTGAAATGGGACTTTAAAGATGGTGCTTTCTTATTCCAGAAATCTGCTCCCTGTATGTATTCAGTTGTATTCAGCAAACTTTAGCCATAAAATTGCATATACCAGCTAAGTGCCATCTCTTTATTTGTGAACTGAGCCCATCTGATTTGGCACTTGAAGCAATATCTATATATCTATATCTATCTATTTATCTATATATGGATTAGGGTGACCAGACAGCAAGTGTGAAAAGTCGGGACAGGAGTGGGGTGGGGGGGTAATTGGAGCCTCTATAAGAAAAAGACCCAAAAATCGGGACTGTCTCTATAAAATCAGGACATCTGGTCACCCTAATATGGATCCCTACAATGTCATTTTACAGTTACTTTTCATAATGGAACTGCATTTAATGCATTTTAAACCCTCAGGTCGTTTTTAGCCTAATTTCCTTCCCGACCGTCTTTTTCTTTTAATTTTAGTAGTGTTGGGTTGCCATACACATTGTGTGAACTCTGGCACATACAAAGAGACCAATATCTGAAACAGCACATATAAATATGGGCAAAGTACACACCAGGGGAAAAACATAGTTTTCCATCTATATTAGACTAACTGATTAATTAAAAAAGACTGTAAACTTCTGTACAATAATAATGTTAAAGAACAAGAAGATTCCATCATGAGTATTTGAGCTAATGATGTCTCTGCTCAACCTAACAGAGCTCTGTAATCCTCTAGTTCATTTAATTGGCTGTAAATTTAAATTATGTCAGTTAATCTTAACATTAAACTAAGCCAATGCTTGGGAGGCGGGCGGGCAAGAGGAAGAAATGGGTTTTATACACGGTATTTTGAAAACTTAAACAAATGTCCCTCTCCCCAGCCTGCTGAGATTGGACTGTGCAGCAATTGTGTTCACTAATGCATGGCCTGGAGCCAAACTGTTGACCAGGATAAAGATATAATTTCGCTTCACAAACAAACCAAAGGACAGAACTGGTTTTGACAGCGTTATTCATTTAGTCAAGTTTAATTAAGCTTTCAGTCATCAAGTTCTATCACCCAATCTGCTATTACTGGTTCGTCTATTAACCATTTCCTTTCAAATGGATTTCTTCTAATTGGGTACCTACCGGATTCACTGTCTTCTCATTACGTTTTTTTTCTCTGCAATTTAAACAGCAGCAGAACGATTTAAACTGATAAAGCAAGTAAAAAGCTACGGACTGTGGAGGAAACAAAGTATGGTAAAGGTCCGACTGTCTAGTCTAGGAATAAACTCCATTTCTTGTAGAATTCTTGTGTGCTGAAAGAAATGTGGTAAAAACCAAACCAAAACAAAAACACCACAACTTACACTGGGGTGGCCAGGGTTTTGGTTTCCACTCAGCTGTATTACTCTGCTGAATAGCATGAATACGTTCGTTGTACCTCTTTTTGTCTGACGTGACTGTTCTGTAGGCCTGAAAATAAAATTACATACCTGCATTTATTTCCAAGCTCTACTACTAAAGAGTTTAAAAAAAATCCTATGTTAACCAAGTGTTCTTCCCTATGTTGAAAGGTCACCTTAGATAATTAAAAATACAAATACATCTACATTAAATTTTAATCATACAAACGTCTAGTTTTAAATTTTGCATTTCTCTCCTCTTGCAAAGTGGAAACAAACTAGTCAGCCTCACATTCACACAAAACTGCATTGTTTAGGAATTGGAGGTGAATATTGAAAAACAAGGAAATATTTCTGTTAATCTTTATGCTTTATAAACCCTAAATGTAGGGGTCAAAACTGACCCAATAGTCTTCATTTAATATAAAAATATTTGTCAATCAGCAGTAGAAATCGTTACAAACCAAATGCTTGAAGTAGAAAATTAAGCCTAATGAAAATAATAAAATGAGTATATTTTTGAATACTCATTGAGTGATAGATTCCATTCACCCACTAGACGGTGTTATTTTTGGAGGTAGCAATTAGTGGCGGAAGAAACTGAGAAATGAAGGATTTAGCAAGATGAAGTGGAAGAAAAAAAGTGTAAAAGACTTAGGAGGAGGGAGGAGACTGGCTTTGGAAAAGGGGGAATAAAAAATGCATCACTCCATAATGAAAATGCTACACCTTCACAGAACTGAAGTATTTAGAAGACGGGAGTGTTATAGTCTGACATCCGTGCTTCAAAAAATATGTTCGCAAGGAGTAATCTATTCAAAGG
Organism: Mauremys reevesii; assembly: GCF_016161935.1. Classification (NCBI taxonomy): domain Eukaryota; kingdom Metazoa; phylum Chordata; order Testudines; family Geoemydidae; genus Mauremys; species Mauremys reevesii. The sequence goes on from NC_052627.1 coordinate 51,308,158, forward strand.
AGAACGGGTCTTGAACTGGGCCCAAACATGGTTTGTTCAGACATGCCTGTAATCTTTATACTTGTTTTCTTATTAGCCAAGAACACAGAAAGAGGAAAAAGCTTGGTATCTCTATTTCTGTACACCTCTTTTACATTATCTCACCGCCGGTGTAGAACAGCATCATTTGGTGTGAAATTCCCACCTCAAGAATATCCAACAGAGAATTTCAGCTTTACTTTGGGATAAGGGATTTCGCTCCCTTCCCTCCGCCAATTTGAAATTTAATTATCCCAGAACCCATCATCTCATTTCTCTAGTATGGGAAGAGAAGAGGATTCACCATATTTTAAGTCCATGTTTGAGTATGTGATTGTGCTACATCTGCACCACATGCCACTGATGTTAACTGCGTCTTTCATATACTCCTAAAACACAAGGCACTTACATAATATCCACCAGCAGTGCACGCCGCACCAGCAAACAGATAGTAAATCAGGTTCTCCCCAGAAGAGCCAGGGTCGCTGCCAGATGACATCTGGCGAAGAGGTGCTGTATAAAACATTAAAATAGCTTTAAAATAAAGTGCTAATAAAATAACAGAAAATATCATCTAACCTGAGATGCAGAGTGATGAATCTGTAGAAAGTTGAAACAAAATCAGCTGGCAAACACAAAGAAAATTAAGCAAGTACATAACTAACTATATGTTGCTCCGCACTTGCTAAGTGGAGTATCTCACTGTGAGAACATTATACGTGTGATCCATGATGTGCACTGGCTGTCTATTAATTTAAGCTATAAAGTCCTAAATGGGACATACCTATGTGTGAGAATGACTCTGTCCCTGTGTGATTCTGCCATAGTTGTGATCAACAGAGGCACAGCCCTGTGACTTTAAAGAGGAAGGATTACTGGCTGGGGATTCTTTGGGAGGAGTCCTTGGCTTTAGATTTACATATTCCTGGTCCCAATAGCTCAAACTTGGAGGTCACTCCAAGGAGTCCTGGTCTGGAACATCCCGCAAGGCCCCTCTCTCTCAGGCATTTGGGAATGGTTAAGAAAGGGTGGGGTATTACACCTTGTTATCAGTAGTGGTTGAAATTTGTTATGGGGGCACAGTAGCGTTGTTGGCTGGGTTTGTTTTTGTCTGATTCTGGTGGTTTGATGCTCACCCAGATGTAGATCCAACAGGCACTGCCAAGGAATTCTACTGCACATCAGTTTAAATGTCAAATAGTGCTTAGAAAAAAACATACATACTTCTGTGACCTAATGAAGATTTTAACTGTACTCTGTAACTGCACCCCAAATTAATAATGTATACTAAGTGTTATGTTCCTGAACGATCTTTCATTAAATATAAAGCAGTTCTGTCATCAGAGTTGTAACTAGGGTATTTAGGGAGGCAAAATGGACTCCAGCCCGCAGCAATTTAATCATATATTCATAGGGTATATTGCAATTTAAAATATATGTATATTGTCCAGTCATTTCTGCAGCTGTATACATACCAGTGTCTGTAAGAAGAATCAATAGCTTCATTCTGTAATAAACTATTACCATCATGTGCCAGATTATGTCTCGTAGCATTTGTCTCATCACATGCTATTCTTACTCTTCTCTTGGTTCAGGAATCTGATGGATATTCTTACTTTGCATAAATATTGATGAAGCACTGTTGCAGCGGTTGCTGCAGTGTTCTGCGGGTAGGGATTCTCAGCGTGGCTTGTGTGTTATTTATATGAAAGTATACAGTTAGGATGAAAATATTCAGTATGGTTGAGAGGCATTGCTATGGGTTATACACTTCCTGAAGTGTCAAAAAGTATCACTGCTATGTACCAGACTGAATTGTATCATCATATTCAGAGAGAAAAGCTGCAGTTTGGAAACTACTCAGAGCCTCTTCTTGACTATTTTCATTCAAATTACAAAAAACAAACAAAAATATTCTAATCTAAATATATAAATGCATTTTCTTTTGAGTGACGAGGAGGAATACACATTTAACCACTGACTCAGAAGATCAAACAAGTCAAGAATAAACTGAGTTTTGTTTTGTTTTTTATGGAGACTTGGTCATCTTTGATAGACCAGTTGTTTTTAAACACAGCAGTTACTCTACACAAAATATTTGTCATTACTAGAGAAGACCAGGGGAATGTATTTTTCAAAGCAAACTTTTGCTATCACCTTTGGATACTTGAATCTTAAATTTGTATCCTTAGCACTTATTCTCAGTCACTAAGCAAACACTGAGGTGTCATCACTGCTAAACATTACCTTTAAAAAATTAAAACAAGTTTTGTTCTTCTAAGATAACATTACATGGACTTTAGAAACATATATGGGGGAAAGATAAGGTTATAAGGCCCAAATATAACCTAACAGAGTAAGTACATACACTCAGATAAACACATAGCTTATTGCAATGCGTCTAAATTTTCAGGAATAACAAATTAAATGGATCAACACTGGCTGGGGGCAGCAGGTTTTGGTGCTGAACGGCATGAAAATTCTGTTCTCGTTCGTTATTCCAACCCAGCCACATTCAGAGCTCCAAATTATTCACAAAATCGTTGGACCTTGTTTGCGATCTCCCGTATTTGTGTCAGCTGGTTACATGCAGGATCCCTGTAGGGCGCAGACTGAGGACGTCTGGCTTCAATTGCACAACACGCTCACAATGCTCAGTTGGCATTTTTATAGACTCGTGTCCCCCCACCCCCTTTTCTTCTTCAGCAAAAAATAGCCCAGCGCAGCCCACCGCCGGTGTTCAGCACGACATAGAAATAAAAATCAGCGCAGAGGGATCCGGTAACTCAAGGTTGAACGACACCTCTTGGTCAGGCAAATAGCAACGGTACAGAGAGAGACGGGCGACACCTAGATATGTCAAAGGAGCAGCTTCCAGGCCTGGAGCCGGGTGCCTGTTCCTGCCTCTGCCTGGCATTCCTCCTCTGCAGGACCTGGCAGGGGGTGGCGGGGCTGAGCTGTCCCGTACCCACGGCTGGGCTCCATTCCCCACCTGTGACCTTCACGTCTCCTCTCCCGGGGCATTCCAACAAGAGGCACGCGCAGGCCGCCCTGCGCCGGCGCGATCCCGCCGCCCTGCCCAGCCCAGCCCAGCCGGGGGCTGCAGGTGACCGGACGGAGCCGTGACCATGAAGCGCTGCTGTCTGACCTCTACCCAGCCCGCCCGCGCCCCGGCTCCCCGGCCGCCTGTCGCTCTTACCGCGCTTTCCGAGCAGGCTGGCAGTGGAGGACACGCTGGCCAAGCGAGCGGCGAGCGCCTGCCAGGCAGCCCTGCAGACGTACATGGTGGCTGCGCTGCGGCGGCTGCACGGAGCGACTGGGCAGAGCTCACCCGGCTGCCGAGCGAAGCTGCGGGATTGAGCGAGGGAAGGAGGCAGCGATTCCGCGTGAGTGGGAGGGGAGAGAGAGGGCAGACCCGGCCCACTCTCCTCCTCCCGGGGCCAGGCCGCACCTCTCCAACCAGGGCCCAGCATCCCTTCATTCTGACCCGGACCTCAGGTCCTTCCCCTCCCCTCTGCTGTCCGAGAAATGACCCCAAGAAGGCTGAGGCACGAGCCACGGACTGTGCAGACCTACCAGTCCCTGAGGGATTGGGAGCTCTCCCCTAGGGAGTCATTTACACAACTAAAGGGCTGGGGTGATAAGAGGAGAGGTTTAAAAAAAAGTTTTAATCTGAGTAATGGGCACACACAAATCCTTCAGCCCACAAGGGCTCTCTCACGTTTGTGGTGAAGAATTTTGCTAGTTCGGTCTAGCTGATTTAAAAGCCAGGAAGGCAGGATTCTTGAAGACTATAGGTTCTCTTGTTGTGAAGAAGGGTTTTGCTGTCTTTCCAGTTTTGTATCTCAGTTTATTTTAATCCTCTGCTGCAATTTACTGTAGTCAGTGCTAAAGAAGCAAAACATACTGTTTGAAAGTTTCCCACCCTGTGACTGCTATTTAGGCCACAGTAGGATGAGCAGTACTATGTTCCATCAGCTAAATCAAAGGTAATCAATTATTTTTTTGTCCAGGCCTAAATTTCTTGGGCAAGGTATATAGTCAAGGTCCAGACTCAGAAAAATAATAAATAAATAAAACGATTTCAAGGTCCATTCAAAAGCATCTGTCAGACCAGATTGGCTATCCTTGAGCTAAATATTGTCAGAGCAGAAATTCAAGCTGCCAATTCTTAACCCTCGTAGTCAAACTTTTATTATTGCCCTTTGAGAACTCCACACCTTCAGCAGAAGTCAAATTTATTTCTATAACTTTAGCGTAGGGACCAATGCTGCCTCATAAACACCGACCTGTAGTTAAAAGGAATAGAACATGATCTAGATCTATGCTCCAAAATGCATACAAGATTAATCCCTGCTAGGTCAGGCTTCTGTGAATGCTGAAAGACATGTGATGGTCAGTTTTAGGGGTTGATCCAGTCCCCCTTGCAAATGGCCCAAGTGGGAAGTTCATTTGAAGATTTTTCACTGGAGAACCATCTTTCCCCAATGTCCCTCATTTTGAGTGACATCACTCATTTTAGTCCCATTTTTCTACATTTCACCCAAATGTGGTGGCCTCTCTATTTGTAGAAAATTTACATAAAAATAAAGGTTATTTTAGTAAAGAGAAGAATCCCATAGCATATTAAATTTCATGCATAAGTATTATATTGCAAGTCTGTCACACACTGTGTCCCAAGTTTGGGTCTTGGCAGGCTCAGAGATATGTTAGGAACAGGGTAACAGCTGCTGGTTTCTATGCCTGCATCTGATTGAAAGAAACAGGGCACAGAAGAAACAGAGATTATCTGGATAATCACAAAGGAGTTGCTGGAATTTTCAGTAGGGTTGAGTATTCTTCATTTAAGGCAATAGAGCCAACACAGGTTTAAACACAGGTTTAAAGGAAATAAGAACCTGATTAATTGAAAGGGGAAATTATTTTAATCCAGTCTGATTAATTTCTTGATATTAGCACCTATTTAACTTTTATTCTAGCTGTCTGAGTTTTCTCTGAGACTCGGCATCCTTGCTCCTTCAAGTGCTTCCACTGCAATTCTTTTAAGACTGGACTAGATTAGATGTATGCACTGGTGTAACCAGATAGATTTTAAATATCTAGTTACATTGGTTCAAACCCTTAATAATGTCAATTCACTTAACCAGTTTAAATCACACTTAAACAGATTCATTGATTTCAAATGGTTACATGCATCTACAGGTAGCATGATCCACTAGATTAGGCACTGGACTAGGACCCTGGAGCTAGCTTCTGTTCCCTACTCTGCAATCTTGGGCAAATTACTTCACCTCTCTACCCCCATTTCCCCATCTGTAAAATGGGGATAATGATACTGTGTAAAGCACTGTATAAGGTCTAGGTATTACATTAAACATTTGCACCCCAGTCTAATAGATGAATTAAAAATTGATGCAGTTACCCTACTGTCATTTTTCTAAGAAAAGACAAACCCTTAGTCATCAAGAAAAGGGATGATTTAATTCAGTAAAGAAAAAACAAGTAGAAACCATAACCCCACTCCTTTTTTCTCTTTTAAATGAAAAAAAACATTTCACACTTTCTCTACATCATAAATGTGCTTTTTAAAACAAAAAAACCCTCATAGACCCATTTTTACCCTTTCTAAGCAGCCTTTAAATAGGAGGAAACCATTCTCTTACATATATATTTAGAGGTCTTGAAATGTTTTATCAATTAATTAAAAAACATGTTAATTACAGACCACCAAATATCAGTTTAAGACGTCTGAGTCACCATCCCATCTCAGGGAACATGTGATATCTTTAGGGCTGGACTGGTATGTAAAGGGAGGAAATAGCGTAATACTTAAATAGACATAACTCATTAAGCATATGGAATGAAAATCTGTTTTACAACAGCAAAAACTGGACTGTGGGAACATTTAACTATATTACGTATCAGAGAAATTACTCTCAGAGAGCCAAGTAATTATTTGAAAATAAAATCACTTATTCCAGAATAGTGTCCAGAGGAGGAATTATTCCAGAATAGTTATGCTAGTCAATTTCCTCATGCAAAGACCTAATTCTCATTGGCTGTTTCAAAATACAGCGCAGACAAAGACTTAGTATAAGCCATGAGGTCAAGTATCTAAACCACAACCTTCCTTATTAGTAAAAGAGAGGATGAAAGGGGAAAGGGACAAAGGTATGATAGCAATAAAGATGCATGACCAATGAAGTTTCAGGGTGAGAGTTCTGGAATCCTCTCCTTTTTTCTTTGCTGTAAACTAAATGACCACGGAATCATTAGATCACACATGGAATCAGTAATAACAAGCAAATACTTAATGGACAATGACCAAGTAGCCACAGGAAACTGAATCCTAAACATACTTTCAAGTCCCATCCTAGGAAGATGCTTGGTATATCACATGTACCTTCGAGGAAGGCTAAGTATTTCTGCCTCATCAGCACTTTGGTTAACTTGTCATGATACGGAAGTATTTTGAACTGACACACAAGGAGTGGGGCACTACCTTTGTCTGCAGAGGTTCAGTATCCTATCGATGAGATAATTTGTAAGAATGGGATTGCAGGTTTTTTTTAATCCAACCTCAAAGCATAAAACTAAATCTAACATAATAGCATTTATCAGCTACATGTTTTATGGCCCAAATACTGCTCATAGCTACACATGGGAGTTCATATTTACTTGAACAGGTGTGATATCAGGGGTGGTCAAACTATGGCCTGTGGGCTGGATCTGGCCTGCCAGCCATTTTAATCCAGCCCTCGAGCTTCCGCTGGGGAGTGCGGTCTGGGATTGCCCCACTCTATTGCTCCAGCCGAGAAGCAGGGTCGGGGGCCGCGCCACGCGGCTCCCGGAAGCAGCAGCACGGCCCCCTCTCTGGCTCCTACGCGTAGGGGCAGCCAGGGGCCTCTGCTCTGCACACTGCCCCTACCCCAAGTGCCACCCCTGCAGCTCCCATTGGCCAAGAACCACAGTCAATGAGAGCTGCAGGGGCAGTGCCTGTAGAGCTGCCTGGCCACATCTCAGCATAGGAGCCGGAGAAGGGACATGCCGCTGCTTCTGGGAGCCACTTGAGGTAATCGCCGCTCGGAGTCTGCAGCCCTAGGCCTCTCCTCACACCCCAGCCCTGATCCCCCTCCTGCCCTCCAAACCCCTCGGTCCCAGCCTGGAGCACCCTCCTGCAGCCCAAACTCCTCATCCCCCACCCCACCCCAGAGCCCGCACCCCCAGCCAGAGCCTGCACCCCTTCCCGCACACCATTCCTCTGCCCTAGCCCGGAGTCCGCCTCCTGCATTCTGAATTCATTTCTAGCCACACCCTGGAGTCTGCACTCCCAACCAGAGCCTTCACCCCTTCCCACACCCAAACTCCAATTTTGTGAGCATTCATGGCCCACCATACAATTTCTATTCCCAGATGCGGCCCTCAGGCCAAAAAGTTTGCCTACCCCTGTGCTATATACACTCAGGAAGGGGAAAAATATGGAAGTATGTTTCTCTTTGCACTATTAAACTTTTAATTTAAGAGCCTGATTTAGTGTGTGTTTGAAATTTTACAATTCAAACTAAATATTGGTTGTAATCAATCTCCAAAAAATTATCAACTCCCTTTCCTCCCCTACAGAATTCTTGAAGGCAAATTCTGCTTCTGTGATTCTCAAAAGAGCACTTCTAAAACAGGGGATACAATTTCAGACCTAGAAGACAAATTGGCTAGGTATTTATTGATATATAAACCCTCAAGGGCAGATCAGCCTAACTTCGAAGTTAAGACTAATCCTTCATTCCATATTTCATGACTTTCAAAAGAGACACTACACAGCATTTCTGTAATGTACATAGCATTTCTCAAAAAGCCCTAGAAAGCAAAAGCTCCAAACATCCACCACACCAAATCCAAAGGCTGACTACAGCTCTGTATTTTCTCTCCTAGCTGAATGAAGGTCTACGTCTTTGCTATAGGGCAATGAACCCAGTGTGCGTCTTGCAGAGCAGACAAGATTGGAGAAGCACACTAGTGCTCTAGGAATGACTTCAAGCTTGCATGCAGATGTGTAAACGTGAGTTGCAGTAGCTTCTGAAGCAACTTTTCCAAAACCAAGTGGAATTTCAAACAAGACCTTATAAGAAGAAATTATTTTCAATGTACAATATTCACAAGATAAAATACCAGAAATGCACATTTTAGCATTTATATACAGATTGTAACTGAGTGCTCTTCTTTCATGAAGCATGATTCACTTTTTCTAAGTGAATTCCCTACACTTATGTAAGTCATATGGTTTATTTTCTATACTTTTAAAGGTTAGTGACTGAAATGATTTAGTTAATGACTTCAGCAATTTGCTACATATAAAAATTCAGAGACAGTACTATTTGAACTCCATGTTTTAGAATAACTGAGGTAATCTCAAAAGCACAATTTGTTAAAAATGAAAAATCATTAACTCAAACAGTAACACAGATTTTATGCAAATGTGAAATATCAGTTGAACACACTTTCTACAGAATAAAACACTTACAGCAAGAAAATAGATTCAACCACCTTCTTCCACAGTAATTGCTGTTTATTTCACAGTGCTCTGTACAAACATTGAGAACAGATAAATATCCAGATATTTTCTGATACTCTGTTCATCATTTCCTTGTGGATTACAACTATCGTTCAATCACTTCCTCAAGCATATCTTCAACCTAGGGGGAAAAAAACATACTTGTAAGGTTGACATGGAAAATGAAATATGTTCAGTAAGTGTGATTAAATGTTTTCTCTGTGTCCATTCCATTTTTAGCTGCACAGTAGAGACATTTATATCAAATTGAAGAAAAAGTGACCAGCAACAGTGGGGTTTCCCAACAAAAAATGTTCTTTTAAAGCTGCATATTAACTGCCTCTGAACCCATATCTGTCAGTTAATTATATGTTTTGTAACAGTAAAGTAAATAAATTACATTTAAACACAGATGAGTGAAATATCCATTTCTTATTGGCATGATGAGGGCTATTATCTTTATATGTCAAAAATCAAGTGGCCCAATTCATATGCATTGATTTAGAGTTGTGGTATCCTCTATGTAACCAGGGTATATAAAATACAAGGCACAGGAATATTCTGATATGTGAAATTAAGAAAATAATGATTTCTATTATGGGCCTGATCCTACAATAAGCTGAACAGCTCCTTGAGACATCTTATCATCAAAACATATATATTATGGTACTGCCCATAGGCCTCAATAAGGACCGAGGCCCATTGTCCTGGCCATCATACAAATGCTCAGACATACACATGCACAAAGAGAATTCAGGCCATGGTGGGCTTACAGTCTAAAAGCCAAAGAAAGGCTTGGGAATGGTGATAAAACATACATGTAAATGAATATAGCGATGAATTGGCACAGTTATCTTAGTTATTATTTGTGTTGGACTTTTAAAAATTTTTTAATGAGGGGTTAAGTTAGGGAAAGAGGGGATAGTGAGTAAAGGGGTAGGAAACAAGGAAAGAAGAGGAACAGTCAACTCTCATGCTTTAATTGGCAAGACAGGCCAGTAAGCACCTTGCAGGAGGTAGGTTTGTCTACAAAGAGATAAATCAGTCTATGTATTACCAGTCTATTTGAATACTTACTATGAACATCCTGTACATGCATCACGTTTCTCCCTCTCTTCTCTTCTCCTTTCATATTCCATTACATCTTTATCATGTTGCTTGAAGAGCTAGAAGATGACAGTATGATTTAAAAAAGCCATATGGGGAAGCAGCAAGCTGGAACCAGCATTATTGTAAAAAGAAATAAAAGTAAGTTTTAAAAGAGAGAAAATCTCCTGATTCAGGATGTAAGCCAGTGTTTGACAATCAGAAGTTAGGAGGAGACTCTCTGGGAGGACTACCAGTACCCCACTACTACCCACAGGAAGGTTTCTTACACCTTCCACAGCAGCATCTTGCGCTGGCCACTGATAGAGACTGGATACTGGATACCAGATACCGGACAAATTGGGAGCAGTGAAACATTCCTCTGACTGCTGCTTATTCTGCATAACATGTTCATTTTACAATTATTATTACATGCTCCCTCCACCTGTTATGTCTTGCCATTATCCTGGGTCATGATGTCTCCAAGGCAGAGAAATTTTATTTAAGAATTTGCATAGTGCCTTGCACAATGGTGCCCTAATAGTTGACAGGACAAAGCTTTAAAGTAGCAAAAAATAGGAGTGTCTGATCCAGTCATAAAATTATGATTTTCCTAATATATCCAAAAAGAAAAATAAGGTTTTATTACAGCTCCTCCCTAAAGCATGTCTAGTTTTTCTTAGAGCAGAAAAGAGCATACTGTTAAACACTTCTACACATAAATATATACATGCCCACCCCTGGCCTGGGAGAGAAGTTGGTAAATCTGTAGAAAATCAATTCTTCAGTGTATGGTTGTTTGGAAAGTTGTAGCAAAGAGGAATAGCTTCATGAATTTCTAGTTTTTAAAGGAATATTACAAACTACCTGAGGCTTCAGAGATACATATTTGATCTATGTGTATTTCTTAAATCTTGACATTTCCTTCAGTTATCTTATCCATTACAGCAAATGAATAGGTATTTATGTACAACCTTCTCTTAACAGTAGCCACTGTCTTAAGATTTCTCTAGTGACTAGTTAAGTATAGCATAACAACGCGAGAATACTTACTAGGACCCACAGCACTGCAGTGGTGCCATAAGTCAGTCCAATCTTTTTCCAGTTTGGTTTTGTATAGTCAGGTTTTCTTGCAATGAATGCAGAACGAGTCAATGCTAAAATATAGGAATTTTACACACACACACACATTAGTTTCTGTCAAGTTTATTTAGATTATCAAACCAATTCATGACAGTCTTGTCTGATCTGTATTATAAAAGATTTTCTGACAAATTATATTACTGGTGTAAATGGTCTTCCAGCCCTATCATTTCACCCATTTCTGCAAAGATCATTCATTGAGCACAAGAATTCATCAAGGGAACGATGAGAAGCAACAGTGATAGCACAATTCTGACTAAATTACCTATTTCCATCCCTCTGGGAATATAGGATTGTACCCTACTATATTTTACTCAATTGGTTGTCCCACTTTAGAAGTCCTAAGCAATGGGTCTTCCACCAGTTCCCTACATATATCATCACACCGTGTATTAGATCTAATCATCACAAAGAGGAGAAAGGAAAAAAAGGTCTTTATTATGGTGAAAATTATTTAATCAGGACTTCCAGCGTCAAAAAATAAAAATATAACAAGAGCATGAATATGTGCATTTCCTGGGGGAAGCAGTTTAAGATACTCAGGGAGAGGTTAACCAATTATCTTTGATGATAATCAAAAAGTAATAAAACCTTTGTTGTCACCCTTTAGCTTAGCTGGAAAACCTTCCTAGAGACAATTATATGTGTGAAATAAAAACAGCTTCATGTAATACAGACAATAATATTGTGCATTTCTATATATGTGCCTTGTTGCTATTAGGGTGACCAGATAGCAACTGTGAAAAATCGGGACAGGGTGGGGGGTAATAGGTGCCTATATAAGACAAAGCCCCAAATATTGGGACTGTCCATATAAAATTGGGACATCTGGTCACCGTAGTTGCTATGGTGATTGGTGTGCAGAACAAAGTAATAAAGACAATAAATAAGTTGTTATAACTTCTTCCATGCAATTTTTTCAAAGCATCTTAAGTGTTTCAATATAAAGAGGGATTAGAATAGAGATTTTACACTTATTAAATGAGAGTTATATGCAAAAATTAAAAATATTTTAAAAACTTAATCCTAATACTATGAGATAGGCAGTATTGTTAACCTGAGCCTGCCCAGAGATGGCAGTAAGAGGTTGAGGGCAAAAGCAGGGTAGGATTTGCCTCTGTCTGTTCCAACTTCCAAGGTATGCTTGAAAATATAGAGGAAGGACAGTCTGGCAAGGAGTTGGTATAGAACTTCTCTGGGATTTAGAGGCACCAGAGAAGGGTCAGAAAAGGTCATTTGTTTGTGTCCAAGGCTGGCCCCAGCTAGCCCCATTTAACAGATGGGCTCATGGACATTGAAACGACACACACAAAATATAACGGGCAAATCCCGTCAGTGCTCCCCCTCTCCAAACCTCTTCCAAAGACCCAGCTCCTGGGGACCAGCAAAACCCGCTTTCTCACCTACTTTCTGAGGCAGTAAAGGGCAGTTATATGCCAGGACAAATCCTATGTCGCGGGCGAGCACCTACCGTGCAACTCCCCCCTCCATGTGTACCGGCCCCTGCCAGCCCTCGCCGACATCTAAGACAACGCGGCACGAGGCACCAGATGAGGGATCTCCCCGCACCGGCCCTGCCAGCCACACCCCTCCTCCGCCAGGGACTGGGGCGCCCACTGGCCCAGCGGGAGGCTGAAGGTCACTGGCAGCCCCAAGCCGCGGGGAGGGGGGCGTTACCGGGCGCTGCTGGAGTTGGGGCCCGCCACGCCACGCCACGCCCCTCCCCTCCCCTCCCCGCGGCTGCGGTCAGGTCTCCCCAGCCTCCATCCCCACCAGGCCGCGGCCCGCGCGCACTCACTGTGGCTCAGGCTCCCGGACGCCAGGAACAGCCGCTTCGCCAGCCCCAGCGGCGGCGCCATCTTCCCGGCCCAGCTCCGCCCGCGCCGCCGCAGCCCGGCCTGAGCAGCCCGGGGGCGGGGCTGGGGCGCTTAGAGCTCCCCCTGCTGCCGAGAGGCCCTGGCACAGCACCAGGAAGCGGGAGACCTGCGATGCTCCAGCTCTAGCAGGGACCCTCGCTCCTCTCCTTGCCGGGCTGCTGAGGCAACATCCTGCCACTCTCACTGAGGGGCCCGTGGACGGCCTGGGGGACCCTACATCACTCGGTGGGTGCAGGGCTTAATTTGTGCCAGGGCTTGGCAGTTCATAGCCCCACCACCTCTGGGCTTGCTGCAGCACTTATAAATGTAAAAAAATTGCTTGAGCCCTGGCACCTCTTTCATTACAAAGCACTTGGTAGGTGGCCAACAACCTGCCTACAGGAATATCCCTCGCTGGCTGCACACGATATAAAGCAGCATTGCCTCCCCCCATTATATTGTCTACCCTTTCATTTACCATTCAAAGCAGAGGGACAAATCAGTGTTCACTGCACCCTTCCTACTTCTGAGTATCTCTTCTCTAACTCATCATCTGCTTGATTTTAAATCATCCTCATTTTTGGCCTTCGTTTGTAACCTACAAGTCCCATCCTCTAAGCACCATCTCTGGACTTTTTCATTTTCTTATATATTTTTCCAGTCGAAACCTTCAATTAGAGAGTAGCAAATTGACAGAATTAACCATCCAATGATAAATAATCTCCCAGAGCTTCACCCCTTCAGAATAAAGTGAGAGGTACAGCACTGCCAAACCCAAGAATTCACAAATCATGTCAAGCCCCCAAAAGTCTATGATTTAAAAATCATTAAATTTACAAATCTCACAGAATCTCATGGCTCTAGGAGCTGTGGCTTTAGGGAAAACACCAAATAACATGATACTCCTGATAAACAAGCAACAGTGTGGGTGGTGGAGAAAAGGTATTTGAGGGACAAAAGTCAAACAGATGGAGTATAGATGGCGTGTTGAATGACTTGTTTGGTGGAATATGCTAGCAACTGTAACTCACAGTGGGCTAAGTATTTTGGGTGGAGATTTCCCAGCTTTTTAAAGAATTGTGCATCACTATATAAGAATGAGTCACATGGTTCCCAACCCTGCAAACACTTATACGTGTGCTTAACTTTACTACCATGAGTAGTCCTATCAAAATCAATGGGACTATTCATGGTAACCATGATGCTGGCAGACCAGGTGTCAGCTCATGCCAAGGCCCAGGGCCTCACTGAACACTGACCAAAGGCATAGTTGGAAACTTAACTGTGGGTTAGTATAGTTAAAATAGATATTAATTATAAGAAAGTGTTTATACTTTATGGAATGCTTGTAGGATGCTACATTTGTTAATCCTACTTATAATATCTGTATCCCACTTATGAAGTCCTCACCAAATAGGAAAAGAAGCATTAATGAAGGTAAAGTGTTCATTCTGCACAAAAGATGGCCCATTGAAAGCAAATAAGGCATTGTGTAGCACCAAAGGGTAGAGAGACCTTGTTGATTGCATTCCCAACTCCGTCAAGGAAGGAGAGGATTGCGCATGAACTCATCTCATCAGATTGGATTCTAGGTTGAGGGGCAATAAAAATCTCTAACAAGGAGAAACTGAGACTTTATGCTGTCTGGACTCTGAAGGTACATCTACACTGCAATTCAAAACCTGTGGCTGGCCCGTGCCAGCTGACTTGGGCTCGCAGGGCATGGGCTGAGGGTCTGTTTAACTGTGGTGTAGATGTCTGAGCTCAGGTTGCAGCTCAGGCTCTAGAACTTTGCAAGGTGGGAGGTCCCAGAGCTCAGGCTGCAGCCTGAGCCCAAACATCTACACTGCAATTAAACAGCCCCTTAGCCCAAGTCGCGTGCACCTGAGTCGGATGGCACGTGCCAGTTATGGGCATCTGATTGCAGTATAGACATACCCTAAGAGGGACAAGATTCCTAAACATAAGCAAGAGATCCCTTTGGCATAGGTCAGCCCTAAAGTTCAGATAGAGCTGCTTATTATAGAAGCTTATATTACCTTTTTAAATCTAAGACGGTAACTCGTGTGTGTGTGTGTGTGTGTGTATATGTTTCCTGATTTAACCTTGTAAATAATTCTCATTCATTTTCTTAGTTAATAAACCTTCAGTTAAGTACAGGATTGGCTACAAATGTTGTCTTTGGTGTGAGATCTAAAGTGCAAATTGACCTGGGGTAAGTGACTGGCCCCTTGGGACTTAGAGTAACCTGAATATTATTGTGATTTCTGGTGTAAAATGACCATCTATCACATACTCCATCTTGCCTGGGTGGCAAGGTAAATTGGAATGTCCAAGGGGACTATCTATGACTCTGTGGTAAAACTGTTATAGTGCTTCAGGAGTTCTCACTTGTTACTAGGTTGGTGAAATCTAATTATGGAACATACAACCAGTTGGGGATTTTTTCCATTTTTTGACAGTCTGCTCTGAGGTTGGCATTCACGGTCATGAGCTATTCCAGACAGCATGACAACAGTAAAGTTAAGCATGTGCAATGTGCTAAATCTTTACAGGATTGGGATCTTAGTTTAATCTTTAGTTCCTGCTGAAGCTTCTCAGAGCTCTTCATATGCAAATTTTGTTTCCCAGTGTCAATTCCTTTTTCCAGATAATAAATATATTAAACACCTCATACAGCTTTATCCAAAGCCCACTGAAGTAAAAGGAAAGACTCCCCTGGATTTCACTGGGCCAGTAGATCAGGCCCCTAGTGCAGAAGCAAGGCACCCCATTGTTAACTTTTGCCATGCTGAAACAAGACAGTTTCTTCCTATTTATTTTCTGTTTCTTAGCAAGTTTCTAATCCATAAAAGTACTTTAACTCTTACCCCATTACTACTTTTGATGTTAAAAGCAATTCAGGACTTTTTATTATTTAGGGTACAAAACTGTTTTGTAATATCATCAGCTGAAGGGTTGTGGCATAATAGGTTGAAATTGAATGTAAACTTTTCATTGGACAACTGGGTTCAAATCCTGCAGAAGTTATAGACAAAAATTGAGGATCTCATCCTAATTTGCATTTAAATACCATACAAAATTCTAACACTGCACATAATAATTGCTTTACAGACACCCAAATGTGCAACAGTCATCATGTTTTCTGTGGTTCCAAGTCCCAGGAGGGAAGCAGAGAGCAAACAGTGACCTGAATCACTGTCTTGGGGCAAGAATTGACTAGCTTTTGAATTGTTTTGCTGGCACAGCACTGTGAGGGTGGGTCCCAAAAAATAGTAGTCATGTGCCTTTTTTTGTAACTAAAACTGGTTCTGCAAGATTGTGATGGTGAAACTGCAGGTGGAGGTGCGGTGTCAGAGCTATGTAAGGGGAGCTGGCACTGCACCAAATGCCTACATATTGTAGCCACTCATCACTTTTGGTAAAAAACCAAAGAGGGAGGTATGGTATGTTCCTGCAAATGGCATCTACCAGCCCTGATCTAGAGTAGGATTTAAAGGCACGAACTAACACTAATCTAATCATTCTAATGTAGCCAAAGCGCAGCCCCTTCCCATGAGCTAAGCCCTGCGCTCCCCCACCTTTAGCCCCACCAGGCTGACACAGGCCTTGTCTACATTAGGCTTCTACAACGTGCTAGCTAACTCAGGCGATTAGCGCACCATAAACCCTAGGCCCGCCGGGCCGGAGCTGTCCAGCCGCTGGTGGGAGAGGCGCGCCGGCAGCCAGCTCGCGGGGCCCGTAAAGTCTGCTAAGAGAGGCGGGCGCGGAGCGGCTGGGTGCAGGTTGCTGGGCTGGGCGCATAATGGAACGTGCAAAGCCCCCGAACGGCCTCATTTCACCCCCGGCTTTTGCGGCTGCGGGGGATGGAGGCGAGTCACGACAACCTCGGCCGCTCCGCGGGGGACGCCTGGGTCGGGATCTGAGTCACCAGGGCGGAACTCGGGAACGGCCTCACTTCCCGGCATGCCCCGCACCGACTCCCGAGCCGGGCTGGGCCATGGGGTCGCGGCGCATGCGCGTTGAGCAGCGTGACCCGGCTGGGGAAGCCCTAAGCGGCGGCGGCCATTTTGGCTGTGCCTCTCTCCGGCCTGTTCAGTTACCACGTGAACTGTCGCCTGGGACTCGGTGCGGGGCAAGGGGGAGCCCGGCGCGGATACGGCGGCCTGGAGGGGCCGGGCCTGGGACGGAAGCGAGCAGGGGGCGGCGGGGGCGGCCCGGCAGGGAGTCCCGGGAGGCGGCGGTGACCGAGGAGCGGCAGGAGACACCCCGCCCCCCGGAGCCTCCAAGCGGAGCCGGAGCCGGCCGCTGCAGGAGCAGGAGCGATGCCGTCCGTGAGCCTCCCGCCCAAGGAGAACGCGCTCTTCAAGCGCATCCTGGTGAGTGAGCCGGGCGAGGGGCCTCGGCGGCGCCTGGCCAGGCCCCTACCCCCTGGTGAAGCGTAGGGAGCTGCAGCCCTGGCTGCTTCGGTGGGACGGGACCTAGGGAGCCCCCGCACCTGTGCCTGGGCCCTGGCGCTGGCTCTCGTCACCCCCTGTTCCGCTGGTTGCTGCATCCTCCCCGCTTCGGGGTCTGTCTTCCCCCGCAGCCCCCTGAAAGGAGCGGGAGGACGGACGAAAGTCCCCCCTGCTCCCCCGGTGCCTGGGAACGAAGGACTTCCCCCGGCATGTGGCAGGAGGCCCAGGAGAAAGGGGTCCGGGGAGGGGCTGGACAGAAAACCTGAGGAGATAGGAGGAAAGCCTACAATTGAGGGGAGTTTCCAACTCCTCCCCGACAGTAGCCCCATTTCGAGCGTCTTGCTCTCGTGTTGTCCTGGGTAAGCAAAAGCGAAAGAGGTGGGTTGGTGTCTTGGGCTCGCTTTCGCTGAGGGGGGAGCAGAAGAGCTCTCAACACTCATTAACTAGTGATTTTTTATTTTGAATCCTGCCCATTATGTTTGGGTGAGGGCCCAGTACGTTGCACACACTGCATTTTGCATCTTATTGACCACTTCAGAGTTGTGTAAAGAGAGTCAGACGTGATCCTAAACTAGTGCAAGATCCTAGGCTTCTTAAAGTATCCTGAATTCACTAATTTTGTGCCTACACTAGCTGGGGGACTTGGGGTTCCTCAGGGTTTTTTAAAAGTCAGTTTTGGAGAGATTAGTTTTTGCTGTTCAATGGGGGAATGTCTCTTTGGCCAGAGGACGTGTAAAATGGTGAATGTTTTAGAATGACTTTTCCTAGACTAACTGAGCAATTAAGTCTTGTCTACGTAAAACATTTTGACAGTTTACTTTCCTTGGATTCTAATTCCGGCATATGTCAATGAAACACACTCTGCACCACAAAATAATTACTAAGAGTACAAACAAAGACATACTTTCCATTTAAAGTGTGCATGAAAGGAATACATAATTCACTGTACAAAGCAATATAATAAGTGCGCATCAGCTTTGATTCAGTGCAGTATGAAATTTGAATATAAGGCACTTGGGGCAAATGGAGTATTGTAAGGAGATGGATCAATTAATGAATGATTTTCAAGAGTTTCATATTAAGGGGATTCCCTCTTACCTACTTAATCTTGAAATATCATATAGTTCTCTCCCACAAAAACTTTTGCAAAATATTACACGTTAGTTTAGATTCCAAAATGTTAGTAAGTTTAAGAGTCTTTAAAAACAATGTGCTCCCAAAGATCAGGAATGTTAAATCAGATTCTGTAATCTATCTGAAAGTCTCAAATTGCAGAAATGGTAATCTGTACCACAGATGAAGATGACAGGGGAGGGATAGCTCAGTGGTTTGAGCATTGGCCTGCTAAACCCAGGGTTGTGAGTTCAATCCTTGAGGGGGTCACTTAGGGATCTGGGGCAAAAATTGGTCCTGCTAGTGAAGGCAGGGGGCTAGACTTGATGACCTTTCAAGGTTCCTTCCAGTTCTAGGAGATTGGTATATCTCCTATTATTATTATTTATGCAGAGAAACTCCTTAGAAGGCTGCATCTCCTGAAATAATGAGAAATATCTCTTTTAATATACACATCTTAAGGTTGTTGTGTGCAAAACATTCTTAAAATCTTCTATAAATGTTTGCTTTTAATGTATCATATATGTATTCTATTAGTGAGTGTTTAGTTTAAAAACACTACATTAGAAATGTACAGAACTGTTGATAACTGCGCAGTAGTTAACAGTGCAAAGGTGTATATCATCATGAAACATACAACTTCAGTTAGTACTGAAGAACAGAAGTCACCACCCAAATGTGGACACAGGTACGTTCTAAATCCTTGCCATGCAGTCTCTTCAAACTTCCTTTGAAAAGTTCCTCAGATGTCAAAGTTGTCTTGGCGTGCGACTTTGAAAGGTGTGGTTTGGAGTGTTTTGTCATAGCTGGAGTTTAGTGAAGATGACAAGGAGCGATAAAGCTTGCCCCAGCTTTGAAAGTCAGCCTAACCCAGCTTTGAAAGTCAGTCTAATTTAGTCCAGCTCAAGAAACTTGGTTTTTGGCTGAGGTCTGTTCCAGACCAAGCAGATTTTGTTTAGGCTGTTTGTTTTTGTTCTGTGTTTTTTGTTTTAACCGAAAATTCTATTGTCATCAAGTTGTGGGGAAATCTTTGTAACCTAATTAACTTCAGTTCCTGTGTGATATACAATTTTGTATATTTATTTTGTAATGCTCCTCACTCTTTTTGCCTCTTTCCCTTTCATGGTATTTGAACCCACAACCACGGTTCACATGTGTAGACCGCTCTGTGGTTTTCTAATTTGTTGCAAAAGAAAATAGGTAGATTGAAAAATAAGTTTTTCAGTATTCCTACTGAAAGCTTGACCAGTGAACATGTGGCACATACCACCTGGTTTCAGGTATGTCATTTCTTTGTATATATCAAGAGGTGACTTATAGCTTCAAGATTTTTTCAGCAGACACTGATGTGATCTAGCCTACAGAGTACCCAAAAGAGGAAAATTGCCCTTCAATAGATAATATTGTTGCACAGAACTTTTACCAGAATACAGAACCATCCAAACTGCAGTTCTTTCGGCTGTTGTAAACTCAATAGTTCAAGCAGATAAACTGCCATTTTATTTTTGTAAGCAAAGATTAAAACAGACACAGATATTTTGGACACTAAACCAGTTGTGTATACTTTGGAGAGGGGTCTCATTTATTCATAGTGTTAAGAAAATTTACTCTTATTTCAAAACTTGAATGTTATGCCTTACAGAAACAGGACAGGATCTGATCAGTCTGTTGGGAAAATAATTTACCTTTTAATGTTTGGAGCAGTTGTCAGTTTTTTAAAGCTATCAAGATCAGAAATCTGGAACAGAAATGTTTATGTAGAAATCTGCTTGCAAACCTGTTCTTCCACTTATCTCTGTGTGTCCTACCACTGTTTGCTAAAAGCATTCAATAGAGTAAGATTTTCCTAATTTGCTCATAGGTGTATGGCAGTTTTACTGGGAATGTGCTCTGTCTGTACCATATTTAACATTTAAAAATCCATTCACCCAGTATGCGTAAGAGAGACTCTCCCAGGAAGTTAACACTTTCTGCTAAACTTAAGTTCATTTTTTAATGTTTCTCTAGCCCTTAGAGATATGAAGGTATGCAAGTGCAAACCAAGGTTAAACTAATTCACTGTTGTATTAAATCTGTGGACAGAGCTCTCCAGTACCTCTGCTATTGTTCAGGGCTTCCACAGGGTGCAGAACAGGGAAAGTGGATGTCCTAAGTTTTCACTTTTCACTGTTTCTTTTTGATCCTTGTGGGCATCAGTGAAACTGGCATGAATTGGGTCTATTTCATTCAACTGTACTTGGACAAGCTATGAGCAACAGCAGAGGCTAACACTGGAAGGAGGGCTCAAAATGGGGTTGAGAAGAGGGAGGAGTAATAAACACCCCTTTCACCAGCCAGAAAGTTGCAGGAGGGATAAAAGAACATACACCCCCATTGCAGTAGCTGGTGAGCTGTAATGTAATGGAGAAATGCACTTTCATTGGAAGGAAAGGAGAAAGTGGAGTGAAGAAAAAGGCAAAGACAGTAAAACAAAATCAAGGCATGCAGGAGGTAGGACTGGTTGAGTTGTAGTTTACAAATGGCTGGTGAATTTTACAGGTTTTTGGCAAATATTCAGTTAGTACTTATGCTATTTAACCAGCTTTCATGGTATGACTAGCTGGTCAAATACAACTCAGCAAATGTATTTAGATTAGTACCAATTGGATATGTCAAATATTAAATGAATGCTTTTGTTTGACCAGACCTAGTAGTTCAGGGTTTCTCAAACAGGGGTCGCCGCTTGTGTACGGAAAGCCCCTGGCAGGCCAGGCCGGTTTGTTTACCTGCCCCGTCCACAGGTCCGGCCGATCGCAACTCCCAATGGCTGCGGATCGCTGCTTCAGGCCAATGGGAGCTGCTGGAAGCGGTGTGGGCCGAGGGACATACTGGAATGAGGAAATTACACCTAGTCCATGTCTACTACAGGGATTATGTTTCTCTGCTACTTCAAAGCTTTGTACTAGATGTGCTAAAGTAAGTATCATATTAAAAATATTCAAAGCATGTGTTTTAGATCTAGTATTAAGTACATACTGTATGTTGTTCAAGATGTTCAAGGTTCTTTTATGCCATGCAGCAGCAACCTGGTCAAGATTAAAGATTGTGATAATTCCAATTTATAGTGATAACCCACTGAATTAATACACTACACCAACGATGATCATTGCTGCACCATAATGTTACTGGTTGCTTGAGTATGCTGAACTCTGTAGTTTAAATATATATATCACCATGCTTCAAATGGGTAGGGATAACAAGTATTATTGTATTGGTTTCTGGTTTTCCTAGCTAGGAAGGATATTTTACTAATTAATCTTTCCAGTAATTAGGTGGAAGGATGGTCTTGTGGTTGAGGCGGTGGGCAGGAACTCAGACCTAGGTTCGGTTCCTGTTTCTTACACAGCCACCCTTGTGACCTTACTGCTTCTGTGAAAATGGGAATAATATTTCCCTACCTTATAGGAATGTTGAAGATAAGTTTTAGTGTTTGAAGCTCTTGGGGGTTATAGGCCATGTAAGTACTTAAGTAATTTAATAAGTTTGTTTATCAACTGAAATCACTGTCTAGCATCAACTGTATCATGGATTTTACACACACAATTCCCTGCTCAAAAGTTCATAGTATTTATCATCATTTGATTCTCTGTTTTCTTAAGTGTGAAGAAAAAGATCCTTGTTCGTGATCGAAGCAGCTTCTACCTAAGGCTTTTACCTGAAAGAATAGGAAAAATCTCATAGTCAGCCATAGCTGTAAATACAGGAATCTAGGAGCAGAGATTAAATTAGCAGGACCCAGAGGTTGTGCATTGCATGACAGTCTGGAGTGGGGAAGAGTCTCGGTGAAGGAGATGGATCCAAACTCAACCAGTTTTGTACAGTATCTTCTGTCAACAAATACTACCTTCTGTCTTGCTCCAATTGAATCTAACCTAGCAATTTATGTTCCAGTTTCTTCCATATACTTTGGTGTCAGGAAGGCCTGCTGGTGTTACTGGCTGGACATAGTCAGTTTAGATAACACCATTGATTTATTGTGTGTTATCACTTTTAAATGTATCAGACATTGAATAAGAGCAGTGACAAGACTGAACTTTTCTGGACTTGGCAGATTTAGGTCCTTGGAGAAGAAGACCAATTGTGCATTGCTACTCTTCTGCTGATTCTGTTCTCAGACCTAACATATTTCCATCTACTTCTGTGAGAGTCTGCATTTGAGCTAGCATAATCTTGTGATCCTTGATGTTGAGGAATGCCAACAGATCTAGTAGTATGGATCTTCAACCTCCATTCTGAGAGAGATCATCCATCAGTGCTACCAGTGTGATCTTTGTGCCATATTCAATCATGAAGCCTGATTGAAAAAGATCTAGAGTATTGGATGGAAGTTAGCTGTTGTCGTTTGGCCTGCTGCCACTTTAATAACTTTTCCAAGAAGGAGACACTAAAAATAAGGCAATAGTTGATGCTGAAAGATGGCTTTTTGAGCAAGAGTCACACTTACATGATTAAGGCTTATGAAGAGTTTGTCAGATTCTGTTCCTCACTAGATTTCACCACCAATGAATGGAGGAACAGTTCAGATGTTTGTACAGATTCTTTCTACACCACCACAAAAGAAACATCCACTTCATTTCTTAGACTTGCTTGGAGTTAGTTGGGGGAGAGATTTCCCCCCTCCCCCTCAAGTGTTTCCAGTGGACCTGTGATACTTTCAGTCAATCTCTTCTGGGAAGTAAGAGACAAGATTCTTTGCAGCTGGAGGATTCTTTAGGCCCTAGGACTAGTGTAGATTGCTGAAACTGTTTGCAATCCAGAACAATTCTGTCTGCCAGGATTTTACATCAGTGGGGAAGGCTATTTATTAGTGTTTTAGCTCTCTAGCATAGGATTAATCAGGTGGTTTGCACAGCTGGTTCAGATTAAACACACATCTTTCTGCTGAGGTGCTCTAATCTCCAATCCTCCATCTTATGTATGTCATTTGTCATTGAACCAGGATCCCCTGTCAGGATAGTGTGGGGATATCAGATGCCTAGGGACCACAGTGTTGTTTGGTAGGGTCAGAGCTCAAAAAATCCGCTTGCTCATGTGTAGTGGTTTTCATGTCAATGTCACCAACTTTTTCTGAAACCTGGGCTTGTCTTCACTGCCCCAGGGAGCTCAAGTTAGTACACTGGAGTTACTACATTTGAGCAGCCAGAGCAGTGGTTCTCAACTTATTGACCATTGTGGGCTGCATATGTGGTCCACAATGTGTTATGTGGGCCGCATCCAATACTACCTGTATGGCCCTGAGGATGTCACATGGGCAGCAGCTGTATACTGATTGGGCCATAAGCGGGCCATGGGCCCCAGATTGAGAACCACTGAGCTAGAGTGAGAGCAGAGTGAGTGATCACATTGCAAAACAGTCAAGATACACAGTGATATTAAGAGTGACTGGATTAGCAGCTGATGATTTGTTGTAACTTGAGCTGCAGCATCTCCACTGCATTACTAACTAGAGATTCTTGTATGTGGATGGAAGTCAGGCTGAGGCAAAACTCAAGTTATAGCTTGAGTTGATGCAAGGAAGACAAGTCTGACACTTTCATTTAAAGAAAACTTAAGTCTTTATGGTTGCAAAGAGATTGTTCCCAACATGACCCAAATGTACACAGTTTAATTATTCTTTTCCTATGATATGTCATCACTGCAAAAAAAGTGTATATTCTTAACTCTGGTTAGCTAATGCATGTCAACTAACTCAGGTTAAAATAGAGGTTAAGACAGGGCAGCTCTGCTTTTAACATGGATTAGCAGCTCAAGTTCAGCAGACATACATTAGCAGAGATTCTCCCACTATCATCCTCATAGTAGCCAACAAACTGCAAGTCTGAGGGGTGAAAATGGTGTGAGTATTGAAACTGTTACCCTGACTCTCTCTGGCTGCTTGAAGCAAGCAGTACGTCTACACTGCAGTTAAACACCTGGGGCTGGCCCATGTTAGCTGACTTGGGTTCAGTCTATGGGGCTGTTTAATTGTGGTGTAAATACTCAGGCTCTGGGACCCTGCAGTGGAGGCATAGAGTTACAGCTACTGTTAGTGTGGTCATTAGTGAACATGGAAGAGCTTGTTCAGTGATTGAAATTTCTAGGCAATAAACTGAGTTTAAGTGGGGACAGCTATTAAATGTCCTGTCCAAGGGATTGAATGCATGCACAATAGGAAGATGGCTGGTATTTTGTGGCAGAAAATGACCTGCAGCTGTATATTTTTTTCTTTGAAGTAAAGATATATGAAATGCATCGTCTTAGCAGCTAATGCCATATATTTGACACTATGATTCACTCTCAGATATTAGTCCTTTACTTGATTTGTATCCTTCTACTTTAGTAGAGAAAATACATACATGGCCATTTAAATGAAAACTCAATTTTGAGAGAAAATAAACATATGTTGGATGGGTAAATTAGGGCTGGAAAAGTCCATTTGCGTACTTGCCTCTGGTGAGGGGGAAGAGGGAGAATTAGTGGAAGTAGCTTTTGCAGATTTAAAAAAAAAGTTTCTAGACTTTACAGGTGTGAAGATAAACTTTCCATATTAATACCAAATGTAAACCAGTACATTACAGACATAAGACAACACACACGTGACTTCAGTACTAATACTGCTGCTCAGAGCTTTCTAAAGTTGTATCAGAGTGATCACTGACAAGACCTGTCAGTTTTCATTGTGGGTGTTTATAACCTTGTGGGTACATAGTGAAACTGATGAGAATCAAGTCAAGTTTTATTCTGTAGCAGTTTCTTTGGGAAGCTCTGAGCAGCAGATGCAGGCATTAGAGATATTAAATAGAGAGGCGGAACTTAAATTGGTGGCTGCGAGAAGGATAGATTAATAGAAATGACCCTGTTTTAGCAGCCAGAATACAGTTGGGCATTTGATCAGTCCAAAATAATCAGTCAATTGCAAACATTGGTCAGATATTGTCAAATGTGAAAAATGGCCAAATATTTTAAAGCACTAATCTGTTAGAACAATAACAACTATAACAAAAGGAATAAGACTTTATTGTCTCCAAGAGGCTTAGCTTTAGATTCTTATGCCTAATTACAAAAAACAAGTTTTAAACTGCATTATTTTAACTCAGAAAAATGCAAAACATAATTAAATGAAGTTTTAAAAAATGAAACTGTTCAGTCTTGAATAATTGTCATTCTTTCATTACCGTTTTTCTTTTGTAATGGAAATAAAACAAACATAGCAACTATAAAGGAAGTCATTTTTTAACTGTTGTTCTGTGCATGCAGTAGTAGTATACAGAAGTATGAAAAGAGTTTCTGCTGCTGTAGCTAAACTGGAAGTTGAGCATGACCCTTTCCACCATGATAGAGAAAGGTGTTTTGATTCAACAGCTGGGATTGCACTCTGGTTGTTTTACAACTGAATGGGTTGCTTCTTGCTTTATAATTTGCTACTTCCATCAGAATTTTTTGTGTGTATGTCCTTTAACATTTGCAACAGCCGCTATGAGGGCACCAACTGAATCAAATTAATCATCAGAAAGGTCTTGGCCCTAGAAGCATGGATCAAGAAGGTAGGCAGCATTATGGGCAGGACTGATTACTTGATTTTTTTCTGAGATATTTTGTCTCTTTCTCATCAGCTTTTGTATGTGTACTGTGTTCAGTATTCTTACAAATGTTTTTCATGTTCAAGAATAATCTTTGGCATCAGACAATATAGAACTATAACTTTTCATATTCTGAATGGACTGAGCTCCGAGTTCAAATAGTGAAATGAATTTTAGATTTGCATCCAAAAGACTGCATCATCAAGAACATGAGTGAGGATTACTTGGGGGCAGCACCCAGCCACCCTTTCTTAAGCAGCAGCTGATTGAAAAGTCTGCTTGTATATTGGAAGATCTTTGAGGAATTTAATAGAAGAGCCCCACTGAGTATGCAAGACTTACTCAGCATGGATGAAATCAAGTGCTTTACTAAATGATGTTGAAAATGGCTGCTGGTACTTTATTTTTGAAAAACTTGACAGTGCTTTTTCACTTTTCTTATATGTGACGAGAAAGTTTGTCAGGTCTTCAGCATCACCAATGAAATGCTGCCTCCTCAGAGCAGCATGCTCATAACACAGAAGATGTGAATACTCATTTATCAGCAACGACTAAGCTGCTTTCACATTAGTCACAACTGAAATACCCTTCTGTGTGGACCCAATTCATGTATTGTATTGTCAGCAATACTGGGCTGCATGATGATGCTCAGTTGTGCATTGGAATGAGTAAACCACTGGTTGTGGAGTTGTTGCCATGAAGCTGATGACGTTCTCACTGTGAATATTGCTTCATCCATCAGATACTAGAGACACATGAGGAACTTGAGGAATAAGAACACCAATTGTTTTTCACGTCCACTTTTGGTATTCAGAAGACTTTCCTGCAAGCTGTTTCCTACTTTGTAAATTGGACACAACTTATGAAAAAAATCTAGTACATAAGGATTTTTTTCTATATTAAATGGTTTATTGCTGGCATTAATACCTCTAGCGAACATATGGTCAGATTTGTTTTTCCGGTCAGAGGACACTGTATCAAAAAACCTTTTAATACCAATTTGATGAACATCTGAAGACTTTCCAGGAGTGAGGAATTTTTTATGCTAAAAAAGATGTTGTAGCAGAATTCTTAATATGAAAAAATGGAATTAGCTTCACTTTCATTGTTACTCATATCACTATCTTCATCAAAAGATGCCATGCTTTGTGATGCAGCTGCTCAGGACAAAGTAGAAGAATGCACATAAGAAAAATTTTGATGTAGACCAGTTTTATGTTTCTTGCTGTTTAACTGCAATAATCCATCTTTGACAGTAGCTGTACATATATCACAAGAATTTAACAAGCATTTCTCCATCTATCTATATGTTTCACATAGTCAGAAGCACAGTACTTGTGTTTAGCTTTAATTTTTTCCAAGTTTGTGTAGTAAAAAATGTCCATACCAATTATTTTTGGCTTTCCCTTACTCTGCGTATATTATGATGTCACTGTTAGCATTCCAGAAGTAGTGAGACATTAATATCTAGATTTATGAAGTATCTCATGGATTTCAATCAACCAGTAACCATGCAGTTCTGTTTCTAACGGCTGCTGTACCAGAAGATTCCAGCCCCTCAATGTTTTCGGGCATGTTGCCCTCTCCCTCCCTCCCAGGCGCCTTACAGATTACATGGAGGGGAAGGGTGGCAGGTAGTCCATCTTCTTGCAACAAACACAATGGACTAATAAGCAGCTGCAGGAAGAGCAGGTCTTTACAGAGATGTGATGTTACACCTCCTTCATTACCCTAGAACTTTGCATATTATCAGCAAAGTATTGCTGGGAAAACGTGTGGTACGAAGGGGATTTTTGTTGAGGGGGCGGAGGAGTGAGGGTTTACTTACATGGGCGTTTAATGTAGGTTATTGAGGGTTGGGGGGAAGTACTAGAGGGGTTTAATAGCTGTTACTTTTGTTTAAGGGAGAGACTTAATGGCTGCACATTTCTCTTTGTGTAGAGGAAGAAGCTCTTCAGGGCAGAGGCCGTGTCTTACCTTGTTTAATGTGCTTTTTGTAAATTTCTATGTGTTGATGGCATGGTATACAAATAAAGCTACACATACAATGTTTGTTCTAGAATATTCCAGCCAATCAAGATGCTCAACTTTCAATTAGTTCCCCTTTTTCCCCAACAGGTGGCATTAGTATGAAGTACAGTAAGTGATCCAAATATTTAAGTAGGGCTTCTTAACAGATGGAATCATGATGCAGTCAAAAACGTAGGTCACCACCTATATGAGGGCATTCTTGCTGGAATATTTAACTATTTGACCATGCTCAAATAATAGTAGGTCAGTTGACCAGTTTGCCAAGCCTAATCCAGAAAGTTGAAGGAAGGGCACACCATCCTCCAGCCCCTTATTGCAGCAACCAGGAGTCTGAGTGAGGTGTAAAGAAGCGGAGTCCCTCCACCTTATCCTGCTGGCAGCCAGGAGGCTCTGGATGGGAAGAGGTTGTGGAGAAACAAAGAGAGAGCTCCTTCAACCTTTTAACACCTGAAGGGTTGATTGTGGGTGGTGGTAGTAAAGATTTATTTATTGGCTATCTGTTAGACAAAAGGTGATTCAAGAAGGGTCTCCCTAATTCCTGCTTGGGAGTCCCTACCCATACTGGAATGTGAGCCCTTGCCCATTCTCAACATGGGGGTAGGGAGTTGGACTTCTTACTAGGGTATTATAGGTTACAGATCTCACTTAATCTGTATTATATGGCTCAGTCTAGCTAGTACACAACATGCTTCCAACGCCCTAGAATAAATATTTAGTGAAAAAATAAATCAATAAAAATCAGGTTGAATAATCTAGTGATTAGAGCAGAGAACAGTAGGCAATGAGAGTGTACAATTTAGTATTTGAGTCTTGCTAATGGTTTCCCGTTTGCTGAGAAAAAATCTGTTAAAAATATGTAATTGACTGTAAACATCTTAGTAACAGTTTTAGAAAATTATGTACCATACAAATAACATTTATTAGCTACATTCAAGTGAATCTAATTAGCAAGAACAACACAATAGAAGGGAGAAGTGGAAAAGGAGGTGGAGAGAACAGGAAAGGATACCGTATACAGTCGTTATGACATAGACTAACACCTTATTGCTGTAAAGTGTCTTTACTATATACTTCCAGGAATGAAGACCATAGTTCTTCAAAGGAAGCCACGCTCTGACTTACCAAGAGGAAAACTCTCAAGACTTACTAGGTCATTGAACTTGTACCAGACGCTAATAGAAAACTTCAGTTTTTCTGCTTTCCATTTCTTTGCAGCATGATATTTTTTGTGATTAGTGTGGTTCTGAGAAGTAGATAAGTCCCTCAGTTCTCTGTTATATCCAGGAATAAATAACAAAGGATCACATGATAAACTGAAGATCAAATTCAAATTAAGCTAGATAAATATGTTCAGAAACCTTTATCTAATAACTACATGGCATATGTCTGTGGCCTGGTCTACAACTACAAAATTAGGTCAATATAAGTTGCTTTGCGTCAACCCTATTTGTGCATGTGTCTACAGACTACATTCAAAGTTGTCTCCTGACAGAAGTGCCCTGTTACAGCAACACTGTAAAACCACCTCCCGCTATGGCATTGAGCTCCCGTTGACCTACTGAGTTTGATGTAGTGTGAGTGTAGACAGTGTGTGACCTGTGTTGATCCTAACATTCTTCCAGCAGCTGTCCCACAATGCCACGTTCCCTCTGCAGTAGCCACTTTAGTCACAGTTCAGAACTTGACTGCCAGGAGTCACAGAGACTGGAAGCCACCCCAACACCCTATTTAAAAACACCCTTTGGAAGTGCCTTTTCCTGATTGTCCAGCTTGGTGAGCACACCTAATAGCTCTCCTTTGAGTGTGCAACTGCCCAACCGACCATGCCTGCTCCACACACTAGACTGACTACTCCATGGAATAGACAGGATGTATTGTATCTCCTGGGCCTGTGGGAAGAAGAGGCTATGCAAGCATAGCTATGGACCAGCTGTAAGAATGAGGACATCTGTGAGAAGATTGCACAGGGGATGCAGGCAAAGGAGTATGAAGTGCCATGTGAAAGTGAGGGAACTGCAGCAGGCATATCACAACAATTGATCTTGTGCTCAGCTGCTGACCTGCTGCTTTTACACCAAGCTTCATGCCATATTTGGCACAGAACCCACCAGCATCAAGCAGACTACCCTGAAAACTTTGGAGGAGTCTGAGACCCCCGCCTGTGAACAGCGAGGTGAAGGAGCGGGGAAGATGCAGTGGAGGGATCCAGTCATGCCATGAGCCAGAACCTGTTAGTTTCCACCACCATCTAGCCAGTCCTGCCAGCCAAACACAGATGAGCCCAGTGAAGGGGAAAGAAACTTGTGTGTGTGTGTGCATCCATTTTCCCTTGCAATGTTTTACATCTAAGGATGGTGCCCTGCCAACAAGTTAACAAGACACAGGTATCGACTTTGCATTGTTTTACTCATAAGAGAAGAGGTAGTGGTACGACAAACAGAGTAGAGTTGGTATCTGCTTTTCATTTCCTTATTGGTTTAGGCAGGGACAACCTGGTGGAGCAGTTTGTTTATGTACATAGGGTATCCTTCCATGACATCTCAATTAAACTTGCAGAGTTTCTCCATGAAATCCTCTCCCAAAGGTTTCTATGGATAGCCGCCTTATCTCTTCCTCCACAGTAGAACACTTTCCTATGCCATTCTGCAATGAGTTTGGCTGGCACCAGTGCATTAAACAGGCTAGTAGCATACAGGTCGGGACACCAGTAGCAGCTGTGCTTTCTGTGCCTTTGTTACCTTCAAGAGTGAGAGATCAGCTAAAATCGCCACTGCCTGTGGTAAATAGTGCAGTATTCAGTGCCATTTCCCCTATGTACCCATGGAATAAGGACAAAATTTTGATTCATACAATCATAAATCTTTACTGCCCCCCTCTTTTCGTGGTGGCTCATACTCACCATGGCTGGGGCTGGAGGAAAGTGCTGTGCAAAGGCACTCCAAAGCTAAAGTGTTAATAAGCATGTCATATTAAGTTTTTTGTTTTTATCTGGAATAAGGGAAAGGAGTTCTGAAATTTATCTCTCTTTTTCCATTCTGACTGTAAATCAAGTGATACACTTCTCTGTATTAATCAGCTGCTGCTGCCAGTTTGGCCTTAATGGGTGCCACTGCCACACCCTCAGAACACCTTAACTTGATGAGAAGGAGAAAGAAGAGGACTAAGGAGAACATATTCAGCAAGATCCTGCAAGCCAGTGCTGCATCTGACCACGAACAAAGGCCCTGGAGGGCCGACATGTCAGACAGCAAGAAGAGGGTAGAGTGGACAGGAGACAGGCCCAGGAATCCCAGCAGGAAAAGGAGAGGGAAATGCGCCAGGACATAATGGGGCTTCTGAGGCAGCAAACATAAATGCCACATAGCCAACGCTGGTTGACATATGGGTCCAGCAATCCCGGACTCCCCACCCTTTGCAGTTGTCTGAGAATTGCATGGTACTAGCTCACCTACCTTCCTCCACATTCCATGTGGCCTCACGGGCCGCCACCTTACCCCTGCTATTCCACGCCAAGGGGCAGCAAGGAAAACCACAGTTTCACATATGCTGACCTATGAGAGCCATGGCTGGTATATGTGTAGCCACAATTTTAATTACCGTATGTACTCGATCATAAGCTGGTTCATTTATAAGCCAACCCCCCCCAAGATGGATAAGTAAAAATGAAAAAAAATTCTGACTCATTCATAAGCTGACCCTATAATTCAGGGGTCAGCAAACTTTGGCTCCCGGGCTATCAGGATAAGCCACAGGCGGGTTGAGATGGTTTGTTTACCTCAAGCGTCCGCAGGCGCGGAGGTAACCTTAAGTAAACAAAGTGTCCCAGCATGCCAGCTGCTTATCCTGATGGGCCGGGACAGCAACTGGTGGGGAAATTTTTTTGGGAGGAGAAGCTGGGGGTGAGGGGAGTAACCCCTTTGGCCACTCCCCACATGACCCCACCCCTAGCCCGGGACCCCTACACTCTCCCCATCCCATCCCTTCCCACCTTATCTGGGGCGGGCCAGGGGAGGATGTCTCTGGCCTGGCTGGAGCTGCTCTGGCAGGCTGGGCAGCACGGCCGCAGCCTGCTCTGGCGGGCCAGACCGGGCGGCGTGACCGCAGCATGTTCCAATGGGCTGGGCTGGGTGGCATGCGCGGCTACTTCGGAGGCTGTGGGGAGAGCAGCATGGCCAGAAGCGGAGAGACTCTGGCCCTGCCTCTTCCCTTCTGGCTCTGCTGGCTGTGCTGCCTCTCCTTGCTCCTTCTGTTGGGGGGAGGGGTTGTGTCCCACCTCTCCCTCTCTATACCCGTTCATAAGCCGACACCCTTCTCTGGTGCTTCCCTTTTTTACTAAAAAAAATTCGGCTTATGAATGAGTATATACGGTACATTGCTATTTTTTTGCGCATTGTTTTTTCTGAACTGTTTTTACTACAATAAATTTCTATTTATTTATTTATTTATTTTTGCAAGTAAAATGTTCTTTGTTAGTTCACAGTACATAATTCAGAATACATAGTGGTTCTGTAAGCACCCAGTACTTGTAAGCGTATAGCACTTGTAGGTTCAAGAAGAAACAATCAGGTGTAAATGTAAATCAAGCACGACCCAGTTCATAGCTTCAGTAAAACAGTTTAATATTTATAAATGTACAGCAAGTACTACGCAGTTCTTAGCAGCACCCAAAGATTTAGGCTCAGAGAACAGTCCAGCACAGAACACTACTCTGCTCATGATTTTAGTGCTTCTCAATGCCTCCCTCAACCCCATCCCTGTACATTGAGCTCTTCTAATGGCCTACTTGTCTGCCTGTCCAAACTCAGTGGACAGCCTCTCCACTTCTGCCCTCCACTCTGGCTGCAGATTTTCTCCGTTACCTCATAGTTACTATGCAGGACACAACAGGCAGCTATAACCATTGGGATATTTTTCTCACTGAGATCCAATTTAGTGAGTGAACACCACTGGTGTACCTTTAATCTATGAAAAGCACATCAAACTGTCATTCTGCACCTGCTAAGTTGGTAGCTGAATCTTTCCTTGATGCTCTTCAAGGTGGCGTATATATGACTTCATGTGGGTACTTCTGGAGGGTAGGCACAATGGTTGAATTTAGTAGTAAAAGCTTTAATCTCTGTCCTGTAAGATCAGAGAGGGTGAACATGTGGCTTACCCAGTGGCTCATCCCTTATGTCATTGGACATCTGCAGTGGCATTTGGCAACCTAATTTAGAAATTCTTTACTTTCAGAGAGATTATAGAGATCTGAACCTTGCTTCTTTTCCCAATCTTTTCTGCCTACATGGCCAATAAAGATTACATTTCACATTAATAATCTCTGTGACAGAGGCTCATTGGTGACAACGGGCAGATGGGTTCACTTTTCTCTACTCCTCTCTCAGACCTGACAAACTCATTGTACCTAGTACATCACTTTTATGGTATTTATCAATGAAGGGTGAGGTCTATACTGCAAGTTTGTAACTTACCAGTACTCATAATCATTATGAGAAGAGTGTATGGATAATAGTTAAGGATTAATGTAACTATATTGAAAAATATTCCCTTATGGCCTTGGAGTAAAAATTAGTCCCCAGGTAACCATGTGTCTTGGTGATGACCCATTCATGTGGGAGGGAGTTGTCACCCTGCTCTGGCTAGCCAATTATGTAATGTGTTTGATTGCCCACCCTTGCCCCATCCAAGAACAGTCACTGGAAAACCACCAAAAACAACTGCAAACAATCAAAACCACTTGGAGGTAAAAAGGAACATTGTAACAGACAAGAGCTTGCCTTGTCTGTGAATGAAGACAAAATATTTGATTCAGTATATGAGGGGGTGGAAAAAGACTCTCTGCATCCATTCACTGAGGAGACAATTTGGTAAAAGGGGGTGTATTTCATGAAAGATTAGCTCTGCAAGAGAAGACTTGGGGGTGGGGGAAGGAACCTACTTTATTCAATAGGAAAGGTAACTTAATTGTAGGCCCTAGTTTGTGTTGTATGAATTTATTTTATTTTGTAACCACCTGTTTCCATCACACTTTCTTGTTTTTAGTGGAACCTCTATTCTTTTTTACTTAAAACTTTTTTATATTAAGTGCTTACAAGAGCTGTGTGTTAGAGAGGTGGTGATTTAAGGTAAAATTGGTAAACTGGGCTACATTATTCGTGTGGGAGCAGAGGATCTGTGATTTCTATGAGAAGCCAGTGTTACGGGCTGGATATCACAGGGGAATGCTTTAAGGAGGCTCAGGAACTGGAGTGCACCTCTTGCTAACCTGCAAGGTGAAGTGAGGGCTCACATAGCCTGGAGGAGATATAGAGCTAACCCGGAGCTGCCACAGGCAAGACTCACTCCCTCTGTAACAAGGTGACTCTCAGCTCTGGGTACCCCAAGAGCCATCACAACCGCCCTTCTCCCCATTTGTCCATCTAGAATATTTGTGATATGCCGTATCCCCCCTGGGAAGGGCATTATGCCAGAGTTGATTGAACACTTGTAAGGCATGTTTATTTTTGTTTGTTTGTTTATTTATTAAATAATCTGTTTTAAAGGAGTTGGGTACTTTTATGGATAGTTCTAATATGGCTTCCATAATGTAGATTCTGAATTAATGAGTTGTTATACAGGAACATTATCTTCAAATATGAATCACTTACATTGTGATAAGTGTTTAGATAAACTACTTAGTGTGAGTGTGGGTACAGTATGAAGATGTTTTTTAATTTTGATGAAGTGCCACAGATTCCTATTGTAAGGTTAATAAAATTGCCAAGGACATGAAATATTAGTTTTCTAGCAGTAAAAGCTATATTGCTTAAATCAATAATATCCAATATGTTGGTACAAATGACTGATATTCTTAACATTACAATGGTATGTTAATAGACATTTCCCATTTGTGTTTTGAAATCCAAAACTGTTCAAGCAGACATTTCAAGATCTGAAATTATAGTGGTATAGCTTTTTGTTTTTACATTGCAAACCATTTGTGTTAACTTTGTGAATTAAGTTACTGACTTTGTTGTTCTTCTACAGAGGTGTTATGAACATAAACAGTACAGAAATGGGCTGAAGTTTTGTAAACAGATCCTTTCTAATCCAAAGTTTGCAGAACATGGAGGTGAGTCTTCAGATGGCATATAAAACTACCATATTCTCCTTATTATATGCTTTAAGACATGTAATACATACTTCAAGAGATTTTCTGTAAAACTTCATAAGTCTTTTAGCATCTTTTTGTTCATACTTTGCATAAGTAATTTTAAGGGGAACCTGATGAAGTACAAAGTGTAACTTTTGGAAACCCTGCACCATAATGTGATACTTTATTGCTGATGTAACATTTTTAATCTCTGTCCTTAATCTTTTTATTTTTTCTCTGTCTCATATCTGAAAAAGCAGTACATGATTTGGGGAAGGAGTTGTGTCAAATACCACATGTACATGGCAGTTAGAATTACCATCTTGATCCTCCAGTGAGGGGAAAACAGTTTGGAAGAGAAAAGAGGGTTTTTTTGCCACCCAGCTTTTTTTTCCCCCACTCTTTCGGTTGAACCTCTCTTTTGAAGTACTCAAAGGAATTTCCTTTTTACCTGTTAGACTGGCATGACTGTCCTTTTCTGAAACCCACTTTAAATGACTGCCTTTTCTGTTAAAGAATGGACTATTTAAACAGACATGGCACTCCTTTCCAGTAGAGGGAAGACTATGTCTGCCTACCAGTGAAAATAGGGAAAACTGACATGCTTTAAAGTAGAATACTGAACCAGTATTCTACTATAATACTGGTATTCTGGTTAAAAAAAACTGTTTTTTTTAAACTGGAAATATGATACAGAACTTATTGTTTGAGCCTCATACGCTAACTGAATAAACTACAAATGTAATCTTTTGTACCTGAAAATAGAATAATTGGAATTTTTGTGCTACTAACTTTCCTGAGTCTAAAGTCTTATGTATGAATATTTATATGGTTTAAGATATTAGTTTATATCGGGGTGGGGAGCCTACGGCCTGTGGGCCAGATGTGGCCCGCTGTTTCATTTCATCCGGCCTGTGGCAAATCTCCACATTGTGGGCCAGAAGCCCTGAGCCTCCCATACCACCCCCGTCTCCCACCCCCTGCGGGCCTGGAGCCGCATGCCCTGGCTCGCCCCGTTAAAAGTCTGTCTGGCTCCACGTAACTCCCAGAAGCGACCAACATGTCCCTGTGGCCCCTAGAAGCAGGGGCGATCAGGGAAGCTCTGCATGCTGCCCCCAGCACTGGCTCCGCAGCTCCCATTGGCCAGGAACCACGGCCAATGGAGCTGTGGGGGCGGGGAGCAGCATGGAGCCAGGGCAGGCAGGGAGCATTTACTAGATTAAACCCCCAGGCCTGAGCCCCTGCCGGAGCCCACAGCCCTACCCTCCTCCCACACCCCAGCCCTGAGCCCCCTCCTCCACCCCAGAGCCCACATGCCCAGCTGGAGCCCTCACTCCCTCCCGCACCCTAGCCCGGAGTCCCCTCCCGCACACTGAACCCCTTTTTCTGGCCCCACCCCAGAGCCTAGAGACCCTCAGGTGATTTTTTTCTGTGGGTCAGTGTCCTCTGATAGAAAAAAGATTCCCTATCCCTGGTTTATAGGATGGCTCTTGTGTTTAATAAAATAATAGATTGGTATCAATTGAATCCTAATGTTTTTTAGAAACCCTGGCGATGAAAGGACTAACGCTGAACTGTCTAGGGAAGAAAGAGGAAGCATATGAACTAGTGCGTAGAGGCTTACGGAATGATTTAAAGAGTCATGTCTGTATCCTTTTTGAATATATCTTCCATTTCAGAATGCGGAGAAGGCTGTTAGAGTAACTGATTATTTTATAGAATGTGAACAAAAGCCAACATCTATCGCTGTTCCAAATTGAAAGTGTACAACTGGTAAGTTTCATAGGCGTATACGTATACAAGTAGATTTTGTTTAAACTTATCTGAACAATTTCATACCTAAATTTTGTCATAAAGCTGTCCTTGGAAGCACAAGCAATTAAATACACATTCTTGCTTTTGTGGGAAGAATTATAGTAGTTGAATCAAAATCATGCTGTTCTTTTCCATTGTATTTGCAAGTGTAACCTTTTTCCTTCAGAATTCCTTGCTATGGCCCTGATTTAAGCATGTACTTGAGCATGTGCCTAACTTTAAGCACATGATTATCCTATTGATGTCAGTGGGACTAGTGACATACTTGAAGTTTAAATACATACTTAAGTGTGTGCCTGAATTGGGGCCTGTATTAGGTAAGTTAAAAATGCAGGTAGTACAAGTTGATAGTACTTTCAAACAGTAGGAAAATGAATTGCAATAATGTGCCTCCTTCTCCCACACACCATGTTCCTGTAATATCAATTGGTGAAAAGCTTAATATCTTCAGTTTGAATGTTTTAGTGGTGTTACTGTCTGTTACAAAGCTGGATTTTTTATTTTTTTTATCATTATTATTTTATTTATTTTACCTAGTAGGCACTCTTTTTCTGCCATTCTGGATTGATTTTCTTCAGTAGCGCCCTTAACAAAGTTTTCCAGGCTGGCATGTCTATGGTCTTCTCCAGAGGTCAGACAAGAAGTAC
The DNA here is from genome assembly GCF_016161935.1 of Mauremys reevesii. Classification (NCBI taxonomy): domain Eukaryota; kingdom Metazoa; phylum Chordata; order Testudines; family Geoemydidae; genus Mauremys; species Mauremys reevesii. Next base: position 51,345,602 of record NC_052627.1, read on the forward strand.
GATGAAGCTATCAAATGTTACAGAAATGCACTGAAATGGGATAAAGACAATCTTCAAATCTTGAGAGATCTCTCTCTGCTACAGATTCAAATGAGGGATCTTGAGGGTTACAGGGTAAGTAGAGTATTTACATTATTATAGGCTTCCAGGGAAACAGAGCAAAGGATTAGTGCAATAATTAGTAACTTGCATACAGTTTCCTCAGGTTAAAGGCCATAGGAATCAAAACATTAAACCCTTATATGCTTAACACTTTCGACATTCAGACTCAGATATGCAGAAGACTACTTTTTAATGACTTTCATATAAAGAGTATAATTTGCTAGGTTATCTTTCTGTTAAAGCAGAATTGTTCACTAGTGGACACTTTGAGTTTTGTCTAGTCTATAAATGTTCCGGGTGTTGATAGGGCTTTTACCACTTTCTTTTGGAGACTTCTGCCTAACAAAGTTTACTATCAGGAAGACTGTCCAGATATTCAAACAAAATGTTTTCCTTTCATAACTTTCTTCCATATATTCATCCCTGTTATTCCCTGTATAAGCCTCTATTCCTCTCATTCTTTGGTTTTAGATTTTTCATAGACTGTTATCATGTTTCTCCTGTTGATTATCCTGTAGCCAAACTGAACTTATTTTAGTTTTCAACCTATTATTTTCCTTTTAAGCCAGTTTCTGCAGCTCTTGACTATGTGTGTTGCTCTTCTCTGAATTCCTGTCAGTTTGTCAATAGTTTTCTGGTAAAATGTTGCTTAGAACTGAAGACGCTATTCTAAGTACAGTTGCACTATGGCGTTCTGTTTCTGTGGACAAGGACTACAACCACTGCTCTGACATCTCTGCAAATGCATCCCCAAATTGAATTTGTCCTTTTTTGCTGTCCTGTTGCATTGCAGACTCATGTCTGATTTGCTGAAATTAAGAATTACTGTTTTTAATCTCCCCACATGTATTGAAGGTGGGATATTTTCCCGAAAACATATGTGCTTGCATGTTTCAAGTTGAATCTCATATGCTGTCCATGTTTCTAATTTCTCCAAGTCCCTTTGCATTTAATCTGTCTTGACTGAAGCTCAAAACTCAACCCAGTTTTAAATCTGTGAATGTCATCATGCAGTTTTCTACTGCTAGGTCATTTACTATAAAGGTTAATTAAGATTGGACATAATGCAGCTTCCCCCAGTTTTATGCATTATTTTTTATTATTACTCTTCGCTGTTCTTCATGATCCTTTTCTGTTTATTGCTCATGCTTGTTACCCTCTCTGTATTTAATTACTTTTTAAAAATATTTTAAAATTACTTGCTGTTCCAGAACTCTCAGTCAAAAAAAAAAATGCACGACTCCCTGGAGGGTCATATAGCTAGGTTCTGAAACTAATTAAAGGCCATTTGCAGATATCCATAAAGATGGCTGCCACTTATACTAGCCATTCTTCATGCAACCACTCTACGTTGAATTGGGTAGAATCTCTGATTGAATACATACAGATTCCTTGATAAATCTGAAGTGTCATTACTACAAGAACTGTTCCCTAGGTCTCAAACTGAAACATCCGGAATGATGCTCTTTATTTAGTATTTTTAGGATAGAGAAGTACATGCCTTGATACCTACATTAATGTTAGTTTGGCTCATGAGGACAGCTTAGTTGGAAATAGTACCTTTTTAGTACTGTTTTATTTGACTGTTACCTTTTCTCTCTTTATCAAAGTTCAAGCTTTTTAATTTGGCACAATTGCTAATTTTTCCTTTGTACTGTGTTAAGTAATCTTATTCAAATATATTGAAATGTGAAAGCTACAGTATTTTATGGAGAACATTAGAGTCCATGAGAACAGGAAAATTAGTAGTTATAACTGTCTTACAGGAAACCAGGTACCAGTTACTTCAGCTCCGACCTGCACAGCGAGCCTCATGGATTGGTTATGCTATTGCTTATCATCTGCTGGAAGATTATGAAATGGCAGCAAAGATTTTAGAGGAATTTAGGAAGACTCAACAGGTATAAAAAAGAAAACGTGGAATTCTTCATATGTTTTGATTAGCTGTGAGCCAAAAAAAGTAATTGTCTTTCAAACACAGAAACAATTTAATAAAATGTAGATTTTTAAAACCAAATGAATTCAGTTTACCCTAAGTTTAAGTGTATGCTACAAGGGTGAACACTCATATGCCTTGTTTACATTCAGACGTCTCCTGATAAAGTGGACTATGAATACAGTGAGCTGTTGTTGTATCAGAATCAAGTCCTCCGAGAAGCAGGACTCTACAAAGAAGCCTTGGAACACCTTGGTACCTATGAAAAGCAGATCTGTGATAAACTGGCTGTTGAAGAAACTAAAGGTATTTGCCTCTTCAGGATGCTATGCTTGTACATGGAATCTGCAGTATGGAATCTTGTGTGTGGTTCCTGTATATACTGTTTGAGAAATAAAAGAAATAAGCTATTTTTATATAACTGAATTATGAAATATACCAGACAGGCCAGTTTAGGTCTACAGTTAAGCAAAAACTCTTTTCACTGGACTTGCTAATATTCTTAAGTTTTGTTAAACTTCATTTTTACCAAAAGTTCAATTTTAAATGTACTTTACAGTGTTTGCATTTTATACATTGCAGTATTGTTTGTACAGGCATACAAGTCAGGAAGTTATATAGTCATTTTTTATTGCTCAAACTGGGAAAAATGAACAAGGTAAATTAGCATTAACAGTGGGAGGAAATACATTTTAAAATTTACTTTTCATAATATAAGGAGCTGTCAGTAAAACTCGTAAGAACCTGGGTTTTAATTATTTTTAGCTGGATTCTGTTCCTTTAAAAAATACACCATATCTCACATCACATTTAGCGAGTGTAGGGGTTTGCCAATATGGCACAACCTTTTTTTCTCCCCACTGTTGAGTATTAGCCAGCACAGGCTAATATTCAGATGCTGTCCCACCTGAGATGCTGACATAGTTCCATGATGCTCATGTGTATATATAAACTACAGAAGGCTTTGATATGAAAAATGCTATATAAACATAAACTGTAATTACAGTATACCACTGGCATGGTATACCATATGTTGGGACAGGTACTAAGTCCTCCATTTAAATGGTTTACCCTAATGATAGTGAATGGTAATGCAGTTTAGTTGTAGCCATGTCAGTCCCAGGATATCAGAGAGACCCAGTGAAAAACTACTGATGGCATTGAAATTCCTCAGTGAAGATCTAAGGACCTGATCCTGCACATATTTACACACTAAGTACAGAAATAGTTCCACTGAAGTCAGTGAGATGATTCCCATGATTAAATATAAGCACACAGGGGCTTTTATCTTGCAAACACATACATCAGTTCTGGCATTTCCTGGTTTATGTGGATCTTTAGCTCTGTCCTTTATGAATGTGTTATGATATCTCTCTTATTTACATGATCACATACTATTTGTCAAGCATAATATCTTACCACTCTTCTGCAACTTCATATGCATCTGAACTACCTTGTAGTACTCTGTATACAATGTGTACATCAGACAAATTTTGGTTAGTCCTAAGTCACAGGACTGAGAATTAGATCTGAGTTCTGAATATGAGCTTTTCCACAGGCTTCTGTGTGAGCTTAAACAAACTACTTAATCTGTTTTTCAGTTCCTCATCGGTAAAAAGGAACTATATACTATATATAGTACTATATATATAGTATTATAGTATATATACTATAATACTGACTTATTTTTTTCCCCACCAGCCTTATGAGATTACATTATTAATGTTTGTGATGTGCTTAGGTACTAAAAGTAAGTGCCACAGAAAAATCTACAAATAAATGAGTCTTTTATATTAACAATGCATAATAAAAAGTACTATGAATGAAATATAACTGAGTTATATTGGAAAGTGTTCTGGCATGTATAGGAGTTTAGAATTGAATTAGCAATGATAACTCTTGCCTTCCATGGCAGAATTTGGGTCTCTTGTGGTGAGATACTACTTCCTGGTCCTGTCATGCTGGTGGGTGGGCCAGAGGTATCTCTCCTTGGCTTAAGATTATCTAAGGTGGCTGCTATGTGAAGACCCATAGCCCAACTTAACATTTCTGTAGTAAGCACTAGCTTATGCTGTGAGAGTTGCTGGAATAGAGGAGAGGGGTAAGACTTTGCTTTTTTCTTCCTTTCTGTAGAGCAAAATTCACTAAGTTATTGAGACTTTGCTCTACAAGCGATGCCTTCTTAATTACCAGATCACCTCTCATGAATTAAGTCAAGTGTGCTTACTTGAACGAGTGTGTGAGAGGGGAAGGTGTCATCAGTTATGAGTTGTCTAGTTACTTCTAAATAAGTGTGTGTGTGAGTAAAATTACTTTTACTGTTTTTTTAACACTGCTAAGTCAATGCAGCTCTGAAATAATGAGATGGATTGTTTTCTGGCTGTAGCATCAACAGAAATGCTGGTTACACATGCTGGTCCAAATTCTATCTTTGTTATCACTATGCCATCCCATTGCCAGGTATCAGTGAGGGAAGAACTTGCCTGCAGAATCTCTCAGTACAACTCACAAGTTAGACAAATAGCTGATGTACAAATCTGAAAAAAATGGTTTTTCACACTCGAGTCTTGTAAACTTATCCTTTTACTTGCAAACTGAGCATATTTGATTTGGACATCAAGAAACTATAAACATGGAACATCATGTATCATTTTTAATTACTTTTCATGGTAGAACTGTACTTAGATAGTTTTTCAAAAATTTTAATCAAGATGCATCTAATTGTTGTTCCTCACTCTTAATGAAGTGACTCCTTCTATCTGTATAAGTCTTCAACTAAAAAACTTATTGAGTTGTTGGCTATCAACATGAAAACTTGTTAAATCTCAAAATTGAAGTTATTGTCAGTCATACCATTGATATTAATGTCTAAGAAATGTAGATTAACAAAGAATTGAGGAATGTCTAACCATCAAATTACCACTACAGATGTTTAGCTGTTGCATTCTCCCTCACACTCAGTGTATAACTTTATGAATTTTAAACAGGAGAACTTCTGTTGCAACTCTGCAGGCTGGAAGAAGCAGCTGAGGTGTATAGAGGATTGCAAGAAAGGAATCCTGAAAACTGGGCTTATTACAAAGGCTTAGAAAAGGCACTTAAACCAGGTAATGATTTTACAGCTTGTAATAATAGAGTATCAAGAATCTATTTTTGCTCAGTTGTCATTTACTTATGCATTGAAAACATGCATTAAGTATGTTTTTAAAGGGACACTTATATTTGACAACTTCTAGTCTAATTTTTGATATGTAGAAGGGATTTGTTTTTGTTACTAGCATTATCTTGGAAGACTTGCATGACTTTTGTTCTGATGTCCTGTTTGTCTTCATCTGGTAAAAGATAGATAAATAAAAAATGGCAGATTGTAAGTGCTGTAGTCCTTCATTTTGAATGAATGGTAGACACAGAAGGCAAAGTTCTTTTTTAGAAGGGACACTATCAATTTAATTTTTTCTCTGATCTTTCATTTATGGTAATCTTGTGTTTACAGTCAATACAATTTTCAGACAGAAGTATGATCTCTTTCTGTTTATTTACTTTGTGCCTTTGACAGCACTTTAAATACAATCAGTTTAATTGTTCCATCTATATAGTTGGTTTTCCTCTGTCTGGGTCATTCACACAGCAATGGAGGGGAGAAACTATTTTTTAAAAGGGGAAAATGCAATCAACAAACTGGCAGGGGGACTCATAACCGTTGTACCGGAAACTACTTTTTAATGACCTTTCAAAATGGACTACATTACAAATTAATTGTTACTTTAAGTATACAGCTACTACTTGCTATATATATTCTGGGGTGTGTGTAATTTAATTACCAAAAAAGATTCTTTTTAGTAGTTTCCTATTTTTGCTTTGTTCTAGCCAATATGCTTGAGAGGCTGAAAATCTATGAAGAGGCCTGGACTAAGTACCCAAGGGGACTGGTTCCAAGAAGACTGCCGCTAAACTTTTTATCTGGTACGTGCATTTTTGGCAAGCAATAAAGGTAGATTCACAGTATATTTTTTGATAAAACTTCCTATTTAACCGTATAAAACGTTAAAATTGCAAAGTAATATTTGGTAAAAAAACAAAATCAACAGATCTTTTTTCCCCAAAGGTGAAAAGTTTAAGGAATGTTTGGACAAGTTTCTAAGGATGAATTTCAGCAAAGGCTGTCCACCTGTTTTTAATACTTTGAGATCATTGTACAAAGATAAAGAAAAGGTAAATGAATCTTTCCAACAATATGGATTTATTCTTATACACTAAAGGAATAAAAGCAACTTTATGTTAAGTTGGAGCCTACTTTAGCCTGGAAGTTCAGCACTTAGAATGGGATTTCCCAGCTGACACTGTATTACTGTCACTGACTTGATTTTTCTGATTATTCTATGTCACAGAAGGAAAAATCTAGTGCTACAGTTCCTACTGTGAAAATTTTACATAGCTCTTTTCCAAGTCAGTTGTTGTACCAAACCATGAAATACTTACCAGAAACCAATTAGGTGTTGTGCACACAAAATTGTGACATTTTCCTCTATGTGCCAACAGGAGAGAAGGGGATTGAGCACATTCCCCTTTGTACTAGGACTTAGTATATTTCAATAGTAGATCTCTTACAATAGAAGAGTCAGTATAGCTAACATCAAGGACGTTCATGTTGAAGTGAAATAACACCTGGATCACTAATATTTCTTGTCTCGTCTTTGCATGTGTAGGTGGTAATTATAGAAGAGTTGGTGGTAGGTTATGAAACGTCTCTAAAAAACTGCAGGTTATTTAATCCCAATGGTGAGTGACAATGATTTAATACTTTATGAAAGTACTGTGCCCATCATATGTTATATGTAACAATTCAGGCAGAGGTGAAGGAATAGAAAAAAAACAAAACTTTTTTGAAAGTGGAGAAGTGAGCCGTAGCCCTCCTTAAAATTTGAGTGTGTTCTAAATCTGTACTCAAAATATATGCTGTTTTAGCCTAGGCAGCTGTTCACACTCACTATCATAGCTTGGGACACCTTTACATGTGATGAGAGAATAATGGCAGCCATGTGAAATAAAAATGGATTATGTTGTAACTGTATTGATACTATTTAATATATATTGTTCATTTTATAACAACACTTTCTATTTACAGAGAAGAACTTTAGATCTAAAATTCCCATATTTAGATATCTTGGCCAATCCGTCTTTTTTCAAGAAATGATGACTTTCACAATCTTGTAAAGTCTTTCTTTGGGCAGTTAATTAAAAATTCATCCTTCCTTGAATGTGAAAACATTGTCTACATGTAAACTTGCACCAGTTAACTAAAGATGTGTTTTTCAAACCAGCGGAAGTAGCGTGGAGATGCTCTTTGGCTAAGAGAATGGCTTACTTCATTTTGGCTTAGTCTCTTGTGTTTTTTTTGTTTGTTTGTTTTACAGTATTAAGCTAAACTTAAATAAGCCAATCTCTCAAACTGAATTAAAAATCTAAACATAAACTTGTACTGTTTTTTAAGAAAAACTTTAAATTGGGGGCACATTTGTGTGGACATGGCTGAACAAAACTCAATCTGTTTAATTTTCATAGGAGAGAAAATATTAAAAGTAAAAATATGATTGTGGGGTAAATCATGTCATCTGTAAGGCGCCGTTTTAGTCACAGGTATTTTTAGTAAAAGTCATGGACAGGTCAGAGGCAGTAAACAAAAAATCCTGGCCCGTGCCCTGTCCATGACTTGTACAATATACCCCTAACTAAAACTTGGGCTGGGGGGGGAGGCAGTCTGGTGCTGCCGGGGGTGCTTCAGTGGGAGGACCCCCGTGGGTGCTGGGGGGAGTGGGTGATGGTGCATGGTCCGGGACCTCTGCTGGTGCTGGGGGGAGGGGAAGGGAGTTGGAGGGGCTGGCAGGCTTCCTACCTGGCTCTGCACAGTTCCCCAGAAGCAGACCGCATGTCTCTGCAGCTCCTAAGTGGAGGGAAGGCCGGGGGACTCCACGTGCTGCCCCTGCTACAAGCTCTGGCTCTGCAGCTCCTATTAGCTGGGAATCGTAGTCAATGGGAACTGCGGGGGCGGTGCCTGTAAGGAGGGGCAGCGCACAGAGCCCCCTGACCCCTCCGCCTAGCAGCTGCAGGAATGTGGTGTCTACTTCCAGGGAGCCCCCTCCCAAAGTAAGCGCTGCCCTGCGCCCCATCCCCTTGAGCCAGCCGCACCGGCTGCTGCAAAAGTCACAGAGGTCACAGAAAGTCATGGAATCCATGACCTCTCTGACAGACATGCAGCCTTAGTCATAGGTACTGAAGAATTAAAGCCTTTGGGCTCGTTTTGGTACTGGGCACTCCATTCCCAATTCGGAGTGAATTTAACTTTAGGCCTTGAGTAGTCTCTACTGACTGGTGCTTAAGTGCTTTGCAGGATCTGGGGCTCAGCAGCTTTCAGGATTGAGTCCTTTGAAAGTCGTGGTTTATGTTGCACGCAAAGGAGATAATATCTATAGTTATGATTTAGGGTTACTTTGGAAAAAATTGGAATAAATTTATCTATTCTAGGTGGGTTTTATTCCAGTGCCAGCTATATCCCAAGCTTTTAAAAGATATTTATAATGAGACAAGAATAGATTGGTGCTAGCTTAGTCTGAGCTAGTTAAATATTTAAAGTGTTTTAAATTGGTGTATTGAAAATATACTGATGTAAATTCCCCACACAATGATAAATTTCAATTGCTAACATATGCAATTGGCGCACTATGTCTTTGACCTAAAACAGTAATTTACTGGAAGGTGCTAAGATTACCCTCCAGATAAAGTAAACATGTTTCCTACTTTTCTGATCTATCAGTTTGTTGAGAGCTAGATATAGAGATAAACAATAAATTCTATACACTACATCAATAGGATATTGCTTGTGCTATATGCTGGTTAAGTGGAATATATGACATCTTTCCCCCCCCATAGATGATGGTAAAGAAGAACCTCCAACCACTTTACTGTGGGTCCAGTACTACTTAGCACAACATTATGACAAAATTGGGCAGCCATCCATGGCTCTGGAATACATAAATGCAGCAATAGAAAGTACTCCCACCTTGATAGAACTCTTCCTTGTGAAGGCTAAAATCTATAAGGTAATATTGATTGATTTGTTCTTCATTATCAGATAGGACTTCTCTCTTATTTTGCAGTGAAACCTTTAATCATGACTGTACTTCCGTGTAGTGGTTCAGCACTAATACTGATTGAGGAGTTGGGTTTTGTATGAGCACACTTTTACAAAACCTAAGACCCATAGAAATGTTTCCATGAGTTCTTAAAATTCCACATAGTAGAACCTCCCTAAATTTACATCCATGAGTTTATAGCAAATTAGAAAGTAACCAAACAATTAAAAAGGAAAAGTATTATCACAAAATGTACTTTGTTGATTTTGACAGTTATTGGATTTTTAGTTTACTTTGCTAAATTATAATGAACTAGTAAACTTGTTGTTTATTTTTTAAATAATCATGTCCTAAAAACACCCTAGTCTGACCTCACTTCTCTGTAACAACTCAGAAAGTGCTGTAGTGAGGCCTGGTTTTATTAAGAGCTCTTAGGCTTGTGGATTAGCAAAATATGGATTAACAAGGTCTGTTTGGAGATTGTAGTGTGAAAGGAGGAAAACTATAATATTGAGATGCAGTTGTATTGCTGCTTTTTTGTTTTGAGGTATTGTTTTGTTGTAAGCAAGACTGTTTGTTTAATAAAATTTTTGGTATCTTGTTTAAATTAACCCTATTGTATAATGTTTAATTTGTTAATGAAGAGTGGGTGGATAAGGCTAAAATATGTGCATTTTACAATTTCCTTGCTTACTTGATTTGAATTTTTCTTTTTAAGCATGCTGGAAACATTAAAGAAGCTGCAAGGTGGATGGATGAAGCCCAGGCCTTGGACACAGCGGACAGATTTATCAACTCCAAATGTGCAAAATATATGTTGAAAGCCAACTTGATTAAAGAGGCAGAAGAAATGTGTTCTAAGTTTACAAGGGTTTGTTCCAGTTACTATAATTTTTGATGAATAAAATGTAGACATAGGCAAGGTACTTTACACTTGATTATTTTAGCTGTCCTTCTGAGCCTCTATTTTGGTCAGTAATGAGCTTTCTTTCCCTGTTCTGGCTGAGTTATGAAGGTTGCTCGCTTCACTTGTAGTTTGTAGCTAGATTTCATTTACATGATGATAATGGCTCCATAGTTAAGGTTAAGCTGAGTTTTGCACTTAGAAGGATTCAGCTTCTTTATTACATATGAAAAATGCAGTACATCCTCCCCAAAAGCACAGCACTTTACTGTCAGTACAGAAGTTTCTGAGATATTACAGATAGATCAGTTTAGATTTTAAATGAATTCTTAAAATTCATTTAAGAAATTTAGAATCCTTTGTGAAATCTTTTTTTGTTCCAAATGATCTCAATAACAGAGGCTATTTAAACTTTCCGCATAGACGTTCCATAAAGTTGGTAATAGTATTCTGTGAGGGCCCTTGTCTCTGGAAAAGGCTATCCTCATTGCCTATGTCGGAAATATCCTGGGTGTTATGATTAAGGCATACTCCAAGGTGCATCTTATTTGTTGGGCTGCTTACTTCTGAAAGTAATCGGAGTTGTGGGGAGGACAGTTTTGTGCTCTGCGGGTTGTTCAGTTTTATTACTTCTTGTTTATGGCAGGGGCATTTTTAGCCTTAGACACTCTGTTTTTGTTTTATAAATTAGAGGTTAAAATGCACTGAAATCTTGATCATGGGCTACATGAGAAGAATTTTTGAGACTTGGTGGTCACTTTTTGCCAGTGTTCTTCATAACTGAAAATTTATTTTTCAGCAGAGGCTGGCATAGTCTTTCATCAGATTGCTCAAAATGACTGCCCTCTTATTGTTGAGAGAGGCACTAGGGCCACAAGCTGCCCTTATTTATTGCCTCCATTCGTCTGTTCCTCTTTTTCTTCAGGGAAGGCAGGAGGGAGGAGAAAACTGAGGTGTGCCTGAGCAGGGAAATGTTTTTGGATTATTTCTAATATTTCTGTTTTGCTTTTAGGAAGGAACCTCAGCAGTAGAGAACTTGAATGAAATGCAGTGCATGTGGTTCCAGACAGAATGTGCCCAAGCTTACAAGGCAATGAATAAATTTGGAGAAGCACTTAAGAAATGCCATGAAATTGAGAGA